>NC_140620.1:28225509-28793009 GCF_057382275.1 Copadichromis virginalis
GACACAAAGAGTCAAATCAGCTTTTAGATACTCACCGGTTTAAAGGAGAGACCGCAGCGAGCTGTCCACTTCGTGTAACTTAATAGTGATGGGTAGTGATGGGACGTTCTGTATCGAGGCTTCGGAGCGTGTGTCGAGTAATGGAGGGGGCGTTTCCGCGAAGCGCGTATCGAGGCTTGCTTCATTTATGGGAGGAGCTGAAAATGATGACGTCCGAAGCCTCGCTGCCCGGCTGTACCACGTGACTGGTTCATGAAGTGGTTCGAACTTTGCCGCGAGATATGACAGCGATATAAACCCCTCAGACTTCATTCAAAAATGTGGGTGTTTGATGGAGAGTTGCGGTTAGTGAGAGTTTGGAGACCGTTTGGAGGTTTATGAGAGTGAGGAAAGTCAGGAGAGAATGGAGCCAGCTAAGAAGAGGAGGATGTCCTCCCCTGTGTGGGAACATTTTGATCTTATTCCTCCCAACAAGGTATGTAAATTTCTACAGAAGATGTATTTTCATGATACTGATGGTGCAATACAATTTATGTTGAGCTGTCTTGACTTTTGTACAAGGTGAAGTGTTTTCTATGTGCCAGGGAGCTGGGATATAACAACAACACCTCATCCATGCTTAGGCACTACAGAGCTTTGCATGAGAATAAGGGGGACACCGATTGTGGAGCAAGACCAGGTGAGCCATCAAATGCAATGATAATATAGGATGCAGTAATGTTACTAAATGATATAACAATATTATACAACTGTTATAAGTTACATATGTGATATTTATATTTGTGCTTTATCTTTATTGTCTGGTGATTGAGGACTCCCAGCCATTTAGCATTGTGGAGGACAAAGGATTCAAAAGATTTGTTAAATCATTAAATCCTAGCTATGTTCTCCCCACTAAAAAGGTCATAAAAGCAGTGAAAATTTAGTTTTTACAGAATAAAATGTGAACAGGCAGGACTGAGGCTCAGTGTGTAGCTGTCCATACCTCAACGTTACAAAAGCACAACCACTGTCCACACCCCAACCACACCTCACCTCACAGTAAATGATCATTTCCATTTCAAGCATTTCCAAATAATCATTTCCCATACTGCCACTATAAATATACACAGTATACTGCCATCACTACAATATACATGTTTTACACACTCCTTTTGTTGTTGACATTTACAGGCTGTGTGCAAAATGCCACACTCTTCAAATTCATGCCAGCTATTATTTTTACGTCCAGTAGGTGTCCTGCTAGAGCAAATGAAGCTTCATGAAGCTTCGCGTTGGGGTGAACCAATTGGATGAAAAGCTTCAGTGCTTCATGGGGCTTCATCTGCCCATCACTAGTGATGGGTCCAGCAACACTGATGCACGTATCAAGCTCACAGAGCGAAATTTGTCTTCTTCTTCTTCTTCTTCTTCTTTGTGTTTAACGGCGGTTGGCAACCAACGTAAAGGAGCATTACCGCCTCCTACCGTTCCGGAGTATGGGTCAGACAGTGAGTTTACAAGCTGTATCAAAAAAAAACAAAAACAAAACAAAACAAAAAAACCTATACTCTTAGCGAAATTTGTATCTGTGCTGTGTCTTTTTAAGAAAAAAGTCAGGTGATCGGCACAGCTGCTGTATCGCTCGTTGCCAAACTGTGGCTGTATCCCAATCCAGCGACCGCACGCTTCGGAGTACGCGCAGTACGGGTACTATGTACGGTGCGAGAAGTGCGGAAGTGCGAGGCTTGTGAAATGGGACGGTCTAGCCTTCGTCGCGCTGCTCAGGTTGCCTAGCAACCATGATACTACAGCATTGTTTGACATAAATGAAGGAGAAAAAAATGTTTTTTTGTTCGTTCATTTTGTCATGACATCACTTTGATTAGTTGAGTATCTGAGGCTGAGACCACGGGACTGTAAAACATGATTGCTGGCCTTTATTTCTGTACTGAACAGTCATTTCAAGATTAGTTAGTAAATAACAATTAGTTAATGTTGGTCATGAGACTAAAATCATCTCACTTTGGTAATGTGAATATAATATGGCCAATATTATATTTATTGTCAGATTATTATGATATTACAGGATATATTACAGCAGTGAGCTTGGACTCTGTGTCAAAGATTCAAGTTGCAGTTATTTATATTTCCTATCACCTTAAATCTTCACTCAAAGACAAGTACCTTTGACAGTGTATATATAGATGTATTATGTATGAGACAAATATTGTTCGTTTAATATGTTGGCATTAGATTACATTTGGCTCAATGCTTACATATATGTGTAAAAAGCAAATGTACGAGCTGTGATAACGGTTTCTGATAGAATGAAGAGTAGACTGATATATGAAATATTCCTTTATTGGGTGAGAAAATCAGACCATGTCATAACTGCTTTAAGTCATACAGAATAGATATCAGAGCCTTAAACAGGTTGACTTCTGCTAAATGGGTCAAACTGGGCAGAAAGTATACAAACACATAACATCCTTACAAAATATGATGTAACACTATAGATCAACTTACCTCAGAATATATAAAGCATATAAACAATTACAGCAATATGATGCAACAAACACAGCAGTGCTACTGATCCAAAATACTCAAAGCTTCATAGAACTGAAACAAACATTTATTTTTAGCTCCATTCTGCTGCTGATACATACTTTAGGTTTCTGAATATTACACTTGTTGCTGCCTTTCATAGTGTGTAACTTGAAGGCCCTGAGTACTTTCTCCCACACTGAAAACACTGGAATGATACAATTATTTGAACATTACCTAATAAGACTGATTCAGGACAGACAATTAGTTATTTTAAACTTTTCTAGCAGTCCTTCACAAACAGGGAACAGTCTGTCTATTCTCTCCATCTGTCAGCTGCTGCTGGCTCTTCCTCCTCCTATTCCTCACACACTGCTGAGTTTGTCCTGGTGGATCATCAGGGGTGTAAAGCCTCACAGATGATGTGCAGCAGTGGGTCCCTCAGTCTGTCCTCACTCTGGACACTTGCAGTTGTCACACATGGAAATCAAATGTGTGATAAGGTGCAGGATTCAAACACAAGTGTAACTTATAAATACATGTTCATACTTTTATTCCACAATCAGAGAGAAAGAAACAGAGAGAGAGTGCAGGACAGACAGACAGGTGACAGTCTCAGGTGTATACACTGCTACAAACAGGAGGATTTAGTGTTTGTGTTATTACGAGTGCTAAACAAGAAGAGTTCCCAGATGGTACAGTGGACACATGTGTGACTCCTGTGATTAAAGCATCTTTCTTTCAGCTTAACGAGTGAACCGTCAGCTCGTTCAAACACACGTTAAAGTCCGTTTGGCTCGACACCACCGAACAGAGGCAGCAATGTAACATAGCTAACATTAACAGTGCAGTGGATCCTGCTGGTGCCGTGATATTCAGGACTGCAAACCGAGCAGCATCACTGACTTTCAGCTTGTTGTGTTTGTGGATATATGACTGACTTTAATTATCCACAAAATCATCACATTCTCTGTAAGATTAACATCAACTATTGAACAGCGTATATTTTACAGTAAAGGCTTTAAAACCAAGTTAGTACAAACATCACTAATGTCACATAACTTTGCTGACATGTGGCCAACAGTAATGTTTTAATGTTCTTCATTATTAAACATTCACACATAAATAAGTGACATCACTCAGTACTTACTTTTGACAGTTCACTCTTCGGCTGCTCCCTACTGCCGTATTTTTGCGGCAAAATTATCCACACCCACCGCCGCGCTATGAATTGTGGGATATATGGGACCACGAAGCGTGCACCGGACCACGCTTGATATTTGGGGAAATCAACGGCGCATTTGGAGTACGCATTTGAAGTGCACTTCGAATTGGGACAGCCGTCGTCGCGTCGCTGTGACGTAATAGGTCTCAAAATGCGTACTCGAAGTGTGCGGTCGCTGGATTGGGACACAGCCAGAGTTTAAAAGGTACCGCATGCGCATCTGTCAACGGAATGAGTCGCCACCAAAAAAAACAAACAAAAACAAAATTATTCTCACAAAGATAAAAAAAAAATACATTTCTCTCCATAACAAAATGGAACCCGAAAGAAAAAGAAAAGTTTCTTTCGATCTTTTAACTGCAAATAAGGTAACGGTTTGTCTGTCTTTGTTTCAGTGTAATAGGAAAAACAGCAATGTGACTTGCAGTGTAAATTATTTATTTCATTTTATGCAGGTTAAATGTCGCATCTGTTCTGTGGAGCTTTCTTACACAAACAAAAGCACCTCCTCAATGTTTAGGCATTACAGTGCCAAACATGAAAATGAGGAGACAAACACACTGAGAATGAACACTGGTAGGCCTATATAGATATTGAGCAGCATTATCATCTTTTTATTAATATGCGTTTTATTATTTTGAACTCAAGCGTCTAGGAAGATTGACCAGGCAGTCCTGAATTTTATTATAAAGGACTGCCAACCCCTTAGTATTGTGGAGAGTGAGGGGTTCAGGGAGCTGGTTCAGGTCCTTGATCCATCATATGTTTTGCCAACCAGAAAGGTTTGTATAGACAATGTTTCATCAGGTAGCTGATGTTAAGTACTGCATACTGGTTTAACTTTGTTTCATCTTCACACCATCAAGGTATTGATAGCCAAAAAACATGCGGAGGAACTTGAACGAGTGGAGTGTGCTGCAGTAATTGCCCGCACAACAGCTGAGCCACAGCCTGGACCTTCATCAGAGCAGTCACCTGTTCCAGCCAAGTTCACTATTATCAGATTATTTGTACATTTATTTTGATGCTAATGTGTACAAATTTTGAGTAGACGACAAAAACTAAAACGGCCATGCATATGTTATTATTTCAGAAAACCTGTGGCAGCGGCACAATGAAGAAGCTGGCAGATAAACCAACAATGCAACAGCAGACTCCATCATTGAGGTCCAGTGAGAGACTGAGAGAAACATTCCAAGATCAGAGGATCCTTTAACGTACTGGGGGAATAGGAAGACATCTTATCCGAACCTTTTCCACCTGGCTTTACAGTTTTTGTGTACCCCAGCTTCATCTGTGCCCTGTGTCGTGTGTTTTCCAAAGCTGGGGAAATGGTGTCAAAAAACGCAATAGACTGAATGCAAAAACAGTGTAAAAACTGTATAAACTCTGAGTCAGTTACATTTAAATGGGTAATATTACATTCACAATACTTTCATTTTAATTTCCACTTAATGTCATTCACAATACATTTTAAAGATGTCTACAATATTTGAAATGTCAAAGATATAAAATGATTCCATGGAAAGTACAATACCATCCATCCATCCATCTTCATCCGCTTTGTCCGGGGCCGGGTCGCGGGGGCAGCAGCCTAAGCAAAGAGGCCCAAACCTCCCTCTCCCCAGCCACCTCCTCCAGCTTATCCGGGGGAATACCAAGGCGTTCCCAGGCCAGCCGAGAGATATAATCTCTCCAGCGTGTCCTGGGTCTTCCCCGGGGCCTCCTCCCGGTGGGACATGCCTGGAACACCTCACCCAGGAGGCGCCCAGGGGGCATCCTTGTCAGATGCCCGAACCACCTCAGCTGGCTCCTTTCGATGTGGAGCAGCAGCTGCTCTACTCTGAGCCCCCTCCCGGATGGGGTATACAGTGTATACAAGTATGACTAGGTCATTGAATCAGTGTCTGTTATGAGTCTCAAGTAAGTTGCCTGCAATGATATTTAAGGTCCAGCAGGTGTCAGTATGGAGCAAAACAACACTGTGTCGACACAGTATAAATACAGTTTGGGGAATGTGCTGAAACGCTTCACGAGGCTTCATCTACCCATCACTACAAATTAATAATTTAATGATCGACTGAAAAACAAAGTGACTCTCTGCGGCAGTGTGAAAGACTTCAACGAGGAAAAGGCTGCTGGTTACAACTCACTGAATGATTGCACCAGACAAGAGTTGACAGAGGAGGAAGGGAGGGGTGATGTATCAATCAGGGGAGAAAAAAACCTGCATGTTTACTAAAAGGGAAGGTTTGATTTTCAAGCAAGAAAAAACATGATATTAAAAATGCAAGTTATTTAACGAAAAAAGCCTATTGAATGGAGAGTTGTCCCATTTTGTCTCACATGGTTACCACACATAATTCTCTAAAATCTCTCCCCTGAATGTAAGACAAAAACAACATTTAAAAAAACCCTTTCTATTCATACTGCCCACACTATGGGCACAACATTCTGCTGTGCCCACCAGTGTTGGTTACTTGAAAAAAAAAGTAAAAAAAGTAATCCCGTTACTTTACTGATTGCTTATTTTCAAAAGTAATTAGTTACTTAGTAACTTTTTAAAAACATGATTTACAGCCTGAATAGGCGATAAAGCGATCGATCTTTCAGCCCAATTCTAATTTCTGCCTAATCCATCGTATAAAATGTAACCAAATGGAAAAAAAGCCTCTTTTTAAAACTTATTTTATTAGTTTGAATCTTTTAACTTTATTCATTTCTCTGTGAATTTCCCATTCCGTGGGTGCTTGCTCTGAAGTTTAGGGGTTTTTTTCGCTGTAAAAAGAAGTTTTCTTCCCATGCACTGTACAGCAGACGCTAATGTTTTTGTCACTTTTTATGGAATCAAACTTAAAGTAAGGTCAGTACTTCCTCGCCTTAAACGCTGCACGGTCATACTCTCTCCCGCACTCGATATATTATCCATTTTTGATCTGCACACAGCTGTTGTCACAAACGTCGCACTCGCTTACCTCATTGTAATGACACACTCTTGGAAAAACATCAGAAGTCAGAGGGATAAAATGCTGGATAATCATCAGAGTTTTACTTTTCAGCTGTCTGTAAATGAACAGCTTCAAAATGAACTGTTAACAGCGCAATCAGGATCATTTTATTTTGGTGTGCTCAATCTTCAATGACCAAAGAAGGTCGTGTTTGTAACTTAGCTGGAGTTAGTACTGGAATGGATGTGGTGGGAGGGGTCCCTCATGAAGAAACGACTGCGACACATATGCAGGTAGCTAATGTGATGTAAGATAACTACAACCTCTAAAAGCAGTTACCTTCACTGTCTCATATCAGTATAATTTAATTTAAAGAGTAACTCCATGAATGAAGCATGTTTAGATAGTTTATAGTATTCAGCCTTTTAGACAAGTACTGCTGTTCGGTCTAGCGTGAGACCGGTAAAGTTTTAAAATCTGGAAAAACAAAAACAAAAAACGTTTGATGATTGGCTGATCTGAGGGCGGATCTGCCTCTAAGACCTCTGCTACCCGGACACCCAGGACATCTTTCCTCTCTTCACCCTTTAACATGTGCTAGAAGGTAATGTGACACGTCGCTGTTGTTGTTATTGCGTATTTGTGTTCAGAAAAAACACCTCCCTTAAAAAGCAGCGGGGCATAGTTTACACGTCAAATAGTGACAATCTGCAGTCCACCGGCATCCTCTAAACTGCGAATTTAGCTTAAAAAATGAATGAAATTAAAAACGTTTAAAGTTCAGTTTAAATCCAGCTTCTCTGAAATGTATAATAACTCGAGTCACCTTCGTGAAATCATTTTGTTCGTCGTGTTTTTTAGATGTGTGTGTGATGAATTGGTGGGGAAGAAAAAGAAGGAAGGACGGTTCAGTTATTACATCAGCGACCTGTTTACGAGCCTTGCGCTGCCGGCCATCGGGTGTTGCCCGTTCTCACTCCCGGAGCGTAACATCCCGACGATTTGTCACGTCCCGCGGCGTTCCTGGGGAACGCGAAAGCGTAGCGTCAATTTGGGAGTGAGAACGTGTTGGCCATTTTTATATTGAGTAAAATATGCTTTTTGTCTCGTGCTTTAGAAAAAGAGCATCATTATAATATTAATATAATAATAATGATGATGCATTTCACAGAGCTGTGCAAAGTCTACAGACACTGGGAGATCCTGGAAGTGTGCCTGCAGGGTACTTTCCAACTCAGCTCAGTTTAGCGCCGTGAGGGGAAAAGTACATGCATGTTCAAATCCGGAAGAAACACCACGTGCTTCTATTTGTCTGTCAGTTCGGGTTATAAATGCTCATACTTCCTGAAACACTTTGAGTTAAAGAAGCGAAGAATTCACAGACAGACGCTTCTCCTCTGTTCTGAATGACAATGGTGAAAACGCTCAACTCAAGCCTTCATATTAACACTGCACTTAACGCCACTCTCTGTTCATTTTTCACACTATAGTTGACGCCTGGCAAAAAAACAAAACAAAAACAAATAAAAAAAACCTAAATCACAATAGCTTATGAAACCGTAATTTTATTATTAATAGAACCAGCTGCCAGTTTGGATTGAGGAGACAACAATCCATTCAATCCAGCTTTATTTACATTTTTAAGGTAAAGACAAGTGGACAACATTTCTACTTTTAAGATTAGACTTTGCCAGGACAACTTTCACTTTCAACTTGATGCCTTTACTTTAAAATGTGGAAATATTTTCAGAGTAAATTAAAGTGCAGGTTTTTTTTCTTGTTGCTTTAATTGCAGAGGTTGTAGTTCATGTAGTTTTGGTCAGTCAGTGTAATAATCAGGATCATAAAGAGGATCAGATGTTGTAATGAGTGAATGAAGTCAGACTGTAGATTTTCCTTCTTCTAGCTGTACTGACTGACCTTTGACCTCATGTGTTGATGACTCTTCACCTTTGTCTCCTCTCACAGGGAGAAGATGATCTGCAGGATCCTGCTGCTCATCATCCTCACCTCGTGTGTCTCTGGTTAGTTTACAGCTTCACTTTATGAACTCCAAATAAAGCTCAACAACAGATTTGTTGCAGTTCTCAGTGTGTCTGCTCCTCTCTTTCCCTCTCTGTCTCCTCAACAGGATCATTTGTAGTCAATGTGACACAGACCTGCTATCAGGCAGAGGAGAACCACAACATCACACTGGAGTGGACGTTCACCACCAAACCTGACAGATCCTGGATCTACATTTTCATCATCTGTTACCTGATAAATGCTCATAAAGATTCAGTCCTGTATCACGTTCATGAAGGTGTTGAGGTGTCAGAGTCTCGGGATGAAAAGTTTTCAGGACGAGTCCAGAGTGACAAAGACGCCCTCAGAGAAGGACGAATCAGACTTCAACTGTCCAGACTCAGGACTGATGACTCGGGTCGGTACAGATGTGAAGTGGAGACAGATTATGGAAACAACCTCCAGGAATGTCAACTCAGCGTCACTGGTGAGTTTATTCAGTATCTTTTTTTTTTAAATTTTGAGTGAAACAGCTTTCATGGATAACTGGAAATCTTTTTCTAAAACTTATTCTGATTTCTTTATTGTTGTTTTTGTAAATGACTGAGATTTATTTGGTGTCTCTGCAGGGCTAAAGGTCAGTACTAAACCTGAGAGAAAACCAGAGGCATCAAAAGCAACAAGTCAAGGCAGGATCAGAGTGTTGCTGCTTCTCTGCGGGTTTTTCTTCACTCTGTGTCTCTAAAGTTAGGAGACTTCCCTTTTTTTTATAGCTGTGCTGCAGTTTGTGTAGTTGAACATTAATGAGTTTTGCAGCTGATAACTGCTTTCTTTGTTATGACTTTGATTTTTCAAAATGAAATATGATATAGTGTAAATTAGTGGTGCAACGGATCGCGGTTGATCCGTAATCCGAACCGATCCCACTCCACGGTTCGGCACGCACGTGATCCGAAGATTTGAAAAAGAAAGAAAAAGTATGTGTATGGTGCGCGTGGTCGGTCTGTCAAGCGATAGTTATGGCCAGCGCTAGTGGTCCAAGTAGCGGAGCAGAGGAGTTTGCGGTATTTAAGCAGCCTTTTGCTGCCCAATCCGTCCGGGCTAAAGCTATTACAAAAGCTACTGGGGTGTTTAGCTGCAGACGGGAGGTGTGCAAAACAAGAGGTTTAAACTATGATGAACGTGCTTAAGACACGCTATGATATCCCCTTCGCGTCCACTTTAGTGGCAAGATTGTTCCAAGCATGTATGAGCAGGAAAAGATTTAAGTTATGGCTGAACTGTCCCAGGCATCTTCTGTTGCCCTAACTACTACAAATGGGTGGAGCTCCAGGGCAACGGAAAGCTACGTGACCGTGGCAGCTCATTATATCACATAATATCACATATAATGAGCGGTATGTATTATTGTAGGGTCTACCTTACAATATAAAGCGCCTTGAGGCGACTGTTGTTGTGATTTGGTGCTTTATAAATAAAATTGAATTGAATAGAGTGGTAGATACAAAGCTGCCCTACATTGAACCATAATTAATTTTTTTATAATTGCGTGGAATGAGACTTGAGTTGAATGTTTTTAACAGGCAAAAAATACTTCAATAAGTAAATGTTAAATTTTTGTCTTTTTTCTTTTTTTGCTGATCAGAAAATTGATCCGATCCATGACTTAAAACCGTGAGCCGATCCGAACCGTGAGATTTTTGATCCGTTGCACCACTAGTGTAAATGGAAACCAACATCAGGTTCAAGTTAAAACAAATTTTTGTTTGTTATTTTTCTAGCAGCTGCTGATCCTCCTCAGCCAGAGAAATTTATTTTAAGTCCACAGTGAGAGAGCTCAGGAAGGACCTGCTTGATTCTTAGTCAGGGAGTTTTAGTTCTCCTGCCTCTCTGTGCTTTTCTTTAATTTAACAGATTAAGACTACGTCGAAGTTTGTGACAAGTATCCCAAAAACTTGATTCTGTTCATATGAATGTAGCGTTTTCAAAAGGAGAAACTTTTTGTTACTCATCCAAGTCTGACATCTTCAGTCTCTGAAAACATTATCCCCAGATAAACAATATCAACTTTTTAGGATTTCCTTACCTGGATGATTGAGCACGCATTTGTGACGAGTTTGTTTTGTTTGTTCTGTGTGTCATTCAAGCAGCAAATCTGCTGCACAATAATACTTAAGACAGTGTGGAGATCCCGACAGTCCTGGAAAGCAGTGTGGGATTTATGAGAACCACAGCCGTCTATCACACTGACACTATGCAACAGTGATGTACAGAAACACAGTGAGTTTTAAAGTTCTCAGTCACAAACTCACACACTCCAACCCACTGTGGGTGTGGGAGAGCGACAGTTAAATTATTGTTGCATTACTTTGGATTAGAGTTTTAATTATCATGGGGGTAAAGCTTAACTATCATCATAATTATTATTGTCATTATTGTCGTAAAGTGGTAAATTAAATACAAAATAAGCTATTCAGCACCACAGGTGCTTTCATTTTCCTTCTGCACTCCTTCCGTTTCTACTTTAAAGCAGGCAGATCCGACACGTGTAGCAGGAAAACTTTGCCAGTGAGATGTTGTGTGGAGTTTTTTATTTTTACTGACAACACAACAACGGGTATTCGACAGTTGAATGTATTATCCTGGTGAGTTAGCTTTTAGCATCAAAGGTTCAAAGTTAATGCGTGTAATTGTGTTTTATGTCAGAAATATGCCAGACTCACCCTGTAACTACATAATTATATTTTACGTTCGCGTTACTCAGGAAAGACCGACTACAGCTGATAAAGATTACACACTATAAATAGTTGTGAAAGGGCACAAATGTGTCTTTGTGTACATTGTTGATGTTATTGGCTTGGCGAGGAAAAGCTAGAGTGTTGTTTGAGTCACTCAGACTCTCCTCCACACAGTCCTCATTTATAAAGTGCTTTACAAACCTGAACATTACAGCTAACAGCTGGACTTTCCATTTCATAGCTTTAAGCACTTATTTCCTAAATTCATCTTTGTCAGTTTTTGACAGCAGGGATCCACAATGTAAATTTGCCTTTTTATGTGTTTCATGCCCACTTTAAGAAAGCGAAAACTAGCTTTGTAGCAGCCAGAGACCTTTGAATGCCAGTGAAGTTCAGCACCTTGAAGCAATGACTATTAGCCACACAACGTGGGTGAGTGCCAAGTTAAATTTGAGACAAACAACTGAAGCAAGTATTAACTAGTTAATGTGAAAAGCTGTATTTTTACACGTGAAATTCATTAATGTGTGTCCTGTGGAAACATAGGGTGCAGGAATAGTACTGTAAAGGAATAATGCACTTGTACTGTTTGTTATACATTTGCAAATAAATTCTTATTGATATAAATGGTGTTGGTATGACTCCTCTGTTTGTAAGAAACAACAACCATAACAAGACCAGTCTGACACAGAATATCTCACCCAATGAATTCAGTCTCCTGGATCTGGGTTAATCACACACAGCACATTATTTTATGATAGTTTCTTTGGAACATTAAGATAATGTTTCCCATTTATTCTCTCTTTTTTTTTTTAAAGAAATGTCCAGTTTTCACTGAAAGGGGAAAAATAAACTTCCAGATATTCCCAAAGCTTCACCTATGTTAATCACGTTGGGATCCGCCTCCTAGTAGATCTGCTAAAGGATGCTGGATACAGAGGTGCCATGTAACAGAGAGAGAATGGAGTGAGTAGGGAGGTGGTGAGCCTCCAGACACGAGCGCTGGAGAAACCAGGTAAAGAGACTGGTGCACTGGAAACAAGGGGAAAACAGGGTTAATGCAGAGGAGCTAAAAAAAAAACAACTGAGACGCAGTGGCTTGATTACCACTTGGAGTGCAGGTGTCCATTGACCAGCGCTGGAAACTGACTCCGCCCCAGAGTGAGCAGAACCCAACCTGAGCTCAGAAAAGGAGAGAAAAAGAAACTGCAGATACCACAACATCCCAGATTATTACACAGTTTCATAAATGTCTGCAGTGCTGAACAACACATGCAAAAACTCTGTTCTTTACCACATTGTCCTGAGCTGTACTCGGGGCGGTCCCACACAGTCCTGGCCTGGCAGACTCCCACTGCAGCCCCCAAAAGACTCCCTCCGTATGGCTGGGCATGCTCATTCAAGTCTGAGAGAGAAACATATTTATGTGCTGTATATGAGATCTGGCAGCCAAGAGAAAAGTGTTGATCATCTGTTTTCACACATCTAAACAAACTGGTATGGTGTCATCAGATTTCTCACCAAATGAATGGATGTGAATATATGAAATGCGCAGAGGCCCAGTAAAAGAAAAAGAAGCATTGTTTTGTGCAGTGAATCATTCAGTTGGTCTAGTAAACTGAAAGAGTTCAAACACAGAGCTGGAAATGATCAGAATATTTTCACTGTATGTTCAGATGATGAAAAGCTCAGATCAGCGGCTGGTCGTCATAGTGATTTCTGGACCTCGAGTCACATGTTATGGAAGGAGATGGCAACCTGGATCTCTGCTCAAAGATGGTCTCAGGCGTTGAGTGTAAATGGTCTCCTTTTGTCTCCGACAATCCTGTTTTATAACCTTTGACCCCTGTTCATGCTGTGGCTGTTATGCTCTGGTGTCCATTCTTTCATTCACGCAGGCTCCAGGATACAGACTGAGTCATGTGTCAACATTTCAAATGTGTCACCATTTGAAGTGATGAAAATGTAGAAACTGCAAAGCTGAATGCTCTCACCCTGTGACAGGATCCAACATAGAGGTGGAAAACCAGAGGATGTTAAACAAACGATAAACAAACCAGAGAACACATTTCCTAAGAAAATGCAGAGGAAATGCTGAA
Organism: Copadichromis virginalis; assembly: GCF_057382275.1. NCBI lineage: Eukaryota > Metazoa > Chordata > Actinopteri > Cichliformes > Cichlidae > Copadichromis > Copadichromis virginalis. The sequence goes on from NC_140620.1 coordinate 28,239,050, forward strand.
AGCTGAACATTTAAGTTGGATTACTTGGAAGTGTTAAAATAGTTGGGAAAATACTGAAATACTCTGAACCATTCACCTGCGAAGAGCCGAACTGCTGAAAGCTGAAGTTCACACACAGTGTAAAAAAAAAAAAAAAGTCTCATTGCAAAACTTTTAGTTGTAATTTGCTTTTTTTTAGTTTACTCAACATTGCTAAAGTTGAAATACTGAGTTAGCACTAATAGTGGGAATCACCAGACACCCCAATCACCAGATATGATATTATCACAAGACTTAACTCACATATTCACTCACCATATTATTGCAATTTTTTAATGTTTTGTGATATTCTGAGTATTGCAATACAATATTTTGTGATTTATCACATTTTTCTACGACAGACTGTGTTCATAAAGGTAAACTTATATTCATTTTATCTTAAAACAAAGTCTCACACTCAGTCTTTCTCTCATTTCAGTGCTGCTGACAAACTGAAATGTTTGTATTACAGTCTAGTCCAACTTAACTGAATGCAACCATCTGGGGACAACTGTACAATTTTAGCTATTGTGAACAATGACATTTGTAAACACTGTGCAGCCTCTTTAGCACCTGAAGAATATAATATAATGTAAAACAAAATATTGTTTTACATTAAATAAAAAAGGTTTTACATTGAAATAAAATAAAACATGTTGTTTTAAATTAAAATAAGTAAACTGACCTGTTTGTTGCTTCCTTAAAAACAGTTAAACACATTTGGACAGTGAAGAAATATCAGCATTCTTGCTCAGAAAAAGGAGCTGATCAACATGGTCTAAGGTCAGAGTGCTCCGTTTTGCTGTGACGATGTCTCCAGTGGTCGAGAAGACTCTTTCAGCTGAGATAGGAGTACTTGGGAAACAAAGGCATCTTTTTGCCAGTGTGGCCAGGAAAGGATAGACTTGCTCATGGGATTTCCACCAGCTTAGTGGGTCTTCTGTGAATGCCAGTAGCGTGACCTCCTGGTATCTTTTCACCTCCTCAGTTGTGGCAGATAATAATTTTGGTGGGGCTGCAAAATCACCACAAGTCTGACCAAGGAAGTCTGTTAGCCCACAGGACTTCCTCATCTTGGCTGGTATGAGAGGTGGTATGGGATTCTGTTCAGTGCCGTCAGGTTCCTCATGATGTTCAGGGGCTTCTGGCTCAGAGATGGGCTGCTGCTTCTTTTCTTCCTGTAGAAAACCCACACACATACAGAGAGAGGGAGAAAATAAATATGTTAGATCTTTTATTATGCAGTAATATGTTGTTTTTCTTTAATAAATTATAATTAATGTATTTAACTGTTAAATAGAACATTACCAAAATGACAAAGAATGGTGACAAGAATGGCAGGGTTTTAAAGCGTGGATTGAGGACTGATGCTGTGTAGAGGGTGTTCCTCTCGACTGTGCTGGCATATCTCTTCTTAAGATCTTGACTGATACTTTGCTTGATGTTTCTGACCAGCGCTGTGTCACAAATGTTGTCCTGGGTGTCATGCAACAGCTGTGCTAGCAGCGGTGCTACGAGAGACAGAGTAGGAATCTTTTCCTCAGACATCACAGTGGTCACGACTTGCGTTGACTTTAAGACCCAGACAATTTCTTCAGAGTTGCCAATATCTCTCTCATTTAGTGTAAAGATATCAGTGCTACGCTTTCTCAAAACGGGAGACAGTGGCGCTGCATAAATGGCAGGTTGCTATTCAAGGAAACGCTGGAGCATGTCATAAGCACTGTTCCATCTTGTGCAGACGTTGGTCTTTTCTATTTTTGCTCCAGAGCTTGGTTTGCCAGTGTGCTTCTATTGAAAAAGCTAGTTATGCTCCACACTCTCCCAAAAACCCTGGCTACTGCAGGCACATTTAAGGCTCGTTGTGATGCCAGATTGAGCGTATGGGTGAAAAACTTTCACATGCATGTATCCTGCTAGCTGAGTGGCGATTGTCATATTAGAATCATTGTTGGTGAGAACCACCAGATTTTTCCCATTCCTGTGCTGCATTTTGCAGGAGGTTGGCAATGTTCGCTCCAGTGTGACTTTCATGTAATGTTCAAGTTTGGAGATGTACAGCAGTCACCAGTCCACTGTGAGATAATGAGCTGTTATAGTTACATATGAATCCACAGCCCGTGAGGTCCATGCATCGCAAGTTAATGCAACCTTTTGTGTTGCACTCAAACTTTCCTCAACTTTACGCTTCACGTCTATGTAGAGATTGGATAACGGCTGTGTCGGTGAAAAAACGTGATGGTATCACATACCTGGGTTCCAGCATCTTGAGCATGTAAGAAAAACCCTCATTTTCCACAATGTTGTAAGGACGTAGGTCTTTGCAGATGAAGTACATGATAGATTGTGTTATTTTCAGAGATGGGCAGTAATGCGTTACTTGTAACGCATTACTGTAATCTGATTACTTTTTTCAAGTAACGAGTAAAGTAAGAGAATACTATTGCAAAAACGGTAATTAGATTACCGTTACTTTCCCGTAGGAGTGCTGCGTTACTGCGTTACTAAAACCGTGATTTTTTGCGAGAATGTCTCACGACAGTGACGTAAGCGAGTGCGCCGTTAGTGACAACAGCTGTGTGCAGATCAACAATGGATCACATATCGATTGTGGGAGAGAGTATGAGCGTGCAGCGTTTAAAGCGTGGAAGTACTGACCTTACTTTGAGTTTGATTCCATAAAAAGTGACAAAAACATTAGCGTCCATCATGCGTGGGAAGAAAACATCTTTTTACAGCGAAAAAAACCCCTAAACTTCCAAGCAAGCACCGAGTGCGCAACGACGTAATGGGAAATTCACAGAGAAACTCGCGGATTTTTCAACTGACCGTGGCACACCTGCACCAGGGTAAACCTCCGCCTACCGCAGTCCTGCTTTACAGGTGAAAATAGAGCAACAGGACCGCTGAGTCTTTGACTTTATTTATTTCCTGCTGTGTTTTACTTGCATCTATTTGAAAGACTGAGTGTAAACACAAAAATATTTTATTTTATGTGCTGGAATGTGTAAGAAAATAGGTTTAAATGTTAAACTAATTTATTCAAGGCAGAGAATGTTGCATATAATTAAATTTTTGCTTGATGCATAAAGTTAAAAGATTAAAACTGATAAAACAAGTTAAAAAAAAGAGGCTTTTCCATTTGATTACATTTTGTATGATGGATTATGTAGAAAAAGTAGAATTGGGCTGAAAGATCTATCGCTTTATCACCTCTTCAGGTTGTAAATCGTGTTTTTAAAAAGTAACTAAGTAACTAAGTAATTAATTACTTTTGAAAATAAGTAATCAGTAAAGTAACGGGATTACTTTTTTGTGGAAGTAATCAGTAATTAGTTACTGATTACTTTTTTCAAGTAACTTGACCAACACTGGGTTTTTTTTTTTAAGCTCACTCTGAATTGGGAGAAAGCTTTGCCGTCCTCAGTTAATGTTATTTTTGGATGGTGGCGCGTAAGATGGGCCCACATGTTCGTAGAATTACCAGAATACTTTTTTTTTGATACGAGACACCTTGCAAATCCCGTGTGTCATATCCATCTCATTTGTCCCATCCTTGTTAAAAAAATCCAAAATGTGTCCAGAGGTTTTTTTTTTTTTTTTTTTTCTAAGTGACATCAGAAACAGCAGCATGTGACATCACGTGATGGCGGAGCTTCAGTTCATCCTTTGTCATCTTTTTTTTTTTTTTTTTTTTTTTTTAAATTTAATAGGACAGGGGGAAAGAATGAAAGAAAGAGGGGGAGAGAAAGAAAGAAAACCAAAGGGGAGAAGAGACGGTGAGAAGGGGGGGAAGAGAGAAAAAAAACAAACAACAAAAAAAACTCCTGGGTCACCTGTATGGAGAAAAAAAACAAAAAAAACAAACAAACAGAGGAGACAGCAAACAACAAAGGGCAACATAATAATAGAAAAAAAAAGCACCATCACAATAAACTAGCTAGTCATAGATATCAATAGTTACTAAATAATAGACGATATTGTTCAGCACGCAAGATAGACAGCGCACAATGTGCTTTGAGGCAGCAGCCAAGAAAGCTTTAGTCCGCGTCTGTGAATACCCATGTGTACACCTGTGTGCATACCTGTGTGGATCAGCATGCTTGCATTCCAAAGGTTTCTCCATGTAATGATCTGCTAGGGAGTGTGGGGAGCCACAGCCCTGTCCTTTATGGTATCAAGCGGGTATGGAGGAGATCAAAACTCCAGACATCCAGAGGCCCCCAGAACACAAGAGACCAAGGAAGACCAACAGAGGGGCAGCTGCGCCACTGTCCCAGTAAGAGCTAAGGAGAGTCCCAGATAAGGGCTCATTCAGCAGCCGCGGAGCAGAAGCCAGGGGGAGTTGCAGTGATGCGCCCGTGGGCTCCGCCGGCAGCCAGCTGTGCCTGAGTGACCGAGCCCCAGGCCGAGAGGCACCCCACCTCCGAAATGGCCCGAACGAGCCCCAATAAGCGGCCGCCAAGGAGTGAGCCGGTGTGTACCCGGACGCCCACCCCCAGATACAAAGAACCACCAACGCACCGACACCTGAGGGAGTCCGCAACCGGCAGGGGAAGTGGTGGTGGGTGGAGATAGGCCTCCAAACCTTGGAAGGCCCGAGATGTGTCCAGACGTTTGATTTAAACACAGATGGGGCTTTCCTGATTTCTTTCTCTGCCTCCATCTTTATTTGATCAACTTTCCCACATGGTGACCTAACCTCTGCTGACCTCACTAGAGAAAAAGCTCAACCGTACCATTTGTTGCATTGGAATTTTTTATAATGAAATATCAATGTCTGCTGTCCCTGTATCGATACATTATTACCAAACAAAATATTGTGATGCTATGCTGTATCGATTTTTACCCCCACCCCTAGTTAGCACACCTCATTATTGTTGCAGAGCCGACCTAATGTTTTTGTGCTTCAGGTTCAGTTAGTTCAGCTATTATACTATTCAAAACAGAATAGAATAGAATAGCCCTTTATTATCATTGTACATGTACAACAAAATTATGAGTGCTCCACACAAGCTGTGCAGGAATAAAATATTAATATGACGACAACACGAATAAATAACAAACAGGAGAAATATATAGAATCAAGAGAAACTCACAGAATTCAAATTCAAAATTTTGTTTGTCCCACACACAACCATGTGGTGAAATGCTTAGTGCTGTGCAATGCCCGACCATTAAACAACAATAAAGAATTGACCAAATTTACAGATTTTAAATTTGCAGTAAAAGAAAAAGAATGTGCAAATAATGATTTAAGAAAGAAATTGTAAGAAGTGTGCAAATAAACAGAGTGCGTGCGGTGACGTTCAATGAAAAATCCTTTACATATAAAATCAACAGAAGTTCCTAATAAATAGACAAATAAGGAATAGCTGAACAGTTTCTGTGTCATGAGTGAAATTTCAGTGAATATGAATCATTACATCAGCACCTGTGTTGAAAATATTGTGCCCACCACACATGTCAGAAAGTTCCCCAACCAGAAGCCCTGGATCAACAGTCAGGTACGACACATGCTGCGTACTCGGTCTCTTGCATTTAGATCAGGCAATAACAGAGTACAAAGCTGCGAAGTATGGACTGAGGAAAGCTATTACAGCAGCTAAGAGGCAGTACAGAGAGAAGCTGGATGGCTTCTACTCTTCTGCTGACCCCAGGTGGATGTGACAAGGCTTACAGCACATCACAGAGTACAGGTCCGCCATCAGCACCATCAGCTCTGCAGGCAGTCTGCTAGATGACCTCAATCGATTCTACACTCATTTCGAGACCCTCCAGACCTCCTGGACCTTCCAGAACCCTCAGATCACCCAGATACCTGAGCGTCTACATCTCTGAGGACCTCACCTGGACACTGAACACCACACAGCTGGGCAGAAGGCTGTATTTCCTGAGGAGGCTGAGGAAATTTGGTATGTCAGCCAAGATCCTCAGGAGGTTCTACAGCTGCATTGAGGAGAGCATACTGACCAGCTGCATCACTGCATGGTATGGCAGCACTACTGCTCGGGATGGCAAACACCTGCAGAGAGTGATAACAACTGCGGAGAAGATAACCAGGACCCTGCTGCCCTAATAATAATTTTTGCACATCAGTTCATCTTACATATCAAAGCAGCATATTAAACTTGTATATCATAAATCTATTTAATACTTCAATTTTTGTCTCCATTTATACATTCATGCTATTTGTATTTTATCTATTTGTACATATTAACCGGCATCTGCGTGTGGACAGCAGAGAAATAATTTAATTGTACAGAGAGATGCTTTTTCGTTGCACACATGACAGTAAACGCTTTGAATCTTGAATCATCTCCAGGAGGTTAAAAGGGTTGGAGCTCAGCAGCAGTCACAAGATGCAGATGAGGTGATGAAGAAGAGAGTGTTCAGTAGAAAAGGCCAGTGAGTTCATGGAAATGCTGCTTCTGCTGTAAGACACAGACCTATAAATGCATAAATGCTCCATGATTTTCATTTCTATCCATCATCTTGAACACTGGCTATAAATGTGTTCACTTCATTGTTGTGTGATTGGGTTTTTTCACGTGTCTCCTTCAGTACAAATAAAGGACTGTTAGAGTGTGTGCTGTGTGTTTTTCTGACGCATGCAAATTCATCCAACAAGAATTTCCCCTCTGCACTTTAGTCTTTCTTCTTGTCATGTCTGTGTTTGTCCACCGGGTGTCTCCCTCAGCTCATTTTCTTCAAATCAGAAGCATCAGATTTGTGGAGACGCTCTGCCTGCCAGACACAGCTCAGGGCAATAAAACATGTCTATCCTCCACAATATACAGGCCTGATGGAGAAGTCTGCAGTGTAGAGGGGGAAGAGGAACGGTGCCAGTACAGTTCCCTGTGGGCCCCCCGTACTGCAGACCAGCGTATCAGAGACACAGCCCTGTGTCCTCACATACTGTGGGCGTCCTGTGAGGCAGTCCAGTATCCACTGGGACATGTGGGACACCCTCCTGATAGCTCCAGCTTGTCCCTCAGAAGTCATGCCTGGATGGTGTTGAAAGCACAGGAGAAATCCAAGAACATGATCCTCACAGTGCTTCCAGGCTTCTCCAGGTGAGTCAGAGCTCGGTGCAGGAGGTAGATGATGGCGTCCTCCACCCCGATGCCAGGCTGGTAAGCAAACTGCAGCAGATCCAATGAAGACCTCATCAGGGGGCGCAGATGGTTTAGAACCAATCTCTCGAGGGTCTTCATCAGATGTGATGTCAGGGCTACCAGCCTGTAGCTGCTGAGGTCCTTGGGATGGGAGGCCTTTGGTATCGGTACCACGATGTGGTACTTTCCCCAGTGACAGGCTCAGGTTGAACAGATATCCTAGGATGCCACACAGTTCATCTGCGAAGCACCTCAGGAGCCTGGAGCTGATGCCATCTGGATTTGCAGCCTTCCGCACCTTGATCTGGCGAAGCTCGCTCCTCACTCGAAGTGCTGAGATAGAAAGAGTGGATTTGGGGGGAGGGGAGTGTAAGTTGGAGTTCACAGAAACCGTGGGTGGGGTGATGGCTGGGAGCTGAGAGGTGTGAAGTCCTGAGATGAAAGACAGGCACTCCCTGAAGATGAGGGAGATTTCAGCAGAGGGGACAATGCTGGGGGAGGGGTGGGTGTTTGATCAAACCTGTTAAAATATTTATTTAGGTCATTCGCCCACCCCAACTCCGCCATGAACGGTCCCAAGCCTGGATGAGAAAGGAGGAGGGTTGGGCGTCAGGCTAGCAACCCGTCCCTGTAAAAAACCCTACCGCTACAGAAATGACAAACGAAAGCAGAAGTTTTTTGGCAACGTGGCGGGAATTATACTTAAAACGGGATGACAGTGATGGAAGAAACCGAAAACGGCATTCAGCGCCCGATGGAAGCATTATTCTCCACCAAAACCATCACAAGATTTGGGACGTGGAAGGTTCGCACGTTATATCAAAGCGGACGGCTGGCTCAACTTTTGAAGGAGTTTGATGATTATCGGCTCTACATCCTCGGAATGAGTGAAATGAGGTGGATAGAGAGCGGCCGAATTATCAGCGATGGCAAGACGATCTTGAACTCGTGTCACGAAGATCGACATGAACATGGAGTGGGGCTTGTATTGAGCAAAGAAGCTGTGAGAGCACTCATTGGTTGGAAACCTGTTAACGACTGCATCATCACAGCTTGTTTCGGATTGGTACACACCAAGACAACCATTGTGCAAGTCTATGCGCCAATGGACAATATGGAAGTTGCTTTCAAGGACAATTTCTACAATCAGCTGCAAGACGTCGTTAATGACATCCCGAATCACGACCTTAAGATGCAAGACTTCAATGCCCAGCTGGGTGGCGACCGATTAGGATTGGAGACAGTGGTTGGACCACATGCATCTTCAATGCATCTCAGTGACAACGGCGAACGATTAGTATCCTTCTGCGAGCAAAATGGGCTGTGCGTTGGAAATCCATACTTCCAGCACCGAGAGATCCACAAGAAGACATGGTGATCCCCGGATGGGCGTACATTCAATGAAATTGATTTTATCTGCATCAGCCAAAAATGGAGGTCTGCTTTGCATGACGCAAGGGACTATCGAAGAGTGGATGTTGGATCTGACCACCACCTAGTCAGAGCGGAAGTCAAACTCAAACTCTGGAACCAAAGACAGCCCGCACCAAAGAAACCACTCGCAATTGAGAAGTTCAAGGACCCAACCGTTATCAACGCCTTCACTTTAGAACTGCAAAATCGTTTTGCCGTCCTTGGAGAAATGGAAGATGTCGAAGACCTCTGGACTGGCCACAGGGACGCCACCGTGGAGTCCACCAAAAACACTATCAGAAGACGCAGAGGAAAGAGAAGCAAACAGTGGATCCAAGGAAGAACATGGAAACTGATCGATGAGAGAAAAAATCGTGAAGCTCGAAAGAGAGCAGGCCAAAAACCGAACAAGCCAGAGAGGAGGGAACCCAACGATACACAGTTAGATCGGCTAGTGAAGAAAAGCTGTTGGAAAGACAAGAAAGAATGGCTAGAACGAAAAGGTGCCGAAACTCAGGAAGCAGCAGATCGGAATGACTCCAAGACATATACCTAGGGATGGGTATCGGTGTCCGGTGCCATGATGGCACCGGTTCTGACATAAACGGTAGTAACCAGACCGAAAAGCAGCGCACATTTCGGTGCTTTATTTCGGTGCTTTTTTTTCCTGAGCTGTGATACACTTCTAGCCAATCATTTTACGTTTCCGAGGATAGTAGGCGGGTTCAGGTACGTACGTTCTTTTATGCAGAGCTACAGGTTAAAAATGTCCAAGGCAAAGCGGTCAAAAGTCTGGCTGTACTTCACAGCAAAAGATGCAAACAGCAGCCTGCAACAAGTGCTTTAAGCTGATACTGTGATACTGTCAAAGGAGGTGACACCTCGAATCTGATGAAACACCTGGCGACGCATAGCGTTTTTTTTGTTGTTTTTTTTTTTAAAGCCGAGAAATGCGCTGTATTTGATAGCTTGCTGCGAGACCTCACACCGAGCGCATCTACTGCGGGTGTGGTGCCTGTTATCAGACCCCGAGTTAGCAACATCCCCAAAAACACGAAGAGGAGAGTCCTGGCCCCTAGCCCTGCCAGTGTAGCAGAAATGATGAGGATGATGATGGCAGCAGCAGCCGTTCTTCTCTGCGTGAGTCGCGTAATGTTGTTCGTGTGTAATTTACGTTGAGTAGGCTAACCACGTTATTACATTAATGCATGTAAGGTGAACTAGCAAACATCATCGTAGCTACATGCGGCTGTCTTCTTGTTTGATGGCAGATACTCCCTTCACCCTGGCCAAAAAGGTTAAAATGACCAAAGAAAAAGAGGGAAACGGCTAAACTGAGAAGTTTTTGGACAAAGTTTGTGTTTTTTCCATTGTTTAAGCACTGCTTCCAGCCAAGAGTGATGCCATATATGCCCCATAGCTGCAGAAAAGGCTAACATTGTTATCTTTTTACAAAAAAAACAGCTGAACATGAGAGGTTTTTGGACCAATTTTGTGTTCTCCATTCTTTAAGCACCGGTTTGAGCACCGTTTAAGCACCGGCACCGTTTCAAAAGTACCGATTTGGCACCAGTATCGGATAAAACCTAAACGATACCCATCCCTACATATACCGCATCGTAAATGAGTTTACTGGATCGAGGACTAATGCAAACGTCCCGGTCAAGGACAAAAATGGGATGCTCCTGATCACTCAAGAAGAGCAAAACATTATGGTGAGAACATTATAAGAGGTACTATAGGCAAAATATACAGAAGTTTTACAGCCATGAAAAAGACCTCAACAAGATATGTCAGTCATCGATGGGAAAAAGAAGCAGGTATAACTATCTCAGAGGAAGATTGGTTGCGGATGTGGAAGAATGTGTTGTCTACCACAAATTCTTTAACATGGCGAGATTTTGGATGGAAGAATTTAATTAGATTCTTCATCACACCAAAGCAGAAATCCAAAAAAAGTGGTTCAGGCACTTCATGCTGGAGGGAGTGCGGGGAGGTCACTGCAGGTTGCTTCCATGTCTTCTGGTCATGCCCCAAACTGAAGACCTTTTGGGAGGAGATTAAACAAATGGTGATGGATGTGCTGGAAGTAACACTGGACTTCTCCTTTAGTACCATGTACCTTGGGAATATCCCTGAGGATATAAATAACAGAGACTCATACTTACTGAAAATAATTATGGTTGCATGCAAAAAGGCAATTACTAAGTGTTGGTTACGGACAAGCCCCCCCACACGGAAGCTGGTCATAGACATTATTAACACAATTCATCATATGGAACTGATTACCCTCTCACTGCGGCTACAGAAGGAGAAAGGAGAGAGACTTTGGGAACGATGGGATCGTTATACGTCAAGAGACTAGAAACTGATACCTCTGTGATGCAGAGGGACAGCTGCGAATTTGTTTGAATGGAACATGCACCTGTGTAATATGTAATATGTGTAAGTAAAACAAGGCGTTGTGTATTTTGGAATATGCGAACATATGTGACTGTGTTGGTTTCCCTTGCCCTCTTTAGTTCTGTATGTAGAGGTTCAAGGTTCAAGGTTCAAGGTTCTTTATTTGTCACATGCATAGTTATACAAGTATAACACACAGTGAAATGTAGCCTGACACGCTCCTCGACATGTGCAAAAATTGGGGGGGGGGGGCGGTGTAGAGGAAGAACATTATATATATATATATATATATATATATATATAGTATATACACTGGGTGAATGTGCAGTAGTAGCAAAACAAAAGATCAAAACAAAAGATGGGCCGAACACTTCCAAGAGACCTTTAACCAGCCAGAGCCCGCCATGACGTACAATTTTGAGGCGGAGGATGCCCAACATGAGCTTGGGGTCAACACTGGCAGAATCATCGAGGAAGTGAAGATCGCGATCAAGAGCCTCAAGAACAACAAAGCGACTGGCTTAGACGAAACACCAGCAGAGCTCCTGAAACACGGCAACCAAGCCCAGGTGGAAGAATTGACGACCCTGTTCAACAAGTGCTGGCAAAGTGGCACAGTGCCGGAGGACTGGCGGAAGGGCGCCATAGTCAAGTTACCAAAGAAGGGCAAGACCTCCGAGTGTACCAATCGGAGAGGCATCACCCTTCTCTCTGTGCCTGGCAAGCCATTCTGTATTGTCCTCGTTCGACGACCGAGGTGTGCCTTCGACCAACGTCTATGAGAGGAGCAAGCTGGGATCCAAAGCGGCCGATCGTGCACGAAACAGATTTTCGTCTTCAGAAACATCATCGAACACTGCATCGAGTATCGGCAACAACTCGCTATCAATTCCGTCGATTCAAGAAGGCCTTCGATAGCATCCACCGCGATTCTCTTTGGCAGATCCTGCGCTTGTACGGTGTCCCTACCATCTTCCTCAACATCTTCAAGGACCTGTACTTGCGATCGTGTTCTTGCGTTAAGACCGGAAATGGCCACACCGACTTCTTCAAGAACACCACCGGCATCAGGCAGGGCTGCATCCTGTCACCACAGCTTTTTCTCGTTGCCCTCGACTACGACATGCGGCGAGCTGGTGCCCGTATAGGAGCTGGCATCCATTGGTCTGATCAAGACCGTCTTGGCGACCTCGATTTCGCTGACGATATCGCCCTACTCGAGGAAGATGAGCTGAAGCTACAGCAAGGAACGACCGATCTAAGACAAGAAGCCGGCAAGATTGGCCTGAGGAGATCTGAAAAGTCGCAGATCATGCACGTCAGTTCCAAGGACCCATGATGGGGGATCTACATCAGGACACAGCAGCTAGAAGAAGTGAAGAAATTCCCCTACCTCGGTAGCGTGATTTCCCATGACAGCGATGCGGAGGTGGATGTCAAATGCCGCACTGGAAAGGTGGCTGCGGTATTTCGGAGGATGAACAAGATCTGGTCCTCCCCGACCATCTCCCTCAAGATCAAACTCCACTTGCTTAATTCGATCTTGATCCCAACCGCCATTTATGCCAGCGAGACTTGGAAGGTGTCGGCCTGCATCAACACCAAGCTCGACGTCTTTCAGCAGCGATGCCTTCGCTGGATTCTGTAGATCCGCTACACCAAGCACATCACCAACGAGGAGGTCTTGCGAAAGAGTGGCACGGTCAAACTTCACAATATCGTTGCAGGCCAAAGACTCCGACTGGCCGGCCATATCCTCCGCATGGATGACAGACGGATTCCAAAAACAGAGATGCGCTTGCAACCTCTGGGCATTAAAAGACCATGAGGATGTCCCTGTAACACCTGGCAAAGGTCATTCCATCAAGACCTAAAGACATCAAATATATTGTTGGAAGAAGCTGAAGCCCGGGCACAAGATCAAGCCTGGTGGCATTCGTTTGCCGCCCGATATGTCAACATAAGGCATGGGAGGATCTAAGTAAGTAAGTAATTTACCCACCCCAAGTATCCTGAAGCCTGGGTGTTTGGTATTTGTCCTGAGATTGTCTTCAGGCTGTTCCAAACCCCTCTGATGTTGTCCTGTTACAGCTGCTCTTCAATCTTCCTCCTGTAGTTTTCCTTCCCTTGCCTTATCTTCCATTTCAGCTTCTTCTGGACAACTCTTAGCTCCTGTTTGTCTTCAGATCTAAAGACTCTCTTCTTCTCCTTGATGAGAGAGCCTTTATTTCAGGATTTATCCATGGCTTGTTGTTAGAAAAACATCATTCCTTTATGATGGGTACGGTGTTGTCCACACAGAAGTTCATGTAATTCGTAATGCAGTCTGTGATGCTGTTGAGGTCATCCTCCAAAAGGCTGCAGAGGTTAGAATAGAATAGAATAGAATAATCCTTTAATTGTAACACAAGGGGAAATTTGGTAGGTTGTCCCACACAGTGGGAAGGAAACAGTCCCTCGGGGCCTCTTCAGTCTCTGCCGACCATTTCCTTACTGTGCGTTTCACAACTGGTTCTCTGTGTACTAGAGGTTTATACACAGGCTGGAGATGAACAAGGTTGTGATCTGAGCCCCCCAGGGGAGGAAGAGATGATGAGCTGTATGCCTCCTTGGTGTTAGCATACAATAAGTCCAATGTTTTATTGTCTCTGGTGAGGCAGGTGGCGTACTGGGTGAAGGTGGGGAGAGAGGAGGACAGGGAGTGAATGGGAGTGCGAATGGTTGTCTATGTGTTAGCCCTGTGACAGACTGTCCAAGGTGTACCCTGCCTCTCTCCCCAAGACAGCTGGAATAGGCTGCAGTGACCCTGAAAAGGATGAGCAGAAGTGAGTGAATGGATTTAAATAATAATAATAATATAAATGATCGAGTGTGATCAAACTTTTCATATGAAAAATGACATTAAGTGTGGTCACTCTAGATACAATAATATAATATCAAAAACCTCAAGGATTCAAAGTTTTATTAAATTGTAAAAGTTCAAAACTCAAAGACATTAAGTTTACAGTCATATATGATCAGGTTTCACGTTTCAGACACTGGAACCAACTTTAAATGTGATTAAAATAATTATAAAACAATAAATTCTCTAATAATGGACTAACTGATGAATCACTGCAGCTCCAATATATTTTTGCATTTGACAACCCACTACAGAAACTACAGAATAAAACCACTAACCAGACTGATGACAGATTTCAAACATGCTGAATATGAAGAGTAGTTGATAGGTTTGTAGCTTGAACCTATTAGCTGGAACGTTGAGGACAATATAATTACACCGCAAGCAAGACACGAAGTAGGCAAAGTTCTTCATGTTTCTCGTGCACGGGAGAGAACCGGACAGATGCAGTTCCTTCGCTTGACCCCAGTTGCTCTCGACCCCGTAACACTGCTCTTTTATTGAGGTTACATGAATATGCATAGGTTCATTAACATATGACGTCTACATACAAACAAAGAGTACCGTGTGTGTGTGTGTGTGGTGTGTGTGGTGTGTGTGTGTGTGTGTGTGTGTGTGTGTGTGTGTGGGGTCAGAGTGTGACCCCATAAATGACTTCCCTAAACCTGCTGGTCTGGAAGTCCAGCGGTTCATCTAAACAAAAGGCACTTAGCCTAAAACAAACACAGCCACGTTAATCCTACCATAAAACAATAAAACAAGGTACGACCTCTCTCGTGCTCCCAGAGTGCTCTCTAATACAAACAAAGTTTGCAGACTATCAAGGATCAAACCCTCTACCAATCTACAACTAATTACAAAACTCTAAGCATATATAAGTAGATATTTCTAAGCATAAATGACAATCAACAATACAAAACCTAACAGTAGTATCATTTAAACTCACATGATTATCAGCTATAAGAACAAATTCAGATTTATATTGATGTAAGGTATATAAATGTAAGTACAGTTTGAATCAGTGCAATATTATTTTCATACATCAATGGACCACTGAACTTTTCAGCTTCTAAAATGTAAAGCCTCATTTAGAAACTACACAAGTACATATAATGGTCAGGGATCAACATGAACCTGTCTTCTCTATTTGAATTTAATCAACTCTGCAGTGGCTCCATCTTTCCAAGTCCAAAGTCCAGCATAGAGCGGCTGAGTGAATGTGGTCTGGACTCTGTGGAGGAGAGTCATGGTTTCAGAGACGCTGTAGAAAGACAGAATACCTGCTCTGTGATCCAGGTACACTCCTACTCTGGAGGACCGAGGACCTGAGAGGACAGTTTGGACATCGTTGTGCACAAATATATATCTGTTTGTGTCACAATATAATGCCCAAGATCTGTCATTGTTTCCAAATAAACATTCATTGCCCAACCCTGTTCTGCTGATATTCTTGTATGCGACTGCTACACGAACTGCTCCCCCTCTCCACTCCACCTCCCAGTAACAACGTCCAGTCAGACTCTCTCTACTCAGGACCTGATAACATTCAGTGAATCTGTCTGGATGATGATAATAAGACTGTTTGAACATCATAAATGTTACTTTTCTGTTCCCATCAGATAATAACAGATGTGTGTTTGCTGTGTTTGGATCCAGTTTGATTTCACATGAACATTTTAAGAATTCAGCTCTGGTCTTTGGCTCTGTTGGTGACAGTAAAACATCCACTTCAGTGACTGTCAGTGAGATGTTTGTCCATTCCTCTCTCAGAATGTCCTGTAGTTTATCTCTGGTCTCTGACACAGCTGCTGCCACATCCTCAAAGTAGCTCAGAGGACGAATATTGATGCTGGATGAGTGTGTAGACTCACTGAGTGCTGACAGTGAGGGGTAGTTGTGTAGAAACTGGTTGTGATCCTCTGTGTGTGAGAGCTGCTCCAGCTCGCCGTCTTTCCTCTTCAGCTCAGCGATCTCCTGCTCCAGCTTCTCCTGAAGCTCTTTGACTCGACTCACTTCAGTTTCCTGCTGGGATCTGACCTGCTGCTTCACATCAGAGCTTCTTTTCTGGATGAGACGGATCAGCTCAGTGAACATCTTCTCACTGTCGTCTACTGCTTTATCAGCAGAGCCATTGATGGCCTCCACCTCCTGTCGAAGCAGCTTCACATCTTTCTCTCGCTCCTGGATTCTCTGCTGGATGTTTAGTCGTCTCACCTCGAGCTCCTTCTGCTTCTCAGTCCTTTCTGCTGCAGCTGGGACTGTTTCGTGGCCTTTATGGTCATCCATCAGGCAGAGATAACAGATACTCTGCTGATCAGTACGACAGAAAATCTTCATCACCTCATCATGACGAGAGCAGATGTTCTCCTGGAGCTTCTTGGAGGAGGCCACCAGCTTGTGTTTCTTTAATGGAGCTGCATCATAGTGAGGTTGGAGGTGTTTCTCACAGTAAGAGGCCAGACAGACCAAACAGGACTTGATAGCTTTCAGCTTCCTCCCAGTGCAGAAATCACAGGCCACATCTTCAGGTCCAGCATAGCAGAGATTAGCTGGAGCAGCTTGGAGTCCAGTCTTCTTCAGCTGCTCCACTAAAGCTGCTAACATGGTGTTTTTCTCCAGGACAGGCCTCGGTGTGAACGTCTTCCTGCACTGAGGGCAGCTGTGGATTCCCTTCCTGTCCTCTTCATCAAAGTGGGTTTTAATACAGTTCATGCAGTAGCTGTGACCACAGGTTGTAGTCACCGGATCCTTCAGTAGATCCAAACAGATGGAACAAGAGAAGGTTTCTCGGTCCAGCTGAACTCCTTTCTGTGCCATTTCTCCTCTCAGTGTCAGTGACTGTGTGAGTTTCACTTCCTTATAACTGAAACTAGTCTAAGCTCTGACCTCAACATCATGTGTTTCTGCAGTGAATGGACCCTGTCAGCTCTTACACATCACCACATGTTGGTTACACCCAAGTTCAGAACTGAAGGGGAGGGAACGAGGAAACACGTGGACAGAGAGGAGGTGCTGTGTTTAAGAGCACAAAGAAGAGGGAGGGTTATCAGGCTGTGCTTCACTCCAAGAAGAGGAGCAGTTTGAGAGCGATACTGTGTGTTTAACCCTTTTTATTTACTGCTCAAATCAACTTTTAAGCTTGTTAACACTTTCTTCTATATAAATATACTTCACTTTAGAAATGTCCGAGTTCTCACTGAAATTATCAAACAGTCCTTCAGTATTTTTTTCAATGCAGGAGGATAATGATCTTAAACATACAGATAAGGCAGCCACTGACATGATGCTTATGTAGCATTTAAGTTTATGCTCATTTCAATTGTTTCTCTCCATTAGACACTATCAAAGGTGAGAGGGTGCAGCAGGTGTAGTAGTTGGTGTATGAGGCAGTAAACATATTAAAGAGTTTTCAAACACATTCAGCTCCACAAAATGTCATTGTTTCCAAACGCAGATGCAGAAGCTGGACCAGGCGAGGGTGAAGGCTCGGAGGCTGGACCAGACGGGACTGAAGACACTGAGGCTGGACCAGACGGGACTGAAGACACTGAGGCTGGACCAGACGGGACTGAAGACACTGAGGCTGGACCAGACGGGACTGAAGACTCGGAGGCTGGGCCAGACGAGACTGAAGACTCGGAGGCTGGGCCAGACGAGACTGAAGACTCGGAGGCTGCGGCTGGCGAGGATGATGAGTCTTAAGCTGGGCCAGACAAGGATGAAGACTCTGAGGCTGGGCCAGACGAGACTGAAGACTTGGAGGCTGCGGCTGGCGAGGATGATGAGTCTGAAGCTGGGCCAGACGAGGATGACGGCGCTGCAGGCGGCGGCGTGGAAGCCGGAGACGGTGGCGCTGCAGGCGGCGGCGTGGAAGCCGGAGACGGGGGCGCTGCAGGCGGCGGCGTGGAAGCCGGAGACGGGGGCGCTGCAGGCGGCGGCGTGGAAGCCGGAGACGGGGGCGCTGCAGGCGGCGGCGTGGAAGCCGGAGACGGGGGCGCTGCAGGTGGTGGCGCTGCAGGCGGCGGCGCTGCAGGCGGTGGCGTGGAAGCCGCAGGTGGAGGCGCAGCAGGCTGGATGGATCCCTCGGACCCTCCAGCGATGACAGGAGACAAAGGCCGGAGCGGTCCCACGGACCCTGCAGCGGATACACAAGACGCAGGCCAGAGCAGTCCCTCGGACCCTGCAGCGGAGACATGAGACGAAGGCCGGAGCGGTCCCTCGGACCCTCCAGCAGAAGCCATCACAAAGCCAGCAGGCATGGAGTCCACTAGCTGACAAAAGGGCAACTGGCAATGCACTGAGCACTGGCTCTGCCCAGGCAACGCTGACATGGTGCTGTTCTCAGGGGGCTGCTTAAATTTCAGGGGTCCAGAATAAGCTGGGGACTGAGACCTAGCCTCTGGGGAAGCCCTGGAGTGGCAAACTGTGCCAATGGCGGCTAAACCATGAAACGCACCCTGAGTAGGAATAAGACTTTCTCCCTGCATGGAGTGAACGAGTGAACCTGGTAATACTGGAGCCTGAACTACGAGTAACGGTGACACAGGGGCCTGAACTACAGGTGACACTGGAGGTGCAGGGGCCTGAACTACAGGTGACCCTGGAAGCGCAGGGGCCTGAACTATAGGTGACACTGGAGGCGCAGGGGCCTGAACTACAGGTGACACTGGAGGCGCTGGGGCCTGAGCTACAGGTGACACTGGAGGCACTGGGGACTGAACTGAAGGTGGCGCTGGAGACTAAGCGGAGAGCGAGTGAGCAGCTCACACTGGAGACTGAACTGAAGGTGACAGTGGAGGCACTGGAGAATGCACTGAAAGTGACAGTGGAGGCACTGGTGACAGAGCTGAAGGTGGCTGCTGGGCAGTTAACTGAGCCGAGAGTGGCTGCTCGGCAGCTAACTGAGCCGAGAGTGGCTGCTCGGCAGCTAACTGAGCCGAGAGTGGCTGCTGCTGATCAGCTAACTGAGCTGAAGGTGGCTGCTGCTGATCAGCTAATAAGCTGTTGACATTGCTATCTGCCACATAAAACATAGTCCCAGAAAAAACAGTTCCACAGTCCAACACAGAAAAAGAGTCCTCACTCACCACAGCCGGCGATTTAGAAGTCAGAATGTCCGGCTGTGGGGTGGGGCGGGCAGCGAGATAGTAATGGCGGAGAGAAGGTGTGGTGTGAGGTGGAGAAAAGCCTGCATGGTCGGGGGAAGCTATTCCAACAGCCATGGCAAGCCGGAAAAGAGCCGTTGTAGCCAATTTTCCACTGCGCGGCGAAGCTCTTCCGGGGGTGTTCCAGCCACAGGCTGATGAGGTTCTCCACAGTGAAAATAATGTCGTCCTTTAGCTCCTCAGAAGGGTTGCAAACTGCTCGGTCCATAGTGGCTGGTTCGTACTGTCACGTGTTTCCGAGGCAGGCCGTGTGAGAATATCCTCCTGAGACCCAGGGAAAAAAAAGTATTTTGATTTTGATTTTTTTCAGATAAATCAAGTGTTGGGATGGTAAAAAACACATTACAAAAACAAAAATTTTAACTAATTTTATTTAAATTTTACAACATGTGCACTACAGTGCACAAGGGGAGTTCATTGATCACGAATGTGAAACTAACAAAATTCAAGAGCTATTTAAGAAAATTAAATGCTCCACTGAAATTTTTGTGAGCAGGATATTAGAACTTATTTATATAACAATATCATAAAAATGTAGATCATGGGTCAACTTAGAAGTCACTGACACTTCACTAGCTGTAAGCCACTGGTTCAGGAACAAGTGATTGCACTGGGCTTTCTATTTCACAAAAGTCAATTCATTTATGATATCTGAGGAAGTAATGTGATTTTTTTTATTTGGAGACACAAAGGAACATTTGGCACTTCCCACATCTCACATGTGTTTTACTGTTGCACCCAACCATTCTACAACTGAAATGCCTTGGACTGTTAACCATTTCAGGCAAGTGGAGTGAACCATATTTTGCTACACTCTCATCTGGTTGGGGCCTCCTTTTCTTGATTTTTGGAGAGAACTCTTCATTACTGGTATTATTCAGGTCTTGTTCACATGTTTGTCCCTGGTTTCTCAGCCAAGAGGAGCTTGAATTCCAGATACTGTGAGTTCTTTTCACACATTGAGATCATTGATAACTTTCAGCAAAGACGTGATCTTGTAGAAACAATCAGGTGTCATGGATTCATCTATAATTGCGACTCTTGTTTTTTTTACTTTACTGGAAAACATTTCTGCATTTTACCCATATTTTATTTTTAACTCAAAATCAAAAATTTCAGATTCTCCTACATGTTGGTTTTGGACCAGATAGGACGACAGATTTCAGGTGGCCCTGTGTTTTTCTCTATTACATATGCCACTGCATCTCGATAATCTTTGTGTGGCTCCTCCTGGGTTCTCACCCTCTCCTATCTGGCTAACATGACTCTCATCTTCTGAGAAATCTATGTTTGAATCTCCCTCAATGATTCTGTTGAGAATTCTCTCTGCCTTTGTCAAAGAGTTGTCTACTAGGAAAAAGTGAAATAAATATAAGTACAAAGTCCCGACGTGCACTAGAGTACACATTAATAAATTAGTCATTTCCTCTGTGAAACTAAATAAGCTTAATTCTTAGAAAACCCTCAAATTATTTACTAGATGTTTATTTTTGAAAATTAATCAAAATCTGATTTTAAAAAACATTTTAAATGTAAATATCATGCTTACCTTTCTTTCTTCCATAAAATGTGCTTGTGGGCATGCCAGCCATTTTGAAAAGGTGGGAAAAAAACAATTGGCAAGGCCACACCCCCACACATGTGATATTATTTTAAAGGTACTGTTGTCCTCTCTAAGAAACATCAGGACTTAGAAGAGTGGCAAGTAGAGTATGAGAGGTACAAGCAAAAACTAAATGTGTACTACAGTGCACAAAAATGAATTACTGGGTCTCAGGAGGATATAAACGGACCCAAGATGCAGACTGCTTAAGTTGTGAGCGAGCTTTATTAACAAAAGTTTGAAACAAACAGGGACGATGAGGAAGAAAACCAAAACCTAAGAATAAAATAAACTGGGAAAAGCTACGCAAAAACAAACCTGAAACCTTGAGTCGAGAAACGGAGATGCAGGGAGAATACACGAGAACATGGAGGGGAACAACACAGACGAACCAGCAACGAGGACGAGGTAACACACACTATAAATACACACGCCAGGAATCAGGGGATGGGAAACAGGAGGGGAACACACCTGGAAGACATGACAACTGACGAGGCAGGGGAAACGTAAACAGAACACACTGACAGAGCCCTTCAAAGTAAAACAGGAAACACATACACATAATGACACAGACTCAAAGATGCGGACTAAACACAGAGACCTACTACACTAAGGGAATGCACAAGCAGGGAAGACACCAAACAGAGGGAACACCACTAAACCCTAGAAAATACAAAACTATCAAAAGTAAAAGTACATAACCAAAAACACTGGGTCACCGACCCAGGACCATGACACAAAAATGTGATAAATGTTTGACAAGAATAATAAAAAGAAACGGACTCCTTCTTTAAAAGTATTTTTCTGTTATTATGGTCGAGTTGATCACAACTTCTACAATCATCTGGCTAAATACAGGTATGTGAGAACCAGTCATTATTAACCCTTTATTGTCCAAGTATCATACAGGCTGCCTGGACTTATTTGGTTATTTTGGCTGTAAAAGGGCCAGAAATCACAGTATAAGTGAATGTTTTTGCGGCTTTTTTCAGAATAACCTCAGCTTTCAATATCTGGCAGTCCTTTTCCATTATTGTATTGTTATGACAATGGAACAAGAGTTTAAAGTGGAAAAAAAAAAACCCAGACTGTCAGATTTAGAGTTAACTGATATTCAACAGGAACAAAATGTAACACAACAGCAACTTTTAATATTAACTTTAACTATACTAAATATGTACAAAAAAGTTTTTGAGCCAAGGCCACTCATTTTTTAAATATCAAGACCTTTTTCGGGGCCATCCACGTCTCCACACCTGCTTCTCTGCTCTGTGCATCATCAGTTCTTACCTGTGACTGGACCATCGTTGGTCATGCATTCTAACGATACACCGTAAAGTTTAGTAAAGCTCGTCTTCTTGTCTTTCAGTAACCGTTTAAAATGTCTCTCTAGACCAGTAGCTTGTGAACAATTTGTGCTACCGTAATACACCAAATATCCCCGTAAAGCGCAGCTTCTCTTGTTTTCGAAACCATTTTCATTTTCCCTCTAGCATAAATGATGACGGAGTTACAGTCATTTAAAGCGTGCTTGTAAAATGGGCTCTGTGGCCAGGGATGGGTACCGGTTCTGACATAAACGGTAGTAACCAGACCGAAAAGCAGCGCACATTTCTGTGCTTTATTTCGGTCACACAGCCATTTGGTCATTCCACTGGCTGTACTTCACAGAGAGTGCAGTACAGCCACAACAAAAGTTTGCCTTTTCTGTTGATACAACTTACCTCCTTTGGTTGGAACCAGTGGTTAAACAATGGAAAACACTAACTTTGTCCAAAAACCTCTCATGTTTAGCTGTTTTTTTTTTTAAAACGATAACAATGTTAGCCTTTTCTGCAGCTATAGGGCATATATGGTATCACTCTATCAAACAAGAAGACAGCCGCATGTAACTACGACGGTGTTTACTAGTTCACCTTACGTGTATTAATTTAATAACGTGGTTAGCCTACTCAACGTAAATTTACATACGAACAACATTAAGCTACTTGCCCAGAGAACAACGGCTGATGCTGCCATCATCATTTCTGCTACACTGGCAGGGCTAGGGGCCAGGACTCTACTCTTCGGGTTCTTAGGGGATGTTGCTAACTCCGATAACAGGCACCACACCCGCAGTAGATGTGCTCGGTGTGAGGTCTTGCAGCAAGCTATCAAATACGGTGCATTTCTCTGCTTTTAGAAAAATGCTATGCGTCGCCAGGTGTTTCATCAGATTTGAGGTGTTACCTCCTTTGGACAGTATCACCTTAAAGCACTTGTTGCAGGCTGCTGAGTTTGAAGTACAGCCAGACTTTTGACCGCTTCGCCTTGGGCATTTTTAATCTGTAGCTCTGCTCTAAAAGAACATCCGTACCTGGGCCCGCCTACTATCCTTGGAAAGGTAAAATGATTGGCTAGAATCCAAAGTGTATGACATCTCAAGAAAAAAAAAAGCACCAAAATAAAGCACCAAAATGTGCACTGCTTTTCGGTCTGGTTACTACCGTTTATATCAGAACCGGTGCCATAATGGCACCGGATACCGGTACCCATCCCTACCTACGACAGTGGGCCAGCAATGAACGTGACGTCATCAGTCATTTACCAGAAGAGAGCTGCTCTGCTAGTGTGGTGCTATGGCTGGCCCAGAACAAGGTAGATACACCAAAATCTACCCTTTGATTGAGTTGGCTATTCCACACATATGTCCTAGGCTACAAGCATCATCAAGTTTCATATGCAGTCCCCACGATGAGCAATATCTACAAGGTCCTGGCCGGCCAGTACGACCCCCTAGGGTTCATCCTACCCTACAAAACAAGAGCGAAGGTAATCATCCGCCATCTTTGGGACTACGGATGGGTATCCGGTGCCATTATGGCATATCACAAACGGTCTGAGGCAGATCCACACTAGAGTTCAAAGAGCAAGAAGATGATTAAAGCTCTTGGAAAACTGGCTTTTGAGGAGCTGCAGAAAGGCAACCTGATCTTCTATGAATCAGACCTGACAGAGTGTGGGATTAATATTGTAGAGGCCTCAGTGTACTCGGGAGTGTTCACACAGATTTTTAAAGAGGAGAGAGGAGTGTACCAGGACAAGGTGTTCTGCTTCATCCATCTGAGCATTCAGGAGTTTTTAGCAGGCTCTTCATGTCCATCTGACATTCACCAACTCTGGTATCAACCTGCTGGAAAAAGAAGAAGAAACAGCCTCAGTGCAGACTGGAGAATCTTCAGTAAGACAGTTCTACCAGAGTGCTGTGGACTAGGCTTTGAAGAGTTCAAATGGACATCTGGACTTGTTTCTTCGCTTCCTCCTTGGTCTTTCGATGCCATTCAATCAGGATCTCCTACAAGGCCTGCACACACAAACAGGAAACAGCTCACAGATAAATCAGGAAGCAGTCAAGTACAGTTTTCATCAACTTCGAAGAAACACACAGATATTATTGGGTTTGGTTTTATGAGTAAAGTTTGAAGACATCAGTAAAAGAGGAGTAAAAAATAATAATAATTATGTGTGTGTGTTGACCTTGAAACAAAAACATATGATCCTCTGTAATAGGAACTAATATGAGCTCGTATTTATGTGTCTCTTTGGCACACTTAGAAATGTTAATGTAGGTAAACTGGAAAATTTATTAATATTAATAATAATTCAGTGTCCAATCTCAGGTCATTGGCTCAGACGCAGTTTTCTTTCACTCTACCTGAGCTCACCATCTCGGTAACAGCCCCACTCTTTGGTGTAAATGAGTCTTATATTTGCTTTCTGTAACTTGATTTTTCTTACTTATTGTGTGCTCACTGTCTGTATGTTTGTGTGTGTTTGTATGCACAAACTTGACCAAATAAAGTAAAAAAAAATAATCAAAGAATAAATAAGTTAGGGGTTAAGAGTCAGAATAGTTCATTAAAGGAGTAAATGAGTCATGAGACGTTTCCATTTTAAAAACTGAGTCAGTGCTGGTTTCACTGCACTCCTTACACTGGTGCAATATTCAAAGATGCCACGAGATGGTCACAGCACTCAGGAGGAACCTTACATTTGTCAGAGAAGTCCTGAAGTTAAATCCTGCAGTCTACTTGAACACGTGTTTTTTGCATCTCTGTTCAGACGGTTGGTGGAATCTCATGTTTGTTCCCGAATCTTCACTTTTGTTGTTGTTTCAGTTCCAGCCTGAACTTTGAACTACATGATCACACAGTGGATTCTCCATTTTGTGCCAAAATCTGTTTTGAGTTTTCAACAACAGGTGTTTAAATCCACTGTTTCCACAGTTCACAGGGCCTGCCTGTGTTAGAGACTAAAACATGACACACATCACACTGGAGTGGGCGTTCACAACCAAACCTGGCAGATCCTGGAATTATATTTTTATCTTCTGGGGAGAGATAACTGATCAAAAAATCTCTGTCCTGTATTATGTCCATGACAATTTGTTTGGGCAGAAATCTGGTTTCATTTAACACAACGTATTCACCTGAACACCTGTCATGTTCATGAAGGCGTTGAGGTGTCAGAGTCTCAGGAAGGACGAAAGAGAGTGATATTATACCCCTTTCGTCAAACTGACAGGTCATTAATTATTCATGAGCTCCGGAAGTAATTAAATTATTCATGAGCTCCGGAAGTAGGAAGTAATTAAGTAATAAAAATATGATATTCATAAAAATATGATATTCATAAAAATATGATATTCATAAAAATATAATTGATTATTTCGAAAGTTTCTTATATATCAAAATAGCATTCTTTTATTTCTTTAAGCAATTAAAATTTTTTTTCATTTTTTTATGCTCAAAAAACGCCATCTGGTGGCGGGTCAGTGTGCGTGTGTGCGCGCGCCCGCGCGCGCCCGAGGCTGTGTGTCTGGGCGCGCGGGGGCGCGCCCGTGTCTCCGGACCGTGCTCTCTCGGGCTCCGTGCTCATGTGTTTAAAAATGTATTAAACCATATTAAAATTGTTTAGTTAAACTTGTGCTTTTGTAACGTTCAGTATGGCCACAAACACATGCTGCATGCCTTGGGGGAAAACTTTATTTCGATTTATATGCATTTGTAGATTTAGAATAAAACTCATACTCAGAAAAAACTCGCGATCCCCTAACCCTCCTTAGAAACATAAGCAGGGAAAACTCCTTAAAAAACCCTCCGCGTTTTCTCCAAAACCCTACAATAACTTGTTAGGGTGCCCCCTCTATTCCCAAAACCTTATATTCGATAACAGGGGAAATCCTGAAAAAATCCTTAGTCTTTTTTCTCAAATTCAGCGCCCCGCGGCTCCCTTCATGCTCAGCCAAACAAAGCCAAAACTCCTTTAAAAAAAAATTTCTCCGCGATTTCTCCAAAACCCTAGAATAACTTGTTAGCTACCCCTCTATTCCCAAAACCTTATATTCGATAACAGGGAAAATCCTTAGTCTTTTTTCTCAAATTCAGCGCCCCGCGGCTCCCTTCATGCTCAGCCAAACAAAGCCAAAACTCCTTTTAAAAATTTCTCCGCGATTTCTCCAAAACCCCTAGAATAACTTGTTAGCTACCCCTCTATTCCCAAAACCTTATATTCGATAACAGGGAAAATCCTTATTCTTTTTTCTTCAAAAACTTCCCTCTTACTAGCAAGCTCTAAAATTCAACCCACACTCTAAGTTCTACCTCGCTCTTAATCTCCGATCCACAACTTCTTGCAGAGCACAATTTTTTCCTGCTTGTTCGCTCCCCGCTCTGCTCCCGAATGCGCTGCTTACCTCGTTTGAAAATTCCCCCCTTAGACCAACTCCGCCTCACTGCGCCCCCGCTGCCGATCACATAACTATTGCACCGCTCCCTTCGCACCCCGGTTAGCCAATCCGCTCCAGGCTCGATTTACCTTCTCAGCCATAGGTTAATTCACTTACTGGCATTCAGGATAAATAATCTAACATTTCAGCTTAAATTTAACTGTTTTTTTCTCTCTCAGAAAAAACAAGCAAGTTTTCTCTTTTTTCACAAAGAAGCATGGCCGTGAGACCTACCAACCTAACGGTGCTTTCTCAAACTCCTGTAAACTGCTACAGAGCTTCTGCCACGGCGTCTGAACTAATAAAACAAATAATTTTCCCCCCATTAGGCCAACACAGTAACGTGTTGTTTGTCAAACTGTGCACTGTCAGCAAAACCAGAGAAAGCACAGATGAAACGCACTGCAAAACATTTTGTTTAACTTTAGGAATGGAGCCATATCAACAACTGGAACCGCTCAGACTGCTTGCGAGTTCGCATAGGGAGCGGCCGATTTCAACAGCAACTTGCGTCTCTTTCCTTATCCGCATATCATTCGGTAAGTGTTAATCTTCCTCTCTAACTACATTTTTGCATTTTCCTTTTTACCATTCTGTCAATCCTTTCATTTAAAAAAATAAATAAATATCACAATGGTTTGTAACAGGTACAATACACCATCCATCCATCCATTCGCCTCCACTTATCCTTTTCTCAGGCTCGCGCGGTGCGCTGGAGCCTATCCCACGTACAATACACTTTAAAATATATATAAGCTCCACTTTTAACTCCCGTAAAAGTTTATACATTACATGTCTACATCACCTATCATGGCCTCATCGGGTATCTCATATCATCTTGTTATTGTTATGTTATGCTCCTTTGATATTTTGCTAGTTTGCGTGTTTTAAAACTCTTTTTGTTTTTCTTTATATTTTTAGACCCAGATGTGTTAACCTGATCCCTGCGAAACACCAGCTCTGCGTGGATTTTGACCGCGAGTGACCGGATGTTGTTTCCGGCCTGAGGTTGCCTGAAATGCCGTGAGGCTCGTTTGAAAGATTGCGCCCGAGACCAACTCCGCCTCCAAGGCATGCCTACCTTTAGCTGCCACCAGTGAGATATCAGAGCCGGGCTCCACATATCCAATCAGGAGCACGAGCAAGACAGCTTTTGCAGACTCTCCAGAAATATACAAGTCCTTACCAACTGCTCTGCAACCCAGTGTTTCTGGTCCCCTCACTAACATCGCTTTTTGAGATATTTTTTATGAACCACCAAAAAAGCAATTTTACCCCACAGACTGGGTCTGAGGGCAGCAGCGGGGACAAATGATTGTAATGAAGCGACGGACATTTCATGGCTGGTCTTGCATAATCGTGAGTTATTATGTCATATGGTGATAAGTACATAGTTTTGCAAGAGGCATACAAGCACTGTGGAAAAAGTAATCATAAAACAGTTTTTGTGAACACCCTACGTTATGCTTTAAAAAATGTGATACATGTAATGTGATCATCAAAGAACATGATTTAAAAAAAAAAAACAAACTTTTATTCTTATGCTTTTAAAGTATGTCAGATTATCTTAAAACACTTATTTGTATGTTATAATGTTTTTCTTACACCATGTGTAATTTTTATAGACACCTTATTCATTGTATCAATGTGTAATTATGTATCTTTGATAAATAAATAAAATATTTAATCTTGTATTTGTGTACTTTCTGGTGATTCAATAAAAAATTAGTCACATATCGCTCTGATAAACACAGATGGCTGAAAGAAATGTTTGATGGAACAAAGGAAACAAGTGTCTTGCTGCTAAACGTTTAAGTCACCATGGTTTAAATGAGAAAGTCTGTATGTAAAACATGAAAAACTCCATATCAGTGATATCTACAAAGGTGTACTCATTTCTTTGTAATGGTACTTTACTGTTCCAATGAAACAAAAAGAAAATCTCATTTTTAAAGTACATTTTTCGGCCATCCTGACCTATTTTCAGGGGCAAGAATGTTGATGTTAGACTGTGTTTTAAATCAGGTTGTGATCTTAAACTAACTATCACAGCACTGATTTCAGTTGTAATCTCAATTAGAATCCCAATTTGGCTTTTCTCCAGTCAGTGTTATGGTGAAATTTAACTTGTTCTTTGGTGTAATTGCACATGGCCCAGCAAAGGACCCCTTAGTAAACTGTACAGCATAAGTTTTCAATTCACTTTTGTCAGAAAACTTCACAGTATGAGAAGTTACAGCACAGTTTCTCCAAACGTGTGGTTCTTTTTCAGCCAGCGTGCTTTTAGAGCATCTACATTAGCTCATGTAGTAAAAGTACAATCAGTAAGTGTACTTTAACATTTGAGATTCCGAGTCACTCTTGCTTAGATCATGTGAACTATATCATGAACCTTTTTTTGTATAATGCATCAAACGTGTTCAAATCAGTTTATTTTCAATTTATTTTAACTAATCTAGAGACAAGCAACTCCTTTTTAGCTTCTGTTATGTATTTACCTCTCACACCTTAATCTAGATGTTAGTGTAGCCCAGATGAAAAATATCATACTTATTCTCTTTATATTAACTGTCCACATCAACAAGCGTCGTATTTCCTATGACCATTGAATGCACCTCTCAGTTCACCCCACGTGAGGGCACCTAGCTCAGCAACCAATCAGAGCCTACCCAGGCCGCATTGACCCTGTCAGCCAGGAAGTGAGGTGAAGGTGCATGATGCTCCCGGGTTTTTCTTATCTCAGCAAGAGGAGTGGAGGCATCTGCTACTCAAACCGAGAAATCCACGGACAAAAGAGAGGAAAACTCAGGATTGAGAGGAAGGAAAGCCAGCGTACTTACCTGCTGGAAGTCCGGAGTCGAGTGGCTGGATAAAGGAGAGAGGCAACGTCGGTAAGACGAGTGTTATTCTGATGGAAAAACTTGTAGAGACTTACCGTCGCGATCATGCTAATGCTAGCTCGGTGTCTCACAGGCTAACCACTCACCTTTCATCCGGAGAGCTGCTGCAATTCCAACGCCAGTGTGTGTTGGGCTTTTGTGAAACAGAGCAACGGTGAGCAACATGTTCTTAGCTGCTCTAAAGCTAAATTTTGTCAGTTCACTGTGAGTTTAAAGTAATCTAGAGGGTAATTTTTAGTGCATTTCTCTCTCACGAATAGGCCTATAGCGTGGAGAAATTAAGCACACTGCTTTAATGCCTCTGAACTGAACTCATGTGTATATTTTGTTGCTTATTTGCACATAGTTCTGAATTTGTTATGGTGTATTGTATTTTGAGTGTCAATGGTTACTTACCATAAGTATTGTTTAATTAATGTTTACATGAATAGAGAAATATTTGAGCAACTTAGATGTTTAGTTCTCATATTTGATATGCTTGAAATTTGAATGTTGTACAACAGAACTGTGAGATTTGATAAGATTTAAGATGTTGATGCAATGAATATGAGGTGATGCAATATTTTGATTTTGTATTTTAACCTTAAACAATGCATCTGAAACAGACTGATTAGAATGTACATTTTATGACCTGGATTATAGGTCAGGTTTTTTTGGAGAGGACGGAAAAGTCCAAGGACCAGGACGATATTCTGGTTGTGATAGATGGCGAGCCAACCACTTTGAGGACGATCTACCCCAAAGAAGATACACACCACACACTCATACATTCCAGTTACATTCACAAGGACCTTTGAAGTTGGCTATCGCCAGCTTAACTCTAAATTCTTAAAGGGCCCCAACGAGTACTTTTATTTTGTTGAGTGTGCACACTATTTATTTTATTTTATACTTTATCTGTACAAAGTGGACAAATACCTGTTATACTTTGTAACAATACAAGAGTGGCTACTCAAAAGTTAACATTGTGTCCAGGTCATTATTGCTGCTCAATACTTTGGCTCCATACGAATTTGGTGTCTTCTGATTCTGGCCAGGGTCTTATTACGAGCCCAAGTAATTATTGCGCTGTAATTCACCTTTATACCTTAAAGTTGGTTACATTAGTGTTCTCAGAGTTAACATGTCTCATGTTGCCATGTTGTATTTCTAATACCCAGCCTCAGTGTTCGCCCTGTTGACCCTCAAATCCAAACACCAATGATCTAGATATTCACAACATTCATAAGGAGATTCTTAAGGTCTTAAGTTTTGTTGTTTTTATGTTTTACAAAAAAAAAAACTTCACATTTTTTATATTTTTAAACGAAAGTGACATGCAAGGATATTTTTCTTTAGTGATGTTGCTTCAGCAATCTCAAATACTAATTATTCTGGGAATTTTTATGGTCAAACTATGTGATTTTCCAAATGTGTGTGTGTGGAGTAAAATGACCTTGTTCTTATGATGTTGTCACCGTGAATCATTTAGGATTAACAACACAAATTGTATCGATAGCAGAAACAGTCTTATAACTTATAATTCTCACACGTTACCGCTAGTTTTACAAACGCAGTCTTCTTCAGCTCTGTTTATGTAGCTTTTATGAAACTGATTTTCCATAGTACAAGTAGAATTTAATTTTTCTTTGCTCTCCAGTATAAATGCAATAATTTGCAGGCTTTTTACTGAAACTCTCACAATGCAACACTCAATGCTCAGAGCTTCATATATCAACAGCTCTGAAAATATCTTCTTTTTTAAAGTAATGTAGGACAGGATCTCTCACTCTCTGTGTCTCAAAAAAACCCAACTAAACTGGCAATCACCACTAAACAAATGAACGTAGTTTATGGCTTTTTTATCAGCTGCATTTCTTTCATTTATGTATTGATCCCATTGTTTATTGGTAATGCTTTTAGGTCACTGTTTTAGCATGTCTGCCTCACACTCCATTTAAACAGTTTAACAGATAGTGGGGTCTGGTAAGGAAGTTGGGGGGAAGCAGACAACTCCACAGGAAGAGTCTTTTTGTCTTTTCTCCACTGTAAAAGATAGCAAGGCAGTGTGAAACTTTCTTTGCGGGAAAGACAAAACTGAGAGCCATGCTAGGCTCAGTGAGAGACTCTGCTCACCCTCTGCCCCAGCGATGGCAGTCCCTCACCAAGCTTGATTTCTGTTCTTTGTCTTGATTAAAGAATGTTAGCTACCGCTCATCGCTTGTCTGCAGGCTTTATTAAATGGAAAACTTCCACAACAACCTCTAAACAGTGGTTTATGGCTTTTTGTCACCTGCAACACCATGTAACACTTGGATGTTAGATTCTTTTACCAGTCAGTGTTGTTAGCCCCAACCCCCAGACTCCAGGTGTCTGAGCTCTAACCCTGGCTGCCAAATGTCCCCCTGAGGCCTTTGTGCCTTTTACCACCAGACTAAGTTTGTAGTCCTATCTACTAATATTATTTTATTTTTTTATTATAGCACAAGGTTCAGTTAGGTTACTACTTTGACTTCCTCAAGTCCATCCTCACCTCCTCCATCACCGTGTGGTACGCTGGAGCCACTATCAGGGACAAACAGAGACTGCAGCGTGTTGTGCGCTCTGCTGAGAAGGTGATTGGCTGCAGACTCCCATCTCTGCAGGACCTGTACACCTCCAGGACACTGGGGCGTGCAGCCCGGATCTCAGCTGACCCTTCTCACCCTGGACACAGTCTGTTTGACCTGCTCCCCTCAGGCAGGAGGCTCCGGTCCATTCGCACCAGAACCTCTCGCCACAAGAACAGTTTCTTCCCCTCTGCTGTTGGACACATGAACAATAACCACATGACTGTCCCCGCCACTAACACATGACCCTACGCTGTGTCACTGCATCATTTCATGTTTGGCACTGATCACCACCTGCACTCATGTATATATCTTTCTACGTAGCACTCATAATTCTTATTCTCATGTATATATCTCATGTATATCTCATGCACATATCTTTCTTTCTACATAGCACTTTAATTCTTATTGTCTGCACTGAAGCACCGCAGCAATTTCCTAATGTTGTAAACCTCAACATCTGGCAATAAACCCATTCTGATTCTGATTCTGATTCAATTTGAGCACATTTCTGACCCGATACTTTATCAAGCTTTTACTCGAGTGTTTTTGACACTAGCAGCTGTACTTCTACTTAAGTGAAAATTGCCTGCAATTTTGCCACCTCAGTTGCCACTTTTCTGGAGTTTGTACACTTTTTATATTGAAACGTTCAACGTTTTACGTGTTATCCTTGATCACAGTTCTAAACAAGTTAACTTTCTTCACTTCAAAGTAACCCAAAAAAAGAAACTATATGTCCAGTTCTTTTTTACTCCAAACCTACTGATCGGAAAACATTATGTGATGCTGGAAGTTTTCATCCTATCCATCTGCAAAACAAGTTTACCTGTAAGCCAACACATTAGACGTAAGCAAATTTGTGAAATTCCTGAACAATGTGCTTTGTGGAGTAGCAGTAGTACTAGAACTAGTACTAGTAGTCCTAGTATTCTGCAGCAACCAGGCTTCAAGAGTGATCACTCTTCTGGCTTTCAAATGGTGAAAACATGTCACAGTCTTAACCGCAAATCAGAAATGTTGGTAAATTTAAAAAGGAATTTAAACGTCAGCTTTGACATAGACACAGACTTTATTAATGCCACACTCAGGAAATTCACATGTTACACGTGATTTAGCTCACCTGCTAAATCCCCAGAGCAATAACCACATCAGCATCATTAGCCTGAGTGTTGATCCTCCAGGTGAGTGAGTGGAGTTGAGTGTGTGTGTGTGTGTGTGATCAGAGGTGAAGCTGCTTTCTGCAAAGTCTCATCAACAACCAGGAAGAGTCTAAAAGCACTAAATATGAAACAGACCATTTACCATACCCAACACTGAGCTCCTGCACAGTCAGATGGAGTGAAACATAATGTCCCAGTGGTGTTCTGTTGGATTTAGCAGGTGAGCGTTGTTGCCAGTCAAAACCTTTTTGGAAACTCTTTACAAGAATCAATGTAATTATTTGTTTTACTTGAATCAAATGTATTGGTTTATATACCTGAAATAAAACTTTTTTTTGGAAACCCGTTACATCAAATAAAACTTTCTTGGAAAAGCATTGCAAGAATCAATCGAGTTATTTGTTTTACCCCATTCAAATCTATTGGTTTCATTACATCAAATTAAATGATTTTGGAAACCCCGTTACATCAAATAAAACTTTCTTGGAAAAACTTTACAAGAATCAATGTAATTATTTGTTTTACTTGAATTAAATGTAATGGTTTATATACCTGAAATAAAACTTTTTTGGAAACCCTGTACATGAAGTAAAAGGTTTTTGATCTTGTAAGTTCTGGCTTTAATATTTTCAGCTGATAAAGTGAACTTCATACAAACTCTGTGTTAGAAAAAGGGGATAGTTTACTACATGCTATAAAAACACAATCCTTAATCTTTTATTTTGCAACTTTATCTTTCTGTTCTGGTTTTTAGAGTGATTGTTTTATTGACTCGTACTTTGGGAATCACCCTGTTGTGAGAAAAGGATAAGCTGGGAGAGAATACAGCATTATACAAGCAGAGTGTTTTAGCTGTATCCGTAGATCTAAGACATAAACCTGTTGGTAAAAAAGAATAGTTAACTGAAGTGCAGATTTAATTTTAAATTATTTCACGAACTGTCCAGGAATTACAGAGAGCTTTATACTGATATGGTAAAATTCTCTGAGTGTATTGGTTGTATATGACAAGTATTTGTAAATCATTAGTAGTTACTCTTGCATAGGTGTTTTGCTTGTTTTAAATTTGTGCACTATTTATTTTTATTTTTTGTATTTTGTAATGAATCTCTAATTCACTTTTTCTTGTTGGCTTTGTTGTGTGTACCTCACAAGTCAAATTATACATTGTGATGGAGCAGTCACACTACACCCGCACGAGACACAGTTTGATTTTTCTAACACAGAGTTTGTATGAAGTTCACTTTATCAGCTGAAAATATTAAAGCCAGAACTTACAAGATCAAAAACCTTTTACTTCATGTACAGGGTTTCCAAAAAAGTTTTATTTCAGGTATATAAACCATTACATTTAATTCAAGTAAAACAAATAATTACATTGATTCTTGTAAAGTTTTTCCAAGAAAGTTTTATTTGATGTAACGGGGTTTCCAAAATCATTTAATTTGATGTAATGAAACCAATAGATTTGAATGGGGTAAAACAAATAACTCGATTGATTCTTGCAATGCTTTTCCAAGAAAGTTTTATTTGATGTAACGGGTTTCCAAAAAAAAGTTTTATTTCAGGTATATAAACCAATACATTTGATTCAAGTAAAACAAATAATTACATTGATTCTTGTAAAGAGTTTCCAAAAAGGTTTTGACTGGCAACAACGCTCACCTGCTAAATCCAACAGAACACCACTGGGACATTATGTTTCACTCCATCTGACTGTGCAGGAGCTCAGTGTTGGGTATGGTAAATGGTCTGTTTCATATTTAGTGCTTTTAGACTCTTCCTGGTTGTTGATGAGACTTTGCAGAAAGCAGCTTCACCTCTGATCACACACACACACACACACTCAACTCCACTCACTCACCTGGAGGATCAACACTCAGGCTAATGATGCTGATGTGGTTATTGCTCTGGGGATTTAGCAGGTGAGCTAAATCACGTGTAACATGTGAATTTCCTGAGTGTGGCATTAATAAAGTCTGTGTCTATGTCAAAGCTGACGTTTAAATTCCTTTTTAAATTTACCAACATTTCTGATTTGCGGTTAAGACTGTGACATGTTTTCACCATTTGAAAGC
The DNA here is from genome assembly GCF_057382275.1 of Copadichromis virginalis. Classification (NCBI taxonomy): domain Eukaryota; kingdom Metazoa; phylum Chordata; class Actinopteri; order Cichliformes; family Cichlidae; genus Copadichromis; species Copadichromis virginalis. Next base: position 28,274,168 of record NC_140620.1, read on the forward strand.
CAGAAGAGTGATCACTCTTGAAGCCTGGTTGCTGCAGAATACTAGGACTACTAGTACTAGTTCTAGTACTACTGCTACTCCACAAAGCACATTGTTCAGGAATTTCACAAATTTGCTTACGTCTAATGTGTTGGCTTACAGGTAAACTTGTTTTGCAGATGGATAGGATGAAAACTTCCAGCATCACATAATGTTTTCCGATCAGTAGGTTTGGAGTAAAAAAGAACTGGACATATAGTTTCTTTTTTTGGGTTACTTTGAAGTGAAGAAAGTTAACTTGTTTAGAACTGTGATCAAGGATAACACGTAAAACGTTGAACGTTTCAATATAAAAAGTGTACAAACTCCAGAAAAGTGGCAACTGAGGTGGCAAAATTGCAGGCAATTTTCACTTAAGTAGAAGTACAGCTGCTAGTGTCAAAAACACTCGAGTAAAAGCTTGATAAAGTATCGGGTCAGAAATGTGCTCAAATTGAATCAGAATCAGAATCAGAATCAGAATGGGTTTATTGCCAGATGTTGAGGTTTACAACATTAGGAAATTGCTGCGGTGCTTCAGTGCAGACAATAAGAATTAAAGTGCTATGTAGAAAGAAAGATATGTGCATGAGATATACATGAGATATATACATGAGAATAAGAATTATGAGTGCTACGTAGAAAGATATATACATGAGTGCAGGTGGTGATCAGTGCCAAACATGAAATGATGCAGTGACACAGCGTAGGGTCATGTGTTAGTGGCGGGGACAGTCATGTGGTTATTGTTCATGTGTCCAACAGCAGAGGGGAAGAAACTGTTCTTGTGGCGAGAGGTTCTGGTGCGAATGGACCGGAGCCTCCTGCCTGAGGGGAGCAGGTCAAACAGACTGTATCCAGGGTGAGAAGGGTCAGCTGAGATCCGGGCTGCACGCCGCAGTGTCCTGGAGGTGTACAGGTCCTGCAGAGATGGGAGTCTGCAGCCAATCACCTTCTCAGCAGAGCGCACAACACGCTGCAGTCTCTGTTTGTCCCTGATAGTGGCTCCAGCGTACCACACGGTGATGGAGGAGGTGAGGATGGACTTGAGGAAGTCAAAGTAGTAACCTAACTGAACCTTGTGCTATAATAAAAAAATAAAATAATATTAGTAGATAGGACTACAAACTTAGTCTGGTGGTAAAAGGCACAAAGGCCTCAGGGGGACATTTGGCAGCCAGGGTTAGAGCTCAGACACCTGGAGTCTGGGGGTTGGGGCTAACAACACTGACTGGTAAAAGAATCTAACATCCAAGTGTTACATGGTGTTGCAGGTGACAAAAAGCCATAAACCACTGTTTAGAGGTTGTTGTGGAAGTTTTCCATTTAATAAAGCCTGCAGACAAGCGATGAGCGGTAGCTAACATTCTTTAATCAAGACAAAGAACAGAAATCAAGCTTGGTGAGGGACTGCCATCGCTGGGGCAGAGGGTGAGCAGAGTCTCTCACTGAGCCTAGCATGGCTCTCAGTTTTGTCTTTCCCGCAAAGAAAGTTTCACACTGCCTTGCTATCTTTTACAGTGGAGAAAAGACAAAAAGACTCTTCCTGTGGAGTTGTCTGCTTCCCCCCAACTTCCTTACCAGACCCCACTATCTGTTAAACTGTTTAAATGGAGTGTGAGGCAGACATGCTAAAACAGTGACCTAAAAGCATTACCAATAAACAATGGGATCAATACATAAATGAAAGAAATGCAGCTGATAAAAAAGCCATAAACTACTTTCATTTGTTTAGTGGTGATTGCCAGTTTAGTTGGGTTTTTTTGAGACACAGAGAGTGAGAGATCCTGTCCTACATTACTTTAAAAAAGAAGATATTTTCAGAGCTGTTGATATATGAAGCTCTGAGCATTGAGTGTTGCATTGTGAGAGTTTCAGTAAAAAGCCTGCAAATTATTGCATTTATACTGGAGAGCAAAGAAAAATTAAATTCTACTTGTACTATGGAAAATCAGTTTCATAAAAGCTACATAAACAGAGCTGAAGAAGACTGCGTTTGTAAAACTAGCGGTAACGTGTGAGAATTATAAGTTATAAGACTGTTTCTGCTATCGATACAATTTGTGTTGTTAATCCTAAATGATTCACGGTGACAACATCATAAGAACAAGGTCATTTTACTCCACACACACACATTTGGAAAATCACATAGTTTGACCATAAAAATTCCCAGAATAATTAGTATTTGAGATTGCTGAAGCAACATCACTAAAGAAAAATATCCTTGCATGTCACTTTCGTTTAAAAATATAAAAAATGTGAAGTTTTTTTTTTTGTAAAACATAAAAACAACAAAACTTAAGACCTTAAGAATCTCCTTATGAATGTTGTGAATATCTAGATCATTGGTGTTTGGATTTGAGGGTCAACAGGGCGAACACTGAGGCTGGGTATTAGAAATACAACATGGCAACATGAGACATGTTAACTCTGAGAACACTAACATCTAGATTAAGGTGTGAGAGGTAAATACATAACAGAAGCTAAAAAGGAGTTGCTTGTCTCTAGATTAGTTAAAATAAATTGAAAATAAACTGATTTGAACACGTTTGATGCATTATACAAAAAAAGGTTCATGATATAGTTCACATGATCTAAGCAAGAGTGACTCGGAATCTCAAATGTTAAAGTACACTTACTGATTGTACTTTTACTACATGAGCTAATGTAGATGCTCTAAAAGCACGCTGGCTGAAAAAGAACCACACGTTTGGAGAAACTGTGCTGTAACTTCTCATACTGTGAAGTTTTCTGACAAAAGTGAATTGAAAACTTATGCTGTACAGTTTACTAAGGGGTCCTTTGCTGGGCCATGTGCAATTACACCAAAGAACAAGTTAAATTTCACCATAACACTGACTGGAGAAAAGCCAAATTGGGATTCTAATTGAGATTACAACTGAAATCAGTGCTGTGATAGTTAGTTTAAGATCACAACCTGATTTAAAACACAGTCTAACATCAACATTCTTGCCCCTGAAAATAGGTCAGGATGGCCGAAAAATGTACTTTAAAAATGAGATTTTCTTTTTGTTTCATTGGAACAGTAAAGTACCATTACAAAGAAATGAGTACACCGTTGTAGATATCACTGATATGGAGTTTTTCATGTTTTACATACAGACTTTCTCATTTAAACCATGGTGACTTAAAAGTTTAGCAGCAAGACACTTGTTTCCTTTGTTCCATCAAACATTTCTTTCAGCCATCTGTGTTTATCAGAGCGATATGTGACTAATTTTTTATTGAATCACCAGAAAGTACACAAATACAAGATTAAATATTTTATTTATTTATCAAAGATACATAATTACACATTGATACAATGAATAAGGTGTCTATAAAAATTACACATGGTGTAAGAAAAACATTATAACATACAAATAAGTGTTTTAAGATAATCTGACATACTTTAAAAGCATAAGAATAAAAGTTTTTTTTTTTTTTAAATCATGTTCTTTGATGATCACATTACATGTATCACATTTTTTAAAGCATAACGTAGGGTGTTCACAAAAACAGTTTTATGATTACTTTTTCCACAGTGCTTGTATGCCTCTTGCAAAACTATGTACTTATCACCATATGACATAATAACTCACGATTATGCAAGACCAGCCATGAAATGTCCGTCGCTTCATTACAATCATTTGTCCCCGCTGCTGCCCTCAGACCCAGTCTGTGGGGTAAAATTGCTTTTTTGGTGGTTCATAAAAAATATCTCAAAAAGCGATGTTAGTGAGGGGACCAGAAACACTGGGTTGCAGAGCAGTTGGTAAGGACTTGTATATTTCTGGAGAGTCTGCAAAAGCTGTCTTGCTCGTGCTCCTGATTGGATATGTGGAGCCCGGCTCTGATATCTCACTGGTGGCAGCTAAAGGTAGGCATGCCTTGGAGGCGGAGTTGGTCTCGGGCGCAATCTTTCAAACGAGCCTCACGGCATTTCAGGCAACCTCAGGCCGGAAACAACATCCGGTCACTCGCGGTCAAAATCCACGCAGAGCTGGTGTTTCGCAGGGATCAGGTTAACACATCTGGGTCTAAAAATATAAAGAAAAACAAAAAGAGTTTTAAAACACGCAAACTAGCAAAATATCAAAGGAGCATAACATAACAATAACAAGATGATATGAGATACCCGATGAGGCCATGATAGGTGATGTAGACATGTAATGTATAAACTTTTACGGGAGTTAAAAGTGGAGCTTATATATATTTTAAAGTGTATTGTACGTGGGATAGGCTCCAGCGCACCGCGCGAGCCTGAGAAAAGGATAAGTGGAGGCGAATGGATGGATGGATGGTGTATTGTACCTGTTACAAACCATTGTGATATTTATTTATTTTTTTAAATGAAAGGATTGACAGAATGGTAAAAAGGAAAATGCAAAAATGTAGTTAGAGAGGAAGATTAACACTTACCGAATGATATGCGGATAAGGAAAGAGACGCAAGTTGCTGTTGAAATCGGCCGCTCCCTATGCGAACTCGCAAGCAGTCTGAGCGGTTCCAGTTGTTGATATGGCTCCATTCCTAAAGTTAAACAAAATGTTTTGCAGTGCGTTTCATCTGTGCTTTCTCTGGTTTTGCTGACAGTGCACAGTTTGACAAACAACACGTTACTGTGTTGGCCTAATGGGGGGAAAATTATTTGTTTTATTAGTTCAGACGCCGTGGCGGAAGCTCTGTAGCAGTTTACAGGAGTTTGAGAAAGCACCGTTAGGTTGGTAGGTCTCACGGCCATGCTTCTTTGTGAAAAAAGAGAAAACTTGCTTGTTTTTTCTGAGAGAGAAAAAAACAGTTAAATTTAAGCTGAAATGTTAGATTATTTATCCTGAATGCCAGTAAGTGAATTAACCTATGGCTGAGAAGGTAAATCGAGCCTGGAGCGGATTGGCTAACCGGGGTGCGAAGGGAGCGGTGCAATAGTTATGTGATTGGCAGCGGGGGCACAGTGAGGCGGAGTTGGTCTAAGGGGGGCATTTTCAAACGAGGTAAGCAGCGCATTCGGGAGCAGAGCAGGGAGCGAACAAGCAGGAAAAAATTGTGCTCTGCAAGAAGTTGTGGATCGGAGATTAAGAGCGAGGTAGAACTTAGAGTGTGGGTTGAATTTTAGAGCTTGCTAGTAAGAGGGAAGTTTTTGAAGAAAAAAGAATAAGGATTTTCCCTGTTATCGAATATAAGGTTTTGGGAATAGAGGGGTAGCTAACAAGTTATTCTAGGGGTTTTGGAGAAATCGCGGAGAAATTTTTAAAAGGAGTTTTGGCTTTGTTTGGCTGAGCATGAAGGGAGCCGCGGGGCGCTGAATTTGAGAAAAAAGACTAAGGATTTTCCCTGTTATCGAATATAAGGTTTTGGGAATAGATGGGTAGCTAACAAGTTATTCTAGGGTTTTGGAGAAATCGCGGAGAAATTTTTTTTTAAAGGAGTTTTGGCTTTGTTTGGCTGAGCATGAAGGGAGCCGCGGGGCGCTGAATTTGAGAAAAAAGACTAAGGATTTTTTCAGGATTTCCCCTGTTATCGAATATAAGGTTTTGGGAATAGAGGGGGCACCCTAACAAGTTATTGTAGGGTTTTGGAGAAAACGCGGAGGGTTTTTTAAGGAGTTTTCCCTGCTTATGTTTCTAAGGAGGGTTAGGGGATCGCGAGTTTTTTCTGAGTATGAGTTTTATTCTAAATCTACAAATGCATATAAATCGAAATAAAGTTTTCCCCCAAGGCATGCGGCATGTGTTTGTGGCCATACTGAACGTTACAAAAGCACAAGTTTAACTAAACAATTTTAATATGGTTTAATACATTTTTAAACACATGAGCACGGAGCCCGAGAGAGCACGGTCCGGAGACACAGGCGCGCCCCCGCGCGCCCAGACACACAGCCTTGGGCGCGCGCGGGCGCGCGCACACACACACACACTGACCCGCCACCAGATGGCGTTTTTTGAGCATAAAAAAATAAAAAAAATATTTAATTGCTTAAAGAAATAAAAGAATGCTATTTTGATATATAAGAAACTTTCGAAATAATCAATTATATTTTTATGAATATCATATTTTTATGAATATCATATTTTTATGAATATCATATTTTTATTACTTAATTACTTCCTACTTCCGGAGCTCATGAATAATTTAATTACTTCCGGAGCTCATGAATAATTAATGACCTGTCAGTTTGACGAAAGGGGTATAATATCACTCTCTGACGAATCAGACTTCAGCTGTTCAGACTCAGGACTGGACCTGTGTCAGATGAACACTGATTATGGCTTCAGCCTTTTTGTCAAACTGAGTCTGAGAAAAAATGAACTTTTTTTTATTATTTCCTTTCTGTTTGAATCTAAAAGAGGCCTAAACACACAAGATATTAATGGAAATCCCAGGACGTCCTCTATTTAGTACATGAGGACAGCTAAAATAAGTCAAAAGTTAAAGACTTAAAATGAATGTCCATTACAGAGGACATAAATGCTGCTTCTCAGGAGGATAAATGTGTCACGTTTGGTGGTGAACGTCCACTCCAGTGTGATGTTGTGGTTCTCCTCTGCCTGATAGCAGGTCTGTGTCACATTGACTACAAATGATCCTGTTGAGGAGACAGAGAGGGAAAGAGAGAGAGTCTGCCTTCATTCACTCATTACATCATCTACAAACAGACAGAGTGCCACAGTTATACTCTAGATTCTTGTAATTAGGTTGTGCATTAATGAATCATTCCTGAATTATTAATTATTTTGTTACAAATATTTACAAAAGCTCAGTGTGTACACTCACTGTAATAACGGTGAAATTCTTTTTTTTTTTGTAATTTTGAAATAAAAAAGTGAAAAATATTAATAAGAGATAAGATAAGATAAGATAAGATCAGATAGAACTTTATTAATCCCTCGGGTGGGTTCCTCTGGGAAATTCGACTTCCAAAAAGCAATCGTTGAGATGAACCTTGTTGGATTAAGTTCATCGGCTGTTTGAGAGAGTCATGTACGTCTGTCTGTGGTGACGTAATCGGCACGTGACGTGAAGGCTTCAGCAGGCTGTACTCGCCATTTGTTTTTGTGACTTTGGACTTGCTGCGACTTTGAAAGTTGTGAATGTGCAAGAAGTTGGACTTGTTGTTGGAGTGAAGAGGAGAAAATCACAAAGCAGATTCACAGTTTGTCTGTGTTTTGCTGACTTTGCTGTTTGTTCTTTTTCCAACTTGCAGACACGCCTGCCTGCACATACCGTCTGTGACTGTGTGTTTGAAAGTGTCATCATTACATCATCTAGACAATAGAATCGAAATATGATTCTACATCTGCTCTTCAGATCAGAAATAAATTGTTTGGGCAGAAAGCGTCATTTGCACGCGGAGCTGCATAAAAAGCACAAACTTAAAACATTCATGAGGTCATGTGATTCATATCAGAGCTCAGATTACTAAACTTAAAGTTAAACCGGACCTATCGAGAGGTTTTTTGAGTGAAAAAATAAGTCTTGAAGCCCCAGAATGAAACCGAAAGTTAGAGAGGATTTTTTAACAGACGTCTCCATTTTCTCCTTCCTAATTTCAAAGGATAAAAACTCTGTGTTTGCCCGCTTTGCGCAGCAGGTTAGTAAATTTCCCTCAAGAATGTTGGACTTTTTTGCTCATAAGCTTTGCCTGATAGGCTTGTTGTTTTATTTTTGTTCTTCCTTTTACACTGAATTGTTTCTATCCTGTTACAAAGGATAGCACTTGTGTGCTGTGGTATTCCAAATAGTGGCATGTTTGTGTTTCTTTACGGTAAAATGTGTAAACCACTTCTACCAGTAGTTGTGTTTTGTTTTTTCTATTGAAACGCACTTATGTTATGCATATTTTGTGTTTGTGATGACCTGTTTTTGGTGTTGGTCATTTTCTTTTTGTTACGTCGCTGGCAGGAGGCTCTTATTACAGCGTCATCAGCGTGTCTCAGTGTTCGGATTAACTGCAGTAAAGGTTTGTTTTTCTTATGTGTTTGTGATCGAAACCATATTTTCTCTCTCTCTTTTCGTTGTGAAGTTGAGGGCACAAAGTAGCCGTATGTGTGTGTGAGACGGTCACATCCAAGTGTGAGTTCATTCTCTTTGACCTTCTTTCCCTCGGTAGCCAATCTGCCCAGTGGGAAGTCATATCGCTGAATTGCTATTTTATTTGTACTAATGTGATTTATTTGTCTTTATTCAGTTTTACCATCATTATAAAACGAACTCCTTAATGACACAAACCACATTTTGCCTTTTTAAGTAATAAAAGCCGAGTTTGAGTTGATATTCTCTGTGTGGTTTTGTCTGACTCACCATCTCTCCACCATTCCTCTGAACAGAATTATTTAAATAATACTGTAGTTAAAGGTTGTTGTTCTGTGGTTTCACACTTTAAGTCTCATGAAGAATGTCGGCTGCACAGCTCTCTTTATTTCAATATTCAGTGCGCCTCTCTTCTGTCCTGCACTGGGTGAGCAGCTGCTTTATTAAGCTCAGAATCATTCTCGTGTTTTAATATCAAAACAAAGTATTGCATTAATTAATAAAACTTAATAAGCCTGTTCTACAACGTTTTACCACTTTACCACCAAGTTTGTGTGATATGAAGAGTTCCCCATGATTGAAGCTCTCATTCAGAAAGCACAGAAACATAAACAGAAAATATTGGAATAACTGAAACATTCAATAATTACAAATATTTGAATTCATTTGACATGTTATATGAGATATTAAATAAATATCTGGATTGAAATTACATTTCTGGTCAACTAATACTTGATACAATGATTTATTCATGAACAGAGAATTATTCCTTGTTCAGTGTTGCACAGTAAGTTTCTGTGTAGTGTTTCTGAATAAGAGTCGCTGATTGGTTCATGTGCACATATTCGGCTCATTTCCAGCTCCCTTTGACTATTATTGGACTAGAGTAGTTTTTCATGATTCACTCTTAGAAATGATCTTTATTTATCTTCTTCTGGGCCTTGATGTTGTATCTCAGGCTGGTAGTTCTTCTTATTGTGTGCTTCCTCTGTCCACATGGAGGAAGCACTCATAGTTTAGAGCTGTGTTTTCATCTTTATTTAACCAGCAAGTCAAACTCTTGAGAAGGCTGCATGCTAAGATCGTCTATTTAGCATCTATTTTATGTTGATGGCGTCTTTGTTTGGGTTTAAATCCAAAACCTTCTTGCCACGAGGCAAGACTAGCATCTATGTAAAAGATGACTGTAGCCAACATGATGTCACACAGTAGTTTTTGAATCCTCAGTTTTAGCTTCATGCTGCCATTGTGTAAGGTTTTTGGACCTGAAGTGTCCACTGTCCTCCATCTTCCTGCCTTTGTGCCAGAAATTAATCTCAGTTGATAATTAAACAAATAGTGAAGGATTACTCCTTCCCTAACATGCACCAGGAGCTCACATGGGGAAGAGAGGAGGCTGCAGGAGCTGGGCTCTTTTGTAGGAGGGACTAACATGAAATTATATTTATGTCAACATTCCCCTGCAACTTAAAATCATAACGATGAAACGATGTACTGTACTTTTATGGGTGAAGGTGTTCAATGCCCACTCATGAAATTCAGTTCCTCAGGCATAAGTTGAACAACCCATGCTCACAGAACCCAGAAGTGAATCACACAAAGCAGCTACCATGCTCACAAGAGTCAGTTTGGCGAGTGCTGCAGCAGATTCACAATCTCACAGTCAAATGTGCTCTTAAAGCTACAATTAGCATGAACCAGCTGACTTCTTACAGGGCAAAGAAAACCTGCACCCATAAAATGACATGATCTGCTCGGGGCTTTGACACACCTGTAATTTCATACATCAGGACAAAGGTGAAAAGAGGGACCCTGTGACACCCCATTGAAGAGCCGTAGGCTGTGGATCTCTTAAGATTTCACTGCTGGGTTTGTAAGGCCATGTTACTCCTAAATTTCTATCTTGTTCAAAGAGAAGATATAAAACAAAGTTCTAAGCTAATCGACCTTAGTGTTCTGTTCTCCTTTTTTAAAAAGAATCGATAAGAGAATCGATAAAGAATCGAATCGTTAAACAGAATCGAAAATGGAATTGGAATCGTGAAAATCTTATCAATACCCATCCCTACACATATACACAAAGCTAGCGCGAGGGCCCTCGGTGCGCCCGCCCTGTCCAAGATGTGTACATCCTCATCTTGGACAGGGAGGAACGCTGGTTTGAGCGCGGAGTCAAGGAGGCCATTTACGTGAAAAGGGAAAGACCATCTCTGAATCGAGGAGGGGGCCTAAGGGTACATCTTTCGCCATCTTACAATGCTGTGATTGCAGCCATTCCCCAACTCTCTGTGAATGGTACTCATGGTCTTTGATCAGTGGGTTTTGGTCAGTGGTTGTTGATCAATGGTCATGAGAATTTGCATAATTATGATGAAGGAACTGACCTCCCAGCCCATTGCTCCTTCAGTGGGCTGGTTTCAGTCATTATGCAAATGTATATTTATAAGATTTGGGGAAACCTGCAGTCAGCTGAGACTGAGGAAGTCACTTGGTTTCTCCCACAAAACGCTACGTCCAGATGAACAGAATCAACTTTTGGAGATTTACTTTCCTGGATGATTGAGAATGCATCAAGACATATTTCACAGTTCACTCAGACATTCAACACAACAAAGCCTGTTCAATGGCTTCAATTATCTTACAAGTTTCTGGTAAAGAGTTCATTTCAGAAGATTTTTTAATCAAACATATTAAAAATCACTTCTCACTCTGTCATTACTAAACAAACACGTCTCCATTTACCAACAGTGTCAGGATCCTGGGTCACTCGACCCAATACTTTGAATTCTTTGTGTCTTTATAATTTTGTATTGTGATTCATGTTTAAGGTTCTCTTTGTTAATCTTAGTTTATCCCATAGTGTCTAGTGTTCTAGTTCGGGTTTCCTGTATTCCCATTTTAGTTCCCTGTGTATTTAATAGGTTGCCCTCTTTGTCTACCTCTGTGTAACTGTTTATATTGTGATGTTTGTTCTGGTGCCTTGTGTTCTGTGTTTTCATCATCCCGTCATGTGCTCCTCCTTGTTCTCTCTCTCCCTCCAGGCTATCTCTGTGTACTTCCTGTGTTGCATTGAAAGTCCGTGTCTGGTGTGAGTGTTTTCAGTTTTCATGTCCTCCCCATCCTGCCACGTGTAATTATCCTCAGCTGTGTTCCCTGTGTGCTTCCGCTTCCCTTATTACCTTTTGGGTATTTATGTCTGAGTTTTCCTCTGTTCTGTGTTGCATCGATCTGTCAGGGAACGTCTGTGTGTAGGCAGGAGAGGACCCAAACACAGGACTCTCAACACAAGGTTAAACTCAAAGACTCAACTTCATTAACAGAAAAGCAAGGAGTGATCCAAAACTACACTGGAATGACCTAAAACTAAGGCACAGGGAGACACAGGGAAAACACAAGGAAATGCACACAACCATGAGGGTTGTGGACATGGAAACTAAAAACTAGAGCACTGGCGTCAGTTTCTCTTTTGCCTGAGACAAAAAGTTTTTCCTCCTCTGCATCTAAGCTAACTTTCCTTGGTTGGCTGGCCCATTTAATAGAAGATTTAAACAGCATGTGTGTGTGGCTCAAATCCAGTGCATGTGTGCTTTAGGTACCTTTACTAAGGATATCCTGTCTTTATGATATCATAGAGAGTATGAGTAGAAAAGAAGCCTGAGGCTCCAGCTCACTGGTATTACTTCTATACATAATGACCTTTTTATTTAACATTGTTAAATATCATGGTCATATCTAATGCACTCATCCATTGCTGAAACAATATAGCTCTACATGACAGGAAATAAGGAAACGCATAATGAGTCTACTCTAAGGAGCTTGGAAAGAGAAGCGTCTGGACTTCTTTAAGTTTCTTGAAGACGTCTCACCTCTCATCTGAGAAGCTTCTTCAGTTCTGAGTCTACTTACAAATGACATTATGCATACTGAGTTTAAATGCTCTCTTTAAAGGCTTCACCTGTTCATTATTTCTCATTTATTTATAAGTTCTGTCTGCCTTTTATCATAATTACCATTTTATTCTGTTTATATATTTCCGTTTAACCTCTGCAGATCAGGCTAATTTCACTGAGTGCAGAATAGGTCTACAAAGCTGAGCAAAAGAGCAACATCACAATAACATGGCTCAAAATGTCAACACTAACAGGCCTCCTGACTTCCTGCAAAAAGACCTAATGAATATGAAAAGGAAAACACATGTTTATTCTATAACAGTGAGACTAACACTGAGGCGTATCCAGATGAGCACTACAGAGGATGACAGTATCATTCAGTTCACCTGGAACGGATGGCTTGAGTGTCTTCTTAAGTCATCTGAGACTCAACGACACAGGCACATATCACTGTATCGCTATCCTTAAGAGAAAAAATAGGTCATGGGTCAAATCACGTGACCTCAAAGTTACACATAAGATAACAATACTAGCTCCTTTGGGTTTGTTTATAGCACTTTCACTCAATCTGTTTGGTAAATAATAGGCCAGTTATGTACATATAGAAAGTAGGTGCACATTGCAGATTGCTGCTACTGTTATACATAAGTTGCTTTTAAAATACCTCAGAGCTGTATCACAGTGTACTTTTACATCAGCCTCCACTCCTCTACATTTACATTTATAAAACCAGCCTTTTTTTAAGTGAAGATGCCAACAAATCCATACTATCCTGACCAGCTTCTTCTAAAACAGGTTATTAGGCTAGGCTTCAGTGGTGGCTGTAACTCAGGAGGTAGAGCCAGTCTACTGACTGAAAGGTTGGTGGTTTGATCCCTGATTACACGAGTCTGCATGCCAAATATCCTTGTGCAAGATACTAACCCCAAGTTGCTCTCCAATGCTTCCGTGTTAGGGGTTAGATAAAAGCATAGAAGAAAGTGTTTGGTTGAATGGGACATGTTGTTTAAAGCGCTTTGGGGTCGTAGCAAAGTGCTGTGTAACAATCAGTCCATTTACCATTAGTGCGAAACTGTTTTTGATTTTAGGTCCGGGAGGGCATCATGTGTAAAACTCAGCAAAGTCAAACATGTTGAACCACCCACTGTAGTGACCTCTTCTGGCAACAGAGGAACAAGTAGCTTCTCTCTTTTTTTCTAAACTGACAGCTGTTTTCTAGTTTTTCATTTCCATGAATATGTGAGGGTTTGCTTTATTTAGATAAATTAAAAGTATATTTTTGCTGGTAAATCAAGGCCATCATGTGAAAATGTCCTCCATAATTTTACTTTTTGGTTAAAGGTTAGAAAATGTACTCTAAAGGTTTTAAGTATAATAATAAGCATCTGTAAAAAAATAAATAAATAAGGAATAGTTTGATTTTTTTCATTTCTTTTTTTAAATATCAGTTTGCATGCATGTTCACAGATAAAACACACGAATAGAAACTCTGTCACAGATTTTATTCTTGTGATAACAAATGTATGAATAAAATACAAATTGACACATGAAGTGTGCATTTATACAACACGTAACATATCAATGCTATGTGACAAATCATCGGTATGTTGTGTGTTGGGAATGAGAATGCTCTGAGATTTCACTGCCTATTATTAAAAAAACAAAACAAAACAAAAAACACCTGGTTGCTCTAGCATCACCATACTGGAGGATCCAGAGATGCATTTCGCTCATCATCCCAAAGATAAACTTAACCTTTAACAGGTCAAGTAGTTGCAGTAGATGAAAGTTAAAAAAAACTAAACAAAGTACAAAGTCATAATTTATCTAGAAGCATTTTTGGTAAACAAATGAAGCTCAATAGAGTAGAATAGCTCTTTATTGTCATTGTACATGTATTACTAAATTTTGGGTGCTCCACACTAATGTGAGAATGTGTCTTGTCGCAGTAAGTTCACTCTGAGCCGTCACAGAGAGAGACAGCGGAACCAGGTGACTTTAGCTGAAACCCAGCATATAGTGCTTCAGTGAATTTGGTGTTGAAAGTGTGCAGGTGAATCAGTCTGTCAGGGAGGACACTGTAAAAGGACACAGTGCCTGCAGGGTAGTCCACATACACTGCTAATTTGTGAGAGACAATCGAGGAGGGGACAGCGATCACTATTGATGCGTAATTGTAATTTCCTAAGTAACCATCATCATCACTGCAGTAGAAACTCCAGGACTGATCAGTCCTTCCAAACCTGCTGTCATCGCCGTCTCCTTTCCGTCCAATTCCTACACAAGCGACACCGATTTGAACTTCTCCACTCCACTCAACCTCCCAGTAACAGCGACCAGTCAGACTGTTGGTACAGAGCAGCTGAGGCCAGTGATGAAACCTATGATCATGATCAGGATACAGCTGGTCTTCTTTTACCTGTGTGACCTTCTTGTTGTTGTCAGACAGTTTGAGGTTCCTGTGTGCTGTGTTTAGATCCAGCGTCAGGTCACAGAAATCTAAAGGGGACAGTGAGACACAGTGCAAATGGTCTGTAATAAACACTTTTAATTTTATTTGCATGGTTTTCATGTTAATGTATGAAGAAGATCCGGTATGCAAAAGTTTTTGATTTTTTAAGAGTGTGTTACCATCAGAAATTGGTTTCTACTTAGTAAGTAAGTAAGAAGATATGTAACTTTTTTGTAAAATTCATGATTACATATATTTGGCAGAGGTACAACTAAAGTGTAAAAAATGTGAACACAGTACAACATGGTGTAAATAGAACTGATACATCAAAAATACTCACATTTCCTTAGACCTGGTCTCATCCACTGGACTCCTTGAGGCTCCACACTGAAATGAGAACTTTATCTTTTAGTGTGAAAACATGCCTTTATATTGTCTGAGTAATCTTTTCTAGAGAAATAATCTTGTTTCCTTTTATCCCATAATAAAATGAAAACGATAATGCACTTTCAGTTCTATGGATTTATATATCAAAGTAAATTTTTTAAAAAAGAAACCAACTGGTCTGTACAAGGTTCTTAAATTACCTAAATACAACCTGAGCAAATTGAAAAACAATTAGACGTGTAAATAAAAAGCCAAAATCCTGTATAAATGACACGGTGCAAAACAGTTCACACTAGCCATGAGTAGGAATCAAATAACTTAAGAGGAACTTTGAAGAAGAATTCTTAATTTTCTCACATGACTATATCTGCTCTGCATAAATAACTACTACTTGCTTCACTTTTTTTTCTTTACAGTAGGAAAGTCACAATCCTGTTCCAAAGATTAGGGTGGTTCTGCATTTATTGGTGTAACGGTACACGTAAGCTCCAGACTGAGATGTTTTGATGCATGCTCAATCATCCAGGTAAGTAAATCCCAAAAGGTTGATTCTGTTCATCTGGATGTAACGTTTTCAGTGGGAAACTCCTCACAGCCTATTGTTCAGATGTGCTAGTTTCAGTCATTATGCATTGAACTGTATATAAGGTTGGGGAAACCTGCAGTCAGCTCAGATTAAAGAAGTCACTTGGATGAGTGACAAAACATTTGTCCCACTGAAAACATTACATCCAGGTGAACAGAATCAACCTTTTGGGGCTCCAGACTGAGACTAAGTCTGAGAAAACAATCTGACCCAAAACATTGGCATGTATGGCAATACATCTGGTAATAAAGGGAAATGAAACAAAAGGGTTACATAATATCAAAAAATCAATTCTGTTTATCTGGACTTTGCGTTTTCAGTGGGAGAAACGTTTTGTCACCCATCCATGTGACTTCTTCAGTCTCAGCTGACTGCAGGTTTCACCAACCTTATAAACAGTACATTTGCAAAATAACGGAAAACAGCCCACTTGTTCTAGTGGAAAAACATGGTGAACACAGCAGGAACGAATTAGGTGTCATCTGACAGGAGGAAGCAGAACTGCACACACTGAACACAGAACTTGAGATTGTCAAAATAAAACAGGAAACACACTGAGACACAGACCAAGAGACAAAGGCTTGACAAAGGGGCCGGGGGAGAAAACAGACAGGGATGGACATGACAGATTAGGTAGAAAGGATAGTACACAAGGGGAGAAACATGGGAACAACTAAGGGAGACGAGGCCTGGAGGGAGAGGGAGTGAGCGAGAGACAGAGAGGGGGAGAGGGAGGGACACAGAGCAGGCAAAGAGACATAATGGCTGAGGAAAAGACACATGGATGGACATGACAGACAGAGGAGACATGGAAAGAAACACATGGAGGGGAAAACGGGAACAGAAAAGCGAGATGAAACACAAAGACATGACTGGGGGACACATGAATAAATGTAAAGACATTAGGAAAACTAAAACCCAAACCTAAATCATCTTAACCTCTTAAACCCCAACGCCCCTTGATACGGGGGCAAAAGGCAGGAGATCAGTTAGGCTTAAGGGGCTTAAGAGGTTAATAAAGTAAAGTGTCAACAATCCCAAAATAAACTCAAACCCCCCATCGCAGACCAAGAACTATGACAAAGACACTTGTCAGAACTTGTCAGGGTTAAACACATCAAAACCTCACTTGGCTATTGTGACACCTACAAGTGTATGGTCACAGTTGTAATCTGCTGGAAACATTTACTGATGTAAAAGCCTTTGGTTCACTGCTGTATTGCACTTTTCAGTTGAGGTTATGAAAATTGCGTGGCATCGCCACAAAAGGCGAGTAGCTGTAAGTGCGACAGGCCATTGCAACGCTCTTACCTCAGTTGACGAAGAGCCTGCAGACTGAACACAACTCTTGTCTCCTGTCTCTACTTTTCTGTATGAAAACAGGTTAGTAGTTTGAGTTAACTAACTGTGATGCACATATAAGAGCAAGAAACCCTTTTCTGTCTTGATTTAAAGGCCACAACTGTTGTAAGAACGTGTGTTTTCATAGATCAAGAGAAAGCAAACTTTCCCGCCAGTTGTAATGGGAGCCACAATTCCACTTGTAGTGTAAAGACGTGGTGGGTCTTACTACATCTGTTTTATTTCGTAGCACATGTAGCTCTGAGACATCATTTTAACCTGATGTTAGTAGAAGTTTTACAGTTGATGATTTCAACATAACCTCATTCTTACTCATTATATTGCTAAATGTAAATAGACTGGTTTATATTTACTTTTGGACAACTATAGAATATGTTTGTTTATTGTTTGCAAATATAGTGTTTAATCTTTTAAGGTATAAAGAGTTTGTAACAGTTATAATAAGCAGGTTATTCGCAGTGCTAATATTACTGCACAGAGATATTGTTGAAGCTGGACAGAAGCAGGATTTAGTTACAGATTTATTGTAAATAAGGAGACTGATATAAGATCATTATTTTGTAGATCTATACTTGTGAAAAAAACAATGCGACCAAGTGGGTTTAACATGTGAACCTGATTGAATATGATGTTTTTTGTCACAAGAGGAATGACTGAAGGAAAGAGGAACGTGTGTATAAATGAACAGAAAACAATGGTATAAAATTCTGTGTAATAGAAAGACAAGGAAGAGCCTCCACAACTTATGTCTCCAGTCTCTACTTTTCTGTATAAAATAGACCCCATAGAAGGCCTATAACACGATGGTCATGTGATGTTGGTGTTGTGAGCAACACTTTAAAGCAGTGTAGTAAAACAACTGAACTTCATAAGATCGACACAGTTTCAAACATCAGTATCAAGGGTCCCATCCCAAGCTATTTGTTACATTCTCCCTCAAGCTGTGTATTCCTCCTTGTGTATTTCTGCATTTCCTGAGCAACTTTAATTTGTATTTTGTTAAGCTCAGCAATAAAGCTTCCTTTTAATCACCTTGTTTCTCATGTCCTGCATTTTGGGTCTAACTAATCTTGCCACACAGCCGACCTTTACACACAATGAGAGAGAGCAACGCTCGTGGGCAATGATGATGAATCCTGATGGGATGTGATTGGGGTAAATACCTCAATCTTTTATTGAAATGCACAATCTCAATTGTCAACCTTAATGAGGTTGCAAGGTCATACAGTCATAAGGTTGTGGGTGCCTATTTCATTTGATTTTAAACACTGTTTGAGGCCTAACTCATCATGATCCCAGCCTTATTTGTTTTTAGTCAATTATTTTCTCAAAACTTGGCAGTCTGGAAACAAAGAAAATAATCGATCTGATACAGAGCAAAAACTAATTTGAAAAAAGTCAGTTGTGCCTCTCTCTTGAATTAAAGGTTAAGGTAAACTTAGAGTTAAGGTTATCACTTACTTTACTTTTTTGTCCATAATTGGATAGACATATTGTAGATAGACAGGAAAGTGGTGAGAGAAAGATGAAAAGACATGCAGCAAAAGGCTGCTTGAACCCAGGCCTACTGCTCTCCGGCCATACGGCATATGGTCGCCTGTTCACCCTCTGAGCCAAAGCAGATCAACAAGATGACCACTTATTGTGAATGATATCACAGTATGCAACTGCTTGGCAAAGACTGTGACAGCTGGGTTATGTTTGAGCACCACCTTTGACCAGCAAGACAAGAAAATGTTAGAGATGATTGATTTTGTGATTTTGACTCACAGGTGAGCTTTACTGTGATTGGTTCTGAGTCATTCAGCCACACAGTTGCCCATTTGACTGGACATACAGACTATATTACGGGCCATCAGGTCAGTGGTTACAATAAACCCTTAAATGAATTCAAGTAAATATCTGCTCTTCCTTACAAAATGTTGGAGAAAAAAATATATTTTCAGCTTTATTTCCTGTTTTCCTACCAGAGTATGTCCAGTTTCACATGTGGATCCTGCTGTTGAGCAGACAAAAGCTTCATTCCTGAGTCTCCTGGATGATTATAGCTCAAGTCCAGCTCTTTCAAAAAGGAGGGATTGGAGCGCAGAGCTGTGGCCAGAGAGGTGAAGCCTGTTCCTGTGATCTGACAGCCTGACAACCTTAAAACACATACAACAATGTAAGGAACTGCTCTGCATTTGATGATGCACATGCAGTCATATGAACAGATTCTGATTTCAGTTAAAGTAGTTTTGAAAAAGGCTTTTAAGGACTCTGTTTAAAAACATGGAAAAAATATTATTACATTTTATTTTATACTATGATGGACAGACATAAATAAAGTTATGTTTGTGTGTGTGTGTGTGTGTGTGTGTGTGTGTGTGTGTGTGTGTGTCTTTTTCTTCTACTGTGCTCTTTCAGAGCTTACACCAGCAGAGAAACAACATCTTAAATCAGGGGTGTCAAACTCAAATACACAGTGGGCCAAAATTCAAAACTGGAACAAAGTCGCGGGCTAACGTTAATATGTATTGAAATATATTTATTCCTCCAGATATAAGAATGAATCTTTTCTTTTGGACTCAAACACTTTTTGCTGAAAAACTGAATATGGAACAAGCAAAGCTTAATACTAAACAATATATATATTAGCTGTATAATACCAGTAGGCCAGCTCTGATAGTAATTTGGTATGGCTTCGCGGGCCAAATGTAAGTAGGCTGCGGGCCAAATTTGGCCCGCGGGCCAGAGTTTGACACCTATGTCTTAAATATATAAAATAATGACAGTTGTTGTGAAATATCCAAATCTCCTGAAACAAAAGTCAGCTAACCTGAGAGTTTCCAGCATACAGTGTGGATTCCCAAGTCCAACACAAAGCACCTTCACTCCTGAGTCCTGGAGGTTGTTGTTACTCATGTCCAGCTCTCTCAGTCTGGAGGACTGAGAACTTAAAATTGAGGAAAGAGCTTCACAGCTTCTCTCTGTGAGGTTACAGCCGCTCAACCTAGAAACATATCAGTATATCAGTGAACTTTGCAACCATTTCAAATAAACACTTTAACTCTCTCAGGCTCAAATTAAGTTTCTGTTGCTAATACACAAAAGAATACCTGCAGTGGTACTTCTGAGTAAAAAAAAAATTTTATACATATAAAATATGTATGTGGGGTAATCAGGTTGTTAGCTTTTAAGTGTTGCAAATCTGCAACGCCTGCCTTGAGAGGGTTAAAGCAATATCTTGCCAGGATTAAACTGGATACTTACTGGACTTTCTTACAGGCTTTGACCACTGGCAGCAGCTGCAGAAGAGCCTCTTCTGAAGCTGAATATTTCCTCAAGTCAAACTCATCCACACCTGTTTCTGATGACAGTAAGATGAAGACCAGAGCTGACCACTGAGCAGGAGAGAGATCAACTTTAGACAGTTGTCCTAAACTCAGTTGATGCTGGACCTCCTTCACTACAGAGTCATCATTCAATTCATTCAGACAGTGGAACAGATTGATGCTTTTCTCAGGAGAGAGAGCGCCATTCATCTTTTTTTAACATACTGAGCTGTTTCCTGATTTATCTGTGAGCTGTTTCCTGTTTGTGTGAGCAGGCCTTGTAAGAGATTCTGATTGGTCTGCAGTGAAAGACCAAGGAGGAACCGGAGAAACATGTCCAGATGTCCATTTGGACTTCGTAAGGCCTTGTCCACGGCACTCTGGTAGAACTGTCTTACTGAAGACTCATCAGTCTGCACTGAGGCTGTTTCTTCTTCCTCCAGCAGGTTGATACCAGAGTTGGTGAATGTCAGATGCACATGAAGAGCAGCTAAAAACTCCTGAATGCTCAGATGGACAAAACAGTAAACTTTCTCTTGGTACAGCCCTCTCTCTTCTTTAAAGATCTGTGTGAACACTCCTGAGTACACTGAGGCTTCTCTGACATTAATGCCGCACTCTGTCAGGTCTGATTCATAGAAGATCAGGTTTCCTTTCTGCAGCTCCTGAAACGCCAGTTTCCCCAGTGCTTCAATCATCTTCCTGCTCTCTGGACTCCAGAGAGGATCTGTCTCAGCTCCTCCATCATACTTGATGTTCTTCAGTTTGGTCTGAACCACCAGGAAGTGAATGTACATCTCAGTCAGTGTCTTGGGCAGCTTTCCTCCAGCCTGTTTGGTTTTTAACACGCTCTCTAGAACTGCAGCAGTGATCAAGCAGAAGATTGGGATGTGACACATGATGTGGAGGCTTCGTGATGTCTTGATATGAGAGATTATGGTGTTGGCCTCTTCCTTGTCTCTAAGTCTCTTCCTGAAGTACTCTTCCTTCTTTGGGTCAGTGAACCCTCTGATCTCTGTAACCATGTCTATATACTCAGCAGGAATCTGATTGGCTGCTGCAGGTCGTGTGGTTATCCAGATGTGAGCAGAAGGAAGCAACTTTCCCCTGATGAGGTTTGTCAGCAGCACATCCACTGATGTGGACTCTGTAACATCAGTGAGGATCTCAGTGATGTGGAAGTTCAGAGGAAGTCGACATTCATCCAGACTATCAAAGATGAACACAACTTTGAACTTTTTAAAGTTACAGATTCCTGCTTCTTTGATTTCAGTGAAGAAGTGATGAATAAGTCCCACTAAGCTGAACTTTTTATCCTTCAGTGAATTCAGCTCTCTGAATGGGAATGGAAACATGAACTGGATGTCCTGGTTGGTCTTGTCTTCAGTCCAGTCCAAAGTGAACTTTTGTGTCAGGAATGTTTTCCCGATGCCAGCCACTCCTTTGGTCAGAACTGTTCTGATTGGTTTGTCTCTTTCAGTCAAAGCTTTAAAGATGTCTTCACACCTGATTGATGTTTCTGGTCTGTTTGGTTTCCAGGAAAACATTTCAATCTGTCTGACCTCATGTTCAGTGTTGACCTCTCCGGTCCCTCCCTCTGTGATGTAGAGCTCTGTGTAGATCTCATTTAGAGTGGTTCGGGTTCCTGGTTTAGCAATCCCCTCAGAGACACACTGGAACTTCTTCTTCAGGTTACATTTAAAAGTATTCTCACAAAGTGGATCAGGATTTTCTACAGGAAAGCACCAGAAACATGAGTGTGATGATTATAGAAAATGTGATAATTTCATTCCTGTAAAGACTGAATTTATGAAGAGAAATCCTCTCACTGCTCTGCAGACAGTCAGCCAGCTCGTCCTGTTTCATTATTCTCAGGAAGTTAACTGCAAGTTTCAGAAATGCCTGTCTGCTGCTCCTTCTCTGCTTCTCTTCCTCACTGTCCAACACCACCTCTTCATCCCTCTGACACTCTGAATAATCTGGATTCAGCTCATTCTGCAGCTTCTTTAGTTCATTCTTCACAAACGTGATAATGTTTCCCTCCAGCATCTGGAAAATGAATGACACAACCTGAATTAACGAAAATCAGATCTTCATTGTAAAAATAAATTTTCACAGATTTGTTTTGTGTTTGTTTTCAATTTGAAAAAAAAATACCCTGTACGTATGTTCATTTTACAGGAAACAATGAAAAAAAATATATAATTAAAATACTCAATTAAAATAATTATTATAGTTAGTTTTGTACAGGAAACAATAAAATAATAACATAAATCAAATTAAATAATTTTAAGTACTTGGTTATTCCATGGTACATTTTCCCATCTTACATCTTAGTGCCCTGTAGTTTCCTGCAAATTCCACGTAAGTACAGGGTACTTGCACCTTATTTCCAGGTCGTGTTATAAAGTTATGCTGAAACTTTGTTTTGAAAAGTAAAGTAAGTAAAGTAAGTAAGTAAAAAATTAATTCACTGTTGAATTACTTCTGATATTTTGCCATTATTTTATGATGAATATTGGACTGTGCAACATGAAAATAATTACAAACAGAGGTTGGTGTACATGTACAAACCTTAAATACTGAGTCCAGATCAGTTTGGTGCTGCAGACTCTCCTGATCAGCTCTGTGGAGACAACATGAAGACATTTGAACCATTTTGCACATAAATACAAGCCACAGATTTCTTCTTCTACTGTTAGATGATCTTCCTGATTAAAACAAGCACAACTGTGCTGTAACAAACCTATTATGTTAATTTATAGACTTATTTATTGGACTCCACTAGTCGAAAACTAACAGGTCAGTGATGGTTCTGTACCATTGTTCTTGTAATGACCATATTATGGATATCTCCTGTACATTGCATCATCACATTAAAAAAGTCAGATTCGTGTTGTTGTGTTGAAGTGTTTCATTTTAAATTTGACCTTTGTGCCTTTTAAAATACCAGCAGCAAGTAAAAGCATCTTACAGCAGCAGCTGAAGTTTTTTTCTGAGTAAAGAAACTTAAAATACACATTAAAAAATTGTATGATGACACTTTGAATTAGCAGCCTGTCAGTCTTACACATGGAGCTCTTTAATCTCAGGACTGAGGCCAGGTGTACCACAGAGCTGTAAGGTAAATGTGAAACGTCTTACTCCTCAGCAGCAGCAGATTTTGTTCCTTTAAAGTTCACGATGTTATCCTTTGACAGATCACTCTTCAAAGACACACAGCTGGTTCCAGGTTCAGGTTCAGGGGCATCTGGTGTCTCAGTGATCCTGGTGAACAGAGAAAAAGACCATCAGGAAGGGAAATCACATTTTTCGCCTTCAGACACAAAAAGTACTGGATAAACTTTGCAGGGTTAAATTGAATGAACAAAACAGAGAGCAGGTTTGTTGTAGAGAGTTACTGCATGTTGTATGAAATCACTTCTGTTTTTGTTCTTTTAGCAGTGAAGATAATGCGACAAAGTTTGCATCAAGAAGATAATGTGAGGTTTTGTGTGATACCTTTCCATGTTGGTAAAAACCTGCAGTCACCTGATGGAAGAGAAAAGTGAGAATAAAACACAGATTTTATTTTTTTCTGTTTATTGAGATATTTGATAGCGATAAGGTGGTGACCTGTTTAATTATAATAACAGTTTTATATTATATTATATTATATTATATTATATTATATTATATTATAATTAAGGTTTCATTGTTTGTCAAAAAAAATCTGAAATAAAGTGAGCTTTGTTGTCTGGCAATCAAAGAGTCAACAAACAATCATTGTGATGATTAAACTTTTTAAAGAGGAGATTAAATAGAAAACAAATAATGAAAAATACAAATAAAAAAACATACATGATATAAATCAGATCAAAGATTCACTTTTTAATCATCTTCCTGAACACTGTCTGTCTGCAGCTCTTTGCTGTCTGCACTAGGATAAGATCTGATTCTGTTCTTTCTCTATTAAGGTTTTGTCTTACTTCATCACTTTATGCTTCAGTAGTTTGACTCTTAAGTAAAAGTATTTTCCTGCTACACATCGTAGATCACATAACACACATTTTAGAAATCATGCTCTTCTTCAGCTGTCTCAGCTTTTCTTTCATTCTTAGACTGTGTGTAACCACTGCAGGATTTAAAGAAACATCTTAAAATAATACAATAAAAACATTTTTAATTAAAATAAATAAATTAATTAATTAAACGATTCAAAGCTCACCAAATGTCCACCATCAGTGTGTTTTATTCTGTAGCTCACTTCCTTGTTTTTCTCTTATACGTTACTGATTTGAATACAGGTGCTCACTGTACTGATGACACGCCTACACTGTTAGACTGGTTAAACTGGTTAAACTGGTTAAACACTGCCTTGTTCTGATGTTTTGCTGAATTTCCTGCCCCTGGCTACTGAATTTCATCCATCAAGTAAAGGGTTTGAACAACTAAACATAAATTATGCAGTTACTAAATGGCGTAAAACATTTTAATTGAATAATAATTATCTTAAGAACTGTAGGGCTCTGCGTCCTGACAAAGTCAGAAATGATCCAGCCACCTAAATCAGACACATGATAAACTACACAGAGAGCTCATCACCCAGAGGCATTAACAGTTTTGTCAAAGCACATAAAACCATCATCTGATTGTCTGAAAACACAAAACACCAAATTCATGGTTCATGTCTCACCTTTAGTCCTTCCAACAGAGTCTGTTCTGCCTGCAGTGGGAAACCTTCAGCCTCCTCAGTCCAGTAAAAAGGTTCTCAAAGGTTTTGTGGTCACGAGCCCCTTTCAGAGGACAACATTATCCCATATAATCAGCTGATTTGGTCTTAGCTTCACATGATGATGTGCACTGACTGAAATATTTAACCACGTTCACCAGATAGCTGACTGGCTAATAATTCATTTGTAGCAGGACAGAAGACACAGAATTACAGTAAAAATAAATGAAAGATAAAATACATACGTTTGCCGTGTGTCCTTCTTTCACTCTACCTTTTTCATCAGCTCTTACAGGACAAAGAACCGAGTGTAGTTTCATATGCAAACACAGCCGTCACGCCCGGCTGCCTGAGATCAGGTTACATCAGCGAGTTTGTTCCTCTGTTTGTTTTCACTACAGCTTCTGTTCAGTTTTCAGCAACTTTGAAGAAACACACAGATATTATTGGGTTTGGTTTTATGAGTAAAGTTTGAAGACATCAGTAAAAGAGGAGTAAAAAATAACAATAATTATGTGTGTGTGTTGACCTTGAAACAAAAACATATGATCCTCTGTAATAGGAACTAATATGAGCTCATGTTTATGTGTCTCTTTGGCACACTTAGAAATGTTGATGTAGGTAAGCTGGAAAATTTATAAATATTAATAATAATTCAGTGTCCAATCTCAGGTCATTGGCTCAGACGCAGTTTTCTTTCTCTCTACCTGAGCTCACCATCTCGGTAACAGCCCCACTCTTTGGTGTAAATGAGTCTTTATATTTGCTTTCTGTAACTTGATTTTTCTTACTTATTGTGTGCTCACTGTCTGTGTGTTTGTGTGTGTTTGTATGCACAAACTTGACCAAATAAAGTAAAAAAAAAAAAAATCAAAGAATAAATTAAAGCTGCAAGCAGCGTTATGAGGGCCCTCGCACCCCCGGCGCGTCGAGCCACGCCCAACACCTAAAACCAGCACCTCCGATCTGATGTCACATTGATGGAATTCATGCATTTAACCACCAGCTAACATTTCATCTCATTGAACCATGATTATAGTCGTCCCACTAGGTGGCGCTCTAACTATTACTGACAAATGGCATAACAAACATTTCCGAGCTCGAGTCTCATCACACCTGCGACGTTTGGGAGAGATTGGATATTGTGTTTTTGAGTGACAGCAGATTACTGCTTTTTGGCGAGTGATTGAAACTCTAAGTGCCGCCATAACCACCCCGTTTCCCTGAATGTAAAAAGCTTCGCAATTTAACATCACAAAGGTCTTTAGATTCCACAAACTGCAGATCGGTCCAATCTGATGAAATCCCTTGGAGGAGTTCGTCAAAGAACGATGCCTGAAAAGAGGGGAAAATGTTGCCAAAATTGCACATTAATTTTAAAATGGCTGACTTCCTGTTGGATTTGGGATATTGCTCCAAGAGACTTTTTTATACATCTTGATATCTCCTATAAGCTTACCAGGTTTCAGACTCATACATAAAACACAGAGCTGGGGCTGATGTTTTGAAATTTTGTAGGGGGCGCTGTGGAGCCATTTTGCGCTATTCAATGAAAATGATCACATAACAACAAAGCCTTAAGCACATTGGAGGTGTGCGCCAAATTTCAAGACTTTTTAAACTTTCCAAGCCCCTCAAAAGCCACTTCATTTTTCATGGTGAACAGCGTTGCCACCAGGGTGCGCCGTTCAGTTTAAAGTCACAATTTTCGCACTGCAGCATCATGAAGGACTGATGGTGATATTCACCGCTTTTGAGGTGGCCACGATGAACCTGTGAAAATCAGTACAACAAAATTAAAGCCATGACATTTCCTGTTGCCACTAGGTGGCGCTGTCCGTATTTCAGACAATGGGCACATCAATCTGTTCAGGGCGGGTCTGACATCATGCCTGTAAAGTCTGGTACTGATCAGACTGGATTTCATTGAGTTATACTAATTTGTTTCTTCATGGCGAGACATCAAAGTTCGCCATGCTGCTGGGGTCACACCCTTTCGCGAAAACTCACAGTTTTCACTGTAACCCAAGACCAACTCCTTAAGGCTTTCCTGGAGAAATTTGAGGCTGCAGATGTCACCCATCACTATACTGTACCCCAAAGTGTAAAACATGACATTTCCTGTTTCCACTAGGTGGCGCTGTCCTTCATGTCAAATATGGCAGTTGAAATATGTTCAGGGGTGGAGCCTTATCATATGTGTTCACTTTGGTCAAGGTCAGAAAATGTATGACAAAATGAGAGGCAATAAGATTTTCATGGCGAGTCATCGAAATTCGCCATGGCGCCACGGCCTCATAGTATTGTGAAAACTCAAAAGCTCCGCAATTTAACATGGCACAAGGGTGTAGTTGACACTGTCCAAATTTGAAGGTTATGAAATGAAACCCCAAGGAGGAGTTCGCAAAAGTTCGAGGCATGGAAATGGCAAAATTAGAGCCAAAATGTCACCTTCTCTTCCAAATGGCGGACTTCCTGTTGGGTTTGCGTCAATGGGCCCCCAGACTTTTTTGTTCGTCTTGGCATGATACACATGTGTGCCAAATTTCATACATGTAGCTCAAACGATGTGGTCGTAGGGCTGCATTTAACAAGGCATAGGTGGCGCTGTAGAGCCATTTCCCAGTGCTCATATGTAAAACCATTAAAATACAAAATTTTTCACCAGACCTGGCATGTGTGCAAAATTTCATGAGTTTTTGAGCATGTTTAGGCCCTCAAAAAGGCCCTTGTTTGGGGTGAATAATAATAATAATAATAATAATAATAATAATAATTAAAGCTGCAAGCAGCGTTATGAGGGCCCTCGCACCCCCGGCGCGTCGAGCCACGCCCAACAGCTAAAACCAGCACGTCCGATCTGATGTCACATTGATGGAATTCATGCATTTAACCACCAGCTAACATTTCAACTCATTCATTCATGATTAGTTAGTCGTTCCACTAGGTGGCGCTCTAACCATTATGTACAAATGGCATAACAAACACTTCCGAGCTCGAGTCTAATCACACCTGAGACGTTTGGGAGAGATTGGACATTGTGTTTTTGAGTGACAGCAGATTACTGCTTTTTGGCGAGTGATTCAAACTCTAAGTGCCGCCATAACCACCCCGTTTCCCTGGACGTAAAAAGCTTCGCAATTTAACATCACAAAGGTCTTTAGATTCCACACACTGGAGATTGGTTCAATATGATGAAATCCCTTGGAGGAGTTCGTCAAAGAACGGTGCCTGGAAAGAGGGGAAAATGTCACAAAAATTACACATTAACTTTAAAATGGCTGACTTCCTGTTGGATTTGGGATATTGCTCCAAGAGACTTTTTTGTACATCTTGATATCTCCTATAAGCTTACCAGGTTTCAGACTCATACATAAAACACAGAGCTGGGGCTGATGTTTTGAAATTTTGTAGGGGGCGCTGTGGAGCCATTTTGCGCTATTCAATGAAAATGATCACATAACAACAAAGCCTTAAGCACAATGGAGGTGTGCGCCAAATTTCAAGCCTCTATAAACTTGCCAAGACCCTCAAAAGCCACTTCATTTTTCACGGTGAACAGCGTTGCCACCAGGGTGCGCCGTTCAGTTTAAAGTCACAATTTTTGCACTAAAGCATCATCAAGGACTGATGGTGATATTCACCACTTTTGAGATGGCCACTATGAACCTGTGAAAATCAGTACAACAAAGTGTAAGACATGACATTTCCTGTTCCCACTAGGTGGCGCTCTTCATATTCCTGACAATGGGCACATCAATCTGTTCAGGGCGGGTGTGACATCATGCCTGTAAAGTCTGGTACTAATCAGACTGGATTTCATGGAGTTATACTAATTTGTGTCTTCATGGCGAGATATCAAAGTTCGCCATGCTGCTGAGGTCACACCCTTTCGTGAAAAGCCACAGTTTTCACTGTACCCCAAGACCAACTCCTTACGCCTTTCCTGGAGAAATTTGAGGCTGCAGATGTCACCCATCACTATACTGTACCCCAAAGTGTAAAACATGACATTTCCTGTTCCCACTAGGTGGCGCTGTCCTTGATGTCAAATATGGCAGTTGAAATATGTTTAGGGGTGGAGCCTTATCATATGTGTTCACTTTGGTCAAGGTCAGAAAATGTATGACAAAATGAGAGGCAATAAGATTTTCATGGCGAGTCATCGAAATTCGCCATGGCGCCACGGCCTCATAGTATTGTGAAAACTCAAAAGCTCCGCAATTTAACATGGCACAAGGGTGTAGTTGACACTGTCCAAATTTGAAGTTTATAGGACCAAATCCCAAGGAGGAGTTCGTTAAAGTACAAGGCATGGAAATGGCAAAATTAGAGCCAAAATGTCACCTTCTCTTCCAAATGGCGGACTTCCTGTTGGGTTTGCGTCAATGGGCCCCCAGACTTTTTTGTTCGTTTTGGCATGATACACATGTGTGCCAAATTTCATACATGTAGCTCAAACGATGTGGTCGTAGGGCTGCATTTAACAAGGCATAGGTGGCGCTCTAGAGCCATTTCCCAGTGCTCATATGTAAAACCATTAAAATACAAAATTTTTCACCAAACCTGGCATGTGTGCAAAATTTCATGAGTTTTTGAGCATGTTTAGGCCCTCAAAAAGGCCCTTGTTTGGGGTGAATAATAATAATAATAATAATTAAAGCTGCAAGCAGCGTTATGAGGGCCCTCGCACCCCCGGCGCGTCGAGCCACGCCCAACACCTAAAACCAGCACGTCCGATCGATGTCACATTGATGGAATTCATGCATTTAACCACCAGCTAACATTTCAACTCATTCATTCATGATTAGCTAGTCGTTCCACTAGGTGGCACTCTAACCATTATGTACAAATGGCATAACAAACATTTCCGAACTCGAGTCTCATTATGCCTGCGACCTTTGGGTGAGAGTGGACATTGTGTTTTTGAGTAACAGCAGATTACTGCGTTTTGGCGAGTGATTGAGAGTCTACGTGCCGCCATAACCACCCCGTTTCCCTGAACGTAAAAAGCTTCGCAATTTAACAACACAAAGGTCTTTGGATTCCACACACTGAAGAATAGTGCAATATGATGAAATCCCTTGGAGGAGTTCGTCAAAGAACGATGCCTGAAAAGAGGGGAAAATGTTGCCAAAATTGCACATTAATTTTAAAATGGCTGACTTCCTGTTGGATTTGGGATATTGCTCCAAGAGACTTTTTTGTACATCTTGATATCTCCTATAAGCTTACCAGGTTTCAGAATCATACATAAAACACAGAGCAGGGGCTGTGATTTTGAAATTTTGTAGGGGGCGCTGAGGAGCCATTTTGGGATATTCAATGAAAATGATCACATAACAACAAAGCCTTAACCACATTGGAGGTGTGCGCCAAATTTCAAGACTTTTTAAACTTTCCAAGCCACTCAAAAGCCACTTCATCTTTCATGGTGAACTGCGTTGCCACCAGGGTGCGGCGTTCAGTTTAAAGTCACAATTTTTGCACTGAAGCATCACAAGGGACTGATGGTGATATTCACCGCTTTTGAGGTGGCCACGATGAACCTGTGAAAATCAGTACAACAAAATTAAAGCCATGACATTTCCTGTTCCCACTAGGTGGCGCTGTCCGTATTCCCGACAATGGGCACATCAATCTGTTCAGGGCGGGTCTGACTTCATGCCTGTAAAGTCTGGTACTGATCAGACTGGATTTCATGGAGTTATACTAATTTGTTTCTTCATGGCGTGACATCAAAGTTCGCCATGCTGCTGGGGTCACACCCTTTTGCGAAAAGTCACAGTTTTCACTGTAACCCAAGACCAACTCCTTAAGGGTTTTCTGGAGAAATTTGAGGCTGCAGATGTCACCCATCACTATACTGTACCCCAAAGTGTAAAACATGACATTTCCTGTTCCCACTAGGTGGCGCTGTCCTTCATGTCAAATATGGCAGTTGAAATATGTTTAGGGGTGGAGCCTTATCATATGTGTTCACTTTGGTCAAGGTCAGAAAATGTATGACAAAATGAGAGGCAATAAGATTTTCATGGCGAGTCATCGAAATTCGCCATGGCGCCACGGCCTCATAGTATTGTGAAAACTCAAAAGCTCCGCAATTTAACATGGCACAAGGGTGTAGTTGACACTGTCCAAATTTGAAGGTTATGAAATGAAACCCCAAGGAGGAGTTCGCAAAAGTTCGAGGCATGGAAATGGCAAAATTAGAGCCAAAATGTCACCTTCTCTTCCAAATGGCGGACTTCCTGTTGGGTTTGCGTCAATGGGCCCACAGACTTTTTTGTTCGTCTTGGCATGATACACAAGTGTGCCAAATTTCATACATGTAGCTCAAACCATGTGGTCGTAGGGCTGCATTTAACAAGGCATAGGTGGCGCTGTAGAGCCATTTCCCAGTGCTCATATGTAAAACCATTAAAATACAAAATTTTTCACCAGACCTGGCATGTGTGCAAAATTTCATGAGTTTTTGAGCATGTTTAGGCCCTCAAAAAGGCCCTTGTTTGGGGTGAATAATAATAATAATAATAATAATAATAATAATAATAATAATAATAATAATACTAAGAAACGGAGCAGATACAATAGGGCCTTCGCACTCTCGGTGCTCGGGCCCTAATTAAAGCTGCAAGCAGCGTTATGAGGGCCCTCGCACCCCCGGCGCGTCGAGCCACGCCCAACACCTAAAACCAGCACGTCCGATCGATGTAACATTGATGGAATTCATGCATTTAACCACCAGCTAACATTTCAACTCATTCATTCATGATTAGCTAGTCGTTCCACTAGGTGGCACTCTAACCATTATGTACAAATGGCATAACAAACATTTCCGAACTCGAGTCTCATTATGCCTGCGACCTTTGGGTGAGATTGGACATTTTGTTTTTGAGTAACAGCAGATTACTGCGTTTTGGCGAGTGATTGAGAGTCTACGTGCCGCCATAACCACCCCGTTTCCCTGAACGTAAAAAGCTTCGCAATTTAACAACACAAAGGTCTTTGGATTCCACACACTGAAGAATAGTGCAATCTGATGAAATCCCTTGGAGGAGTTCGTCAAAGAACGATGCCTGAAAAGAGGGGAAAATGTTGCCAAAATTGCACATTAATTTTAAAATGGCTGACTTCCTGTTGGATTTGGGATATTGCTCCAAGAGACTTTTTTGTACATCTTGATATCTCCTATAAGCTTACCAGGTTTCAGACTCATACATAAAACACAGAGCAGGGGCTGTGATTTTGAAATTTTGTAGGGGGCGCTGAGGAGCCATTTTGGGATATTCAATGAAAATGATCACATAACAACAAAGCCTTAACCAAATTGGAGGTGTGCGCCAAATTTCAAGACTTTTTAAACTTTCCAAGCCCCTCAAAAGCCACTTCATCTTTCATGGTGAACCGCGTTGCCACCAGGGTGCGGCGTTCAGTTTAAAGTCACAATTTTTGCACTGAAGCATCACAAGGGACTGATGGTGATATTCACCGCTTTTGAGGTGGCCACGATGAACCTGTGAAAATCAGTACAACAAAATTAAAGCCATGACATTTCCTGTTCCCACTAGGTGGCGCTGTCCGTATTCCCGACAATGGGCACATCAATCTGTTCAGGGTGGGTCTGACATCATGACTGTAAAGTCTGGTACTGATCAGACTGGATTTCATTGAGTTATACTAATTTGTTTCTTCATGGCGTGACATCAAAGTTCGCCATGCCGCTGAGGTCACACCCTTTTGCGAAAAGTCACAGTTTTCACTGTAACCCAAGACCAACTCCTTAAGGCTTTCCTGGAGAAATTTGAGGCTGCAGATGTCACCCATCACAATACTGTACCCCAAAGTGTAAAACATGACATTTCCTGTTCCCACTAGGTGGCGCTGTCCCTGGTGTCAAATATGGCAGTTGAAATATGTTCAGGGGTGGAGCCTTATCATATGTGTTCACTTTGGTCAAGGTCAGAAAATCTATGACAGAATGAGAGGCAATAAGATTTTCATGGCGAGTCATCGTAATTCGCCATGGCGCCACGGCCTCACCGTATTGTGAAAACTCAAAAGCTCCGCAATTTAACATGGCACAAGGGTGTAGTTGACACTGACCAAATATGAAAGTTATGAAATCAAACCCCAAGGAGGAGTTCGCAAAAGTTCGAGGCATGGAAATGGCAAAATTAGAGCCAAAATGTCACCTTCTCTTCCAAATGGCGGACTTCCTGTTGGGTTTACGTCAATGGGCCCACAGACTTTTTTGTTCGTCTTGGCATGATACACATGTGTGCCAAATTTCATACATGTAGCTCAAACGATGTGGTCGTAGGGCTGCATTTAACAAGGCATAGGTGGCGCTCTAGAGCCATTTCCCAGTGCTCATATGTAAAACCATTAAAATACAAAATTTTTCACCAGACCTGGCATGTGTGCAAAATTTCATGAGTTTTTGAGCATGTTTAGGCCCTCAAAAAGGCCCTTGTTTTGCCTGAATAATAATAATAATAATAATAATTAAAGCTGCAAGCAGCGTTATGAGGGCCCTCGCACCCCCGGCACGTCGAGCCACTGCCAACACCTCAAACCGGCACGTCCGATGTGATGTCACATTGATGGATTTCATGCTTTTAATCACCAGCTAACATTTCATCTTATTCAACCAGGATTATAGTCATGCCACTAGGTGGCGCTCTAACTATTATTGACAAATAGCATAACAAACATTTCCAAGCTCGAGTCTCATCACACCTGCGACCTTTGGGAGAGATTGGACATTGTGTTTTTTAGTGACAGCAGATTACTGCTTTTTGCGAGTGATTGAAACTCTACGTGCCGCCATGACCACCCCGTTTCCCTGAACGGAAAAAGCTTCGCAATTTAACATCACAAAGGTCTTTAGATTCTACACACTGAAGAATGCTTCAATATGATGAAATCCCTTGGAGGAGTTCGTCAAAGTATGAGGCCTGAAAAGGGGGGAAAATGTCATCAAAATTACACATTAATTTTAAAATGGCTGACTTCCTGTTGGATTTGGGATATTGCTCCAAGAGACTTTTTTGTACATCTTGATATCTTACACAAGCTTACCAAGTGTCAGACTCATAGATGAAACACAGAGCAGGGGCTGATGTTTTGAAATATTGTAGGGGGCGCTGTGGAGCCATTTCGCGCTATTCAATGAAAATGATCACATGCCAACAAAGCGTTCATCCATTTGGAGGTGTGTGCCAAATTTCAAGCCTCTATAAACTTTCCAAGCCCCTCAAAAGCCACTTCATCTTTCATGGTGAACCGCGTTACCACCAGGGTGCGCCGTTCAGTTTAAAGTCACAATTTTTGCACTGAAGCATCACGAGGGACTGATGTTGATATTCACCGCTTTTGAGGTGGCCACGATGAACCTGTGAAAATCAGTACAACAAAATTAAAGCCATGACATTTCCTGTTGCCACTAGGTGGCGCTGTCCGTATTTCCGACAATGGGCACATCAATCTGTTCAGGGCGGGTCTGACATCATGCCTGTAAAGTCTGGTACTGATCAGACTGGATTTCATTGAGTTATACTAATTTGTTTCTTCATGGCGTGACATCAAAGTTCGCCATGCTGCTGGGGTCACACCCTTTCGTGAAAAGTCACAGTTTTCACTGTAACCCAAGACCAACTCCTTAAGGCTTTCCTGGAGAAATTTGAGGCTGCAGATGTCACCCATCACAATACTGTACCCCAAAGTGTAAAACATGACATTTCCTGTTCCCACTAGGTGGCGCTGTACCTGGTGTCAAATATGGCAGTTGAAATATGTTCAGGGGTGGAGCCTTATCATATGTGTTCACTTTGGTCAAGGTCAGAAAATGTATGACAAAATGAGAGGCAATAAGATTTTCATGGCGAGTCATCGAAATTCGCCATGGCGCCACGGCCTCATAGTATTGTGAAAACTCAAAAGCTCCGCAATTTAACATGGCACAAGGGTGTAGTTGACACTGTCCAAATTTGAAGGTTATGAAATGAAACCCCAAGGAGGAGTTCGCAAAAGTTCGAGGCATGGAAATGGCAAAATTAGAGCCAAAATGTCACCTTCTCTTCCAAATGGCGGACTTCCTGTTGGGTTTGCGTCAATGGGCCCACAGACTTTTTTGTTCGTCTTGGCATGATACACATGTGTGCCAAATTTCATACATGTAGCTGAAACGATGTGGTCGTAGGGCTGCATTTAACAAGGCATAGGTGGCGCTGTAGAGCCATTTCCCAGTGCTCATATGTAAAACCATTAAAATACAAAATTTTTCACCAGACCTGGCATGTGTGCAAAATTTCATGAGTTTTTGAGCATGTTTAGGCCCTCAAAAAGGCCCTTGTTTTGCCTGAATAATAATAATAATAATAATAATAATAATAATAATAAGAAACGGAGCAGATACAATAGGGCCTTCGCACTCTCGGTGCTCGGGCCCTAATAATAATAATTAAAGCTGCAAGCAGCGTTATGAGGGCCCTCGCACCCTGGCGTGTCGAGCCACGCCCAACACCTAAAACCAGCACATCCAATGTGATGTCACATTGATGGAATTCATGCATTTAACCACCAGCTAACATTTCAACTCATTCATTCATGATTAGCTAGTCGTTCCACTAGGTGGCACTCTAACCATTATGTACAAATGGCATAACAAACATTTCCGAACTCGAGTCTCATTATGCCTGCGACCTTTGGGTGAGATTGGACATTGTGTTTTTGAGTAACAGCAGATTACTGCGTTTTGGCGAGTGATTGAGAGTCTACGTGCCGCCATAACCACCCCGTTTCCCTGGACGTAAAAAGCTTCGCAATTTAACAACACAAAGGTCTTTGGATTCCACACACTGAAGAATAGTGCAATATGATGAAATCCCTTGGAGGAGTTCGTCAAAGAACGATGACTGAAAAGAGGGGAAAATGTTGCCAAAATTGCACATTAATTTTAAAATGGCTGACTTCCTGTTGGATTTGGGATATTGCTCCAAGAGACTTTTTTGTACATCTTGATATCTCCTATAAGCTTACCAGGTTTCAGACTCATACATAAAACACAGAGCAGGGGCTGTGATTTTGAAATTTTGTAGGGGGCGCTGTGGAGCCATTTTGGGATATTCAATGAAAATGATCACATAACAACAAAGCCTTAACCACATTGGAGGTGTGCGCCAAATTTCAAGACTTTTTAAACTTTCCAAGCCCCTCAAAAGCCACTTC
The DNA here is from genome assembly GCF_057382275.1 of Copadichromis virginalis. Taxonomy (NCBI): domain Eukaryota; kingdom Metazoa; phylum Chordata; class Actinopteri; order Cichliformes; family Cichlidae; genus Copadichromis; species Copadichromis virginalis. Next base: position 28,310,148 of record NC_140620.1, read on the forward strand.
ATCTTTCATGGTGAACTGCGTTGCCACCAGGGTGCGGCGTTCAGTTTAAAGTCACAATTTTTGCACTGAAGCATCACAAGGGACTGATGGTGATATTCACCGCTTTTGAGGTGGCCACGATGAACCTGTGAAAATCAGTACAACAAAATTAAAGCCATGACATTTCCTGTTCCCACTAGGTGGCGCTGTCCGTATTCCCGACAATGGGCACATCAATCTGTTCAGGGCGGGTCTGACATCATGCCTGTAAAGTCTGGTACTGATCAGACTGGATTTCATTGAGTTATACTAATTTGTTTCTTCATGGCGTGACATCAAAGTTCGCCATGCCGCTGGGGTCACACCCTTTTGCGAAAAGTCACAGTTTTCACTGTAACCCAAGACCAACTCCTTAAGGCTTTCCTGGAGAAATTTGAGGCTGCAGATGTCACCCATCACAATACTGTACCCCAAAGTGTAAAACATGACATTTCCTGTTCCCACTAGGTGGCGCTGTCCCTGGTGTCAAATATGGCAGTTGAAATATGTTCAGGGGTGGAGCCTTATCATATGTGTTCACTTTGGTCAAGGTCAGAAAATGTATGACAAAATGAGAGGCAATAAGATTTTCATGGCGAGTCATCGAAATTCGCCGTGGCGCCACGGCCTCATGGTATTGTGAAAACTCAAAAGCTCCGCAATTTAACATGGCCCAGGTGTGTAGTTGAAACTGACCAAAGATGAAGCTTATACGACCAAATCCCAAGGAGGAGTTCGAAAAAGTTCGAGGCATGGAAACGGCAAAATTAGAGCCAAAATGTCACCTTCACGTCCAAATGGCGGACTTCCTGTTGGGTTTGCGTCAATGGGCCCACTGACTTTTTTGTTCGTCTTGGCATGATACACATGTGTGCCAAATTTCATACATGTAGCCCAAACGATGTGGTCGTAGGGCTGCATTTTACAAGGCATAGGTGGCGCTGTAGAGCCATTTCCCAGTGCTCATATGTAAAACCATTAAAATACAAAATTTTTCACCAGACCTGGCATGTGTGCAAAATTTCATGAGTTTTTGAGCATGTTTAGGCCCTCAAAAAGGCCCTTGTTTGGGGTGAATAATAATAATAATTAAAGCTGCAAGCAGCGTTATGAGGGCCCTCGCACCCCCGGCGCGTCGAGCCAAGCCCAACACCTAAAACCAGCACGTCCGATCTGATGTCACATTGATGTAATTCATGCATTTAACCACCAGCTAACAATTCATCTCATTCAATCATGATTATAGTTGTCCCACTAGGTGGCGCTCTAAACATTACTGACAAATGGCATAACAAACATTTGCGAGCTCGAGTCTCATCACGCCTATGAGCTTTGGGAGAGATTGGACATTGTGTTTTTGAGTGACAGCAGATTACTGCTTTTTGGCGAGTGATTGAAACTCTACGTGCCGCCATGACCACCCCGTTTCCCTGAATGTAAAAAGCTTCGCAATTTAACATCACAAAGGTCTTTAGATTCCACACACAGGAGATTGCATCAATCTAATGAAATCCCTTGGAGAAGTACGTCAAAGAACGGTGCCCGAAAAGAGGGGAAAATGTTGCCAAAATTGCACATTAATTTTAAAATGGCTGACTTCCTGTTAGATTTGGGATATTGCTCCAAGAGACTTTTTTGTACATCTTGATATCTCCTATAAGCTTACCAGGTTTCAGATTCATACATCAAACACAGAGCTGGGGCTGTGGTTTTGAAATTTTGTAGGGGGCGCTGTGGAGCCATTTCGCGCTATTCAATGAAAATGATCACATGACAACAAAGCGTTCATCCATTTGGAGGTGTGTGCCAAATTTCAAGCCTCTATAAACTTGCCAAGACCCTCAAAAGCCACTTCATCTTTCATGTTGAACAGCGTTGCCACCAGGGTGCGCCGTTCAGTTTAAAGTCACAATTTTTGCACTGAAGCATCACGAGGGACTGATGTTGATATTCACCGCTTTTGAGGTGGCCAAGATGAACCTGTGAAAATCAGTACAACAAAATTAAAGCCATGACATTTCCTGTTGCCACTAGGTGGCGCTGTCCGTATTTCCGACAATGGGCACATCAATCTGTTCAGGGCGGGTCTGACATCATGCCTGTAAAGTCTGGTACTGATCAGACTGGATTTCATTGAGTTATACTAATTTGTTTCTTCATGGCGTGACATCAAAGTTCGCCATGCTGCTGGGGTCACACCCTTTCGCGAAAACTCACAGTTTTCACTGTAACCCAAGACCAACTCCTTAAGGGTTTTCTGGAGAAATATGAGGCTGCAGATGTCACCCATCACTATACTGTACCCCAAAGTGTAAAACATGACATTTCCTGTTCCCACTAGGTGGCGCTGTCCTTCATGTCAAATATGGCAGTTGAAATATGTTTAGGGGTGGAGCCTTATCATATGTGTTCACTTTGGTCAAGGTCAGAAAATGTATGACAAAATGAGAGGCAATAAGATTTTCATGGCGAGTCATCGAAATTCGCCATGGCGCCACGGCCTCATAGTATTGTGAAAACTCAAAAGCTCCGCAATTTAACATGGCACAAGGGTGTAGTTGACACTGTCCAAATTTGAAGGTTATGAAATGAAACCCCAAGGAGGAGTTCGCAAAAGTTCGAGGCATGGAAATGGCAAAATTAGAGCCAAAATGTCACCTTCTCTTCCAAATGGCGGACTTCCTGTTGGGTTTGCGTCAATGGGCCCACAGACTTTTTTGTTCGTCTTGGCATGATACACATGTGTGCCAAATTTCATACATGTAGCTCAAACCATGTGGTCGTAGGGCTGCATTTAACAAGGCATAGGTGGCGCTCTAGAGCCATTTCCCAGTGCTCATATGTAAAACCATTAAAATACAAAATTTTTCACCAGACCTGGCATGTGTGCAAAATTTCATGAGTTTTTGAGCATGTTTAGGCCCTCAAAAAGGCCCTTGTTTTGCCTGAATAATAATAATAATAATAATAATAAGAAACGGAGCAGATACAATAGGGCCTTCGCACTCTCGGTGCTCGGGCCCTAATAATAATAATAATAATAATAATAATAAGAAACGGAGCAGATACAATAGGGCCTTCGCACTCTCGGTGCTCGGGCCCTAATTAAAGCTGCAAGCAGCGTTATGAGGGCCCTCGCACCCCCGGCACGTCGAGCCACTGCCAACACCTCAAACCGGCACGTCCGATGTGATGTCACATTGATGGATATCATGCTTTTAATCACCAGTTAACATTTCATCTTATTCAACCAGGATTATAGTCGTGCCACTAGGTGGCGCTCTAACCATTATTGACAAATAGCATAACAAACATTTCCAAGCTCGAGTCTCATCACACCTGCGACCTTTGGGAGAGATTGGACATTGTGTTTTTTAGTGACAGCAGATTACTGCTTTTTGCGAGTGATTGAAACTCTACGTGCCGCCATGACCACCCCGTTTCCCTGAACGGAAAAAGCTTCGCAATTTAACATCACAAAGGTCTTTAGATTCTACACACTGAAGAATGCTTCAATATGATGAAATCCCTTGGAGGAGTTCGTCAAAGTATGAGGCCTGAAAAGGGGGGAAAATGTCATCAAAATTACACATTAATTTTAAAATGGCTGACTTCCTGTTGGATTTGGGATATTGCTCCAAGAGACTTTTTTGTACATCTTGATATCTTACACAAGCTTACCAAGTGTCAGACTCATAGATGAAACACAGAGCAGGGGCTGATGTTTTGAAATATTGTAGGGGGCGCTGTGGAGCCATTTCGCGCTATTCAATGAAAATGATCACATGCCAACAAAGCGTTCATCCATTTGGAGGTGTGTGCCAAATTTCAAGCCTCTATAAACTTTCCAAGCCCCTCAAAAGCCACTTCATCTTTCATGGTGAACCGCGTTACCACCAGGGTGCGCCGTTCAGTTTAAAGTCACAATTTTTGCACTGAAGCATCACGAGGGACTGATGTTGATATTCACCGCTTTTGAGGTGGCCACGATGAACCTGTGAAAATCAGTACAACAAAATTAAAGCCATGACATTTCCTGTTGCCACTAGGTGGCGCTGTCCGTATTTCCGACAATGGGCACATCAATCTGTTCAGGGCGGGTCTGACATCATGCCTGTAAAGTCTGGTACTGATCAGACAGGATTTCATTGAGTTATACTAATTTGTTTCTTCATGGCGTGACATCAAAGTTCGCCATGCTGCTGGGGTCACACCCTTTCGTGAAAAGTCACAGTTTTCACTGTAACCCAAGACCAACTCCTTAAGGCTTTCCTGGAGAAATTTGAGGCTGCAGATGTCACCCATCACAATACTGTACCCCAAAGTGTAAAACATGACATTTCCTGTTCCCACTAGGTGGCGCTGTACCTGGTGTCAAATATGGCAGTTGAAATATGTTCAGGGGTGGAGCCTTATCATATGTGTTCACTTTGGTCAAGGTCAGAAAATGTATGACAAAATGAGAGGCAATAAGATTTTCATGGCGAGTCATCGAAATTCGCCATGGCGCCACGGCCTCATAGTATTGTGAAAACTCAAAAGCTCCGCAATTTAACATGGCACAAGGGTGTAGTTGACACTGACCAAATATGAAGGTTATGAAATCAAACCCCAAGGAGGAGTTCGCAAAAGTTCGAGGCATGGAAATGGCAAAATTAGAGCCAAAATGTCACCTTCTCTTCCAAATGGCGGACTTCCTGTTGGGTTTGCGTCAATGGGCCCACAGACTTTTTTGTTCGTCTTGGCATGATACACATGTGTGCCAAATTTCATACATGTAGCTCAAACGATGTGGTCGTAGGGCTGCATTTAACAAGGCATAGGTGGCGCTCTAGAGCCATTTCCCAGTGCTCATATGTAAAACCATTAAAATACAAAATTTTTCACCAGACCTGGCATGTGTGCAAAATTTCATGAGTTTTTGAGCATGTTTAGGCCCTCAAAAAGGCCCTTGTTTGGGGTGAATAATAATAATAATAATAATAATTAAAGCTGCAAGCAGCGTTATGAGGGCCCTCGCACCCCCGGCACGTCGAGCCACGCCCAACACCTAAAACCAGCACCTCCGATGTGATGTCACATTGATGGATTTCATGCTTTTAATCACCAGCTAACATTTCATCTTATTCAACCAGGATTATAGTCATGCCACTAGGTGGCGCTCTAACAATTATTGACAAATAGCATAACAAACATTTCCAAGCTCGAGTCTCATCACACCTGCGACCTTTGGGAGAGATTGGACATTGTGTTTTTTAGTGACAGCAGATTACTGCTTTTTGCGAGTGATTGAAACTCTACGTGCCGCCATGACCACCCCGTTTCCCTGAACGGAAAAAGCTTCGCAATTTAACATCACAAAGGTCTTTAGATTCTACACACTGAAGAATGCTTCAATATGATGAAATCCCTTGGAGGAGTTCGTCAAAGTATGAAGCCTGAAAAGAGGGGAAAATGTCATCAAAATTACACATTAATTTTAAAATGGCTGACTTCCTGTTGGATTTGGGATATTGCTCCAAGAGACTTTTTTGTACATCTTGATATCTTACACAAGCTTACCAAGTGTCAGACTCATAGATGAAACACAGAGCAGGGGCTGATGTTTTGAAATATTGTAGGGGGCGCTGTGGAGCCATTTTGCGCTATTCAAGTAAAATGGTTACATAACAACAATGCTTTCATCCATTTGGAGGTGTGTGCCAAATTTCAAGCCTCTATAAACTTTCCAAGCCCCTCAAAAGCCACTTCATCTTTCATGATGAACTGCGTTGCCACCAGGGTGCGCCGTTCAGTTTAAAGTCACAATTTTTGCACTGAAGCATCACGAGGGACTGATGGTGATATTCACCGCTTTTGAGGTGGCCACGATCAACCTGTGAAAATCAGTACAACAAAGTTAAAGCCATGACATGTCCTGTTGCCACTAGGTGGCGCTGTCCGTATTTCCGACAATGGGCATATCAATTTGTTCAGGGCGGGTCTGACATCATGCCTGTAAAGTCTGGTACTGATCAGACTGGATTTCATTGAGTTATACTAATTTGTTTCTTCATGGCGTGACATCAAAGTTCGCCATGCTGCTGGGGTCACACCCTTTCGTGAAAAGTCACAGTTTTCACTGTAACCCAAGACCAACTCCTTAAGGCTTTCCTGGAGAAATTTGAGGCTGCAGATGTCACCCATCACAATACTGTACCCCAAAGTGTAAAACATGACATTTCCTGTTCCCACTAGGTGGCGCTGTCCCTGGTGTCAAATATGGCAGTTGAAATATGTTCAGGGGTGGAGCCTTATCATATGTGTTCACTTTGGTCAAGGTCAGAAAATGTATGACAAAATGAGAGGCAATAAGATTTTCATGGCGAGTCATCGAAATTCGCCATGGCGCCACGGCCTCACCGTATTGTGAAAACTCAAAAGCTCCGCAATTTAACATGGCACAAGGGTGTAGTTGACACTGACCAAATATGAAGGTTATGAAATCAAACCCCAAGGAGGAGTTCGCAAAAGTTCGAGGCATGGAAATGGCAAAATTAGAGCCAAAATGTCACCTTCTCTTCCAAATGGCGGACTTCCTGTTGGGTTTGCGTCAATGGGCACACTGACTTTTTTGTTCGTCTTGGCATGATACACATGTGTGCCAAATTTCATACATGTAGCTCAAACGATGTGGTCGTAGGGCTGCATTTAACAAGGCATAGGTGGCGCTCTAGAGCCATTTCCCAGTGCTCATATGTAAAACCATTAAAATACAAAATTTTTCACCAGACCTGGCATGTGTGCAAAATTTCATGAGTTTTTGAGCATGTTTAGGCCCTCAAAAAGGCCCTTGTTTCGCCTGAATAATAATAATAATTAAAGCTGCAAGCAGCGTTATGAGGGCCCTCGCACCCCCGGCACGTCGAGCCACGCCCAACACCTAAAACCAGCACCTCCGATGTGATGTCACATTGATGGATTTCATGCTTTTAATCACCAGCTAACATTTCATCTTATTCAACCAGGATTATAGTCATGCCACTAGGTGGCGCTCTAACAATTATTGACAAATAGCATAACAAACATTTCCAAGCTCGAGTCTCATCACACCTGCGACCTTTGGGAGAGATTGGACATTGTGTTTTTTAGTGACAGCAGATTACTGCTTTTTGCGAGTGATTGAAACTCTACGTGCCGCCATGACCACCCCGTTTCCCTGAACGGAAAAAGCTTCGCAATTTAACATCACAAAGGTCTTTAGATTCTACACACTGAAGAATGCTTCAATATGATGAAATCCCTTGGAGGAGTTCGTCAAAGTATGAAGCCTGAAAAGAGGGGAAAATGTCATCAAAATTACACATTAATTTTAAAATGGCTGACTTCCTGTTGGATTTGGGATATTGCTCCAAGAGACTTTTTTGTACATCTTGATATCTTACACAAGCTTACCAAGTGTCAGACTCATAGATGAAACACAGAGCAGGGGCTGATGTTTTGAAATATTGTAGGGGGCGCTGTGGAGCCATTTTGCGCTATTCAAGTAAAATGGTTACATAACAACAATGCTTTCATCCATTTGGAGGTGTGTGCCAAATTTCAAGCCTCTATAAACTTTCCAAGCCCCTCAAAAGCCACTTCATCTTTCATGATGAACTGCGTTGCCACCAGGGTGCGCCGTTCAGTTTAAAGTCACAATTTTTGCACTGAAGCATCACGAGGGACTGATGGTGATATTCACCGCTTTTGAGGTGGCCACGATCAACCTGTGAAAATCAGTACAACAAAGTTAAAGCCATGACATGTCCTGTTGCCACTAGGTGGCGCTGTCCGTATTTCCGACAATGGGCATATCAATTTGTTCAGGGCGGGTCTGACATCATGCCTGTAAAGTCTGGTACTGATCAGACTGGATTTCATTGAGTTATACTAATTTGTTTCTTCATGGCGTGACATCAAAGTTCGCCATGCTGCTGGGGTCACACCCTTTCGTGAAAAGTCACAGTTTTCACTGTAACCCAAGACCAACTCCTTAAGGCTTTCCTGGAGAAATTTGAGGCTGCAGATGTCACCCATCACAATACTGTACCCCAAAGTGTAAAACATGACATTTCCTGTTCCCACTAGGTGGCGCTGTCCCTGGTGTCAAATATGGCAGTTGAAATATGTTCAGGGGTGGAGCCTTATCATATGTGTTCACTTTGGTCAAGGTCAGAAAATGTATGACAAAATGAGAGGCAATAAGATTTTCATGGCGAGTCATCGAAATTCGCCATGGCGCCACGGCCTCACCGTATTGTGAAAACTCAAAAGCTCCGCAATTTAACATGGCACAAGGGTGTAGTTGACACTGACCAAATATGAAGGTTATGAAATCAAACCCCAAGGAGGAGTTCGCAAAAGTTCGAGGCATGGAAATGGCAAAATTAGAGCCAAAATGTCACCTTCTCTTCCAAATGGCGGACTTCCTGTTGGGTTTGCGTCAATGGGCACACTGACTTTTTTGTTCGTCTTGGCATGATACACATGTGTGCCAAATTTCATACATGTAGCTCAAACGATGTGGTCGTAGGGCTGCATTTAACAAGGCATAGGTGGCGCTCTAGAGCCATTTCCCAGTGCTCATATGTAAAACCATTAAAATACAAAATTTTTCACCAGACCTGGCATGTGTGCAAAATTTCATGAGTTTTTGAGCATGTTTAGGCCCTCAAAAAGGCCCTTGTTTCGCCTGAATAATAATAATAATTAAAGCTGCAAGCAGCGTTATGAGGGCCCTCGCACCCCTGGCACGTCGAGCCACTGCCAACACCTCAAACCGGCACGTCCGATGTGATGTCACATTGATGGATTTCATGCTTTTAATCACCAGCTAACATTTCATCTTATTCAACTAGGATTATAGTCATGCCACTAGGTGGCGCTCTAACCATTATTGACAAATAGCATAACAAACATTTCCAAGCTCGAGTCTCATCACACCTGCGACCTTTGGGAGAGATTGGACATTGTGTTTTTTAGTGACAGCAGATTACTGCTTTTTGCGAGTGATTGAAACTCTACGTGCCGCCATGACCACCCCGTTTCCCTGAACGGAAAAAGCTTCGCAATTTAACATCACAAAGGTCTTTAGATTCTACACACTGAAGAATGCTTCAATATGATGAAATCCCTTGGAGGAGTTCGTCAAAGTATGAGGCCTGAAAAGGGGGGAAAATGTCATCAAAATTACACATTAATTTTAAAATGGCTGACTTCCTGTTGGATTTGGGATATTGCTCCAAGAGACTTTTTTGTACATCTTGATATCTTACACAAGCTTACCAAGTGTCAGACTCATAGATGAAACACAGAGCAGGGGCTGATGTTTTGAAATATTGTAGGGGGCGCTGTGGAGCCATTTTGCGCTATTCAAGGAAAATGGTTACATAACAACAATGCCTTCATCCATTTGGAGGTGTGTGCCAAATTTCAAGCCTCTATAAACTTTCCAAGACCCTCAAAAGCCACTTCATCTTTCATGATGAACCGCGTTGCCACCAGGGTGCGCCGTTCAGTTTAAAGTCACAATTTTTGCACTGAAGCATCACGAGGGACTGATGGTGATATTCACCGCTTTTGAGGTGGCCACGATCAACCTGTGAAAATCAGTACAACAAAGTTAAAGCCATGACATTTCCTGTTGCCACTAGGTGGCGCTGTCCGTATTTCCGACAATGGGCACATCAATCTGTTCAGGGCGGGTCTGACATCATGCCTGTAAAGTCTGGTACTGATCAGACTGGATTTCATTGAGTTATACTAATTTGTTTCTTCATGGCGTGACATCAAAGTTCGCCATGCTGCTGGGGTCACACCCTTTCGCGAAAACTCACAGTTTTCACTGTAACCCAAGACCAACTCCTTAAGGCTTTCCTGGAGAAATTTGAGGCTGCAGATGTCACCCATCACTACACTGTACCCCAAAGTGTAAAACATGACATTTCCTGTTCCCACTAGGTGGCGCTGTCCTTGATGTCAAATATGGCAGTTGAAATATGTTCAGGGGTGGAGCCTTATCATATGTGTTCACTTTGGTCAAGGTCAGAAAATGTATGACAAAATGAGAGGCAATAAGATTTTCATGGCGAGTCATCGAAATTCGCCATGGCGCCACGGCCTCATAGTATTGTGAAAACTCAAAAGCTCCGCAATTTAACATGGCACAAGGGTGTAGTTGACACTGTCCAAATTTGAAGGTTATGAAATGAAACCCCAAGGAGGAGTTCGCAAAAGTTCGAGGCATGGAAATGGCAAAATTAGAGTCAAAATGTCACCTTCTCTTCCAAATGGCGGACTTCCTGTTGGGTTTGCATCAATGGGCCCACAGACTTTTTTGTTCGACTCGGCATGATACACATGTGTGCCAAATTTCATACATGTAGCTGAAACGATGTGGTCGTAGGGCTGCATTTAACAAGGCATAGGTGGCGCTGTAGAGCCATTTCCCTGTGCTCATATGTAAAACCATTAAAATACAAAATTTTTCACCAGACCTGGCATGTGTGCAAAATTTCATGAGTTTTTGAGCATGTTTAGGCCCTCAAAAAGGCCCTTGTTTGGGGTGAATAATAATAATAATAATAATAATAATAATAATTAAAGCTGCAAGCAGCGTTATGAGGGCCCTCGCACCCCCAGCGCGTCGAGCCACGCCCAACACCTAAAACCAGCACCTCCGATCTCATGTCACATTGATGGAATTCATGCATTTAACCACCAGCTAACATTTCAACTCATTCATTCATGATTTGTTAGTCGTTCCACTAGGTGGCGCTCTAACCCTTATGCACAAATGGCATAACAAACATTTCCGAGCTCGAGTCTCATCACGCCTATGAGCTTTGGGAGAGATTGGACATTGTGTTTTTGAGTGACAGCAGATTACTGCTTTTTGGCGAGTGATTCAAACTCTAAGTGCCACCATAACCACCCCGTTTCACTGAACGTAAAAAGCTTCGCAATTTAACATCACAAAGGTCTTTAGATTCCACACACTGGAGATTGGTTCAATATGATGAAATCCCTTGGAGGAGTTCGTCAAAGAACGGTGCCTGGAAAGAGGGGAAAATGTTGCCAAAATTGCACATTAATTTTAAAATGGCTGACTTCCTGTTGGATTTTGGATATTGCTCCAAGAGACTTTTTTGTACATCTTGATATCTCCTATAAGCTTACCAGGTTTCAGATTCATACATAAAACACAGAGCTGGGGCTGTGGTTTTGAAATTTTGTAGGGGGCGCTGTGGAGCCATTTCGCGCTATTCAATAAAAATGATCACATGACAACAAAGCCTTCATCCATTTGGAGGGGTGTGCTAAATTTAAAGCCTCTATATACTATCCAAGCCCCTCAAAAGCCACTTCATCTTTCATGGTGGACCGCGTTGCCACCAGGGTGCGCCGTTCAGTTTAAAGTCACAATTTTTGCACTGAAGCATCACAAGGGACTGATGTTGATATTCACCGCTTTTGAGGTGGCCACGATGAACCTGTGAAAATCAGTACAACAAAATTAAAGCCATGACATTTCCTGTTGCCACTAGATGGCGCTGTACGTATTCCCGACAATGGGCACATCAATCTGTTCAGGGTGGGTCTGACATCATGCCTGTAAAGTCTGGTACTGAACAGACTGGATTTCATTGAGTTATACTAATTTGTTTCTTCATGGCGTGACATCAAAGTTCGCCATGCTGCTGGGGTCACACCCTTTTGCGAAAACTCACAGTTTTCACTGTAACCCAAGACCAACTCCTTAAGGCTTTCCTGGAGAAATTTGAGGCTGCAGGTGTCACCCATCACTATACTGTACCCCAAAGTGTAAAACATGACATTTCCTGTTCCCACTAGGTGGCGCTGTCCCTGGTGTCAAATATGGCAGTTGAAATATGTTCAGGGGTGGAGCCTTATCATATGTGTTCACTTTGGTCAAGGTCAGAAAATGTATGACAAAATGAGAGGCAATAAGATTTTCATGGCGAGTCATCGAAATTCGCCATGGCGCCACGGCCTCATAGTATTGTGAAAACTCAAAAGCTCCGCAATTTAACATGGCCCAGGTGTGTAGTTGACACTGACCAAAGATGAAGCTTATACAACCAAATCCCAAGGAGGAGTTCGCAAAAGTTCGAGGCATGGAAATGGCAAAATTAGAGCCAAAATGTCACCTTCTCTTCCAAATGGCGGACTTCCTGTTGGGTTTGCATCAATGGGCCCACAGACTTTTTTGTTCGACTCGGCATGATACACATGTGTGCCAAATTTCATACATGTAGCTGAAACGATGTGGTCGTAGGGCTGCATTTAACAAGGCATAGGTGGCGCTGTAGAGCCATTTCCCAGTGCTCATATGTAAAACCATTAAAATACAAAATTTTTCACCAGACCTGGCATGTGTGCAAAATTTCATGAGTTTTTGAGCATGTTTAGGCCCTCAAAAAGGCCCTTGTTTTGCCTGAATAATAATAATAATAATAATAATAAGAAACGGAGCAGATACAATAGGGCCTTCGCACTCTCGGTGCTCGGGCCCTAATAATAATAATAATAATAATAATAATAAGAAACGGAGCAGATACAATAGGGCCTTCGCACTCTCAGTGCTCGGGCCCTAATAATAATTAAAGCTGCAAGCAGCGTTATGAGGGCCCTCGCACCCTGGCGTGTCGAGCCACGCCCAACACCTAAAACCAGCACGTCCAATGTGATGTCACATTGATGGAATTCATGCATTTAACCACCAGCTAACATTTCATCTCATTGAACCATGATTATAGTCGTCCCACTAGGTGGCGCTCTAACTATTACTGACAAATGGCATAACAAACATTTCCGAGCTCGAGTCTCATCACACCTGCGACGTTTGGGAGAGATTGGATATTGTGTTTTTGAGTGACAGCAGATTACTGCTTTTTGGCGAGTGATTGAAACTCTAAGTGCCGCCATGACCACCCCGTTTCCCTGAACGTAAAAAGCTTCGCAATTTAACATCACAAAGGTCTTTAGATTCCACAAACTTCAGATCGGTCCAATCTGATGAAATCCCTTGGAGGAGTTCGTCAAAGTATGAAGCCTGAAAAGAGGGGAAAATGTCGCCAAAATTACACATTAATTTTAAAATGGCTGACTTCCTGTTGGATTTGGGATATTGCTCCAAGAGACTTTTTTGTACATCTTAATATCTTCCATGAGCTTACCAAGTTTCAGACTCATAGATAAAACACAGAGCAGGGGCTGATATTTTGAATCTTTGTAGGGGGCGCTGTGGAGCAATTTCGCGCTATTCAATGAAAATGATCACATGACAACAAAGCCTTCATACATTTGGGGGTGTGTGCCAAATTTAAAGCCTCTATAAACTTTCCAAGCCCCTCAAAAGCCACTTCATCTTTCATGTTGAACCGCGTTGCCACCAGGGTGCGCCGTTCAGTGTAAAGTCACAATTTTTGCACTGAAGCATCACGAGGGACTGATGGTGATATTCACCGCTTTTGAGGTGGCCACGATGAACCTGTGAAAATCAGTACAACAAAATTAAAGCCATGACATTTCCTGTGGCCACTAGGTGGCGCTGTCCGTATTTCCGACAATGGGCACGTCAATCTGTTCAGGGCGGGTCTGACATCATGCCTGTAAAGTCTGGTACTGATCAGACTGGATTTCATTGAGTTATACTAATTTGTTTCTTCATGGCGTGACATCAAAGTTCGCCATGCTGCTGGGGTCACACCCTTTTGCGAAAACTCACAGTTTTCACTGTAACCCAAGACCAACTCCTTAAGGCTTTCCTGGAGAAATTTGAGGCTGCAGGTGTCACCCATCACTATACTGTACCCCAAAGTGTAAAACATGACATTTCCTGTTCCCACTAGGTGGCGCTGTCCCTGGTGTCAAATATGGCAGTTGAAATATGTTCAGGGGTGGAGCCTTATCATATGTGTTCACTTTGGTCAAGGTCAGAAAATGTATGACAAAATGAGAGGCAATAAGATTTTCATGGCGAGTCATCGAAATTCGCCATGGCGCCACGGCCTCATAGTATTGTGAAAACTCAAAAGCTCCGCAATTTAACATGGCACAAGGGTGTAGTTGACACTGTCCAAATTTGAAGGTTATGAAATGAAACCCCAAGGAGGAGTTCGCAAAAGTTCGAGGCATGGAAATGGCAAAATTAGAGCCAAAATGTCACCTTCTCTTCCAAATGGCGGACTTCCTGTTGGGTTTGCGTCAATGGGCCCCCAGACTTTTTTGTTCGACTCGGCATGATACACATGTGTGCCAAATTTCATACATGTAGCTCAAACGATGTGGTCGTAGGGCTGCATTTAACAAGGCATAGGTGGCGCTCTAGAGCCATTTCCCAGTGCTCATATGTAAAACCATTAAAATACAAAATTTTTCACCAGACCTGGCATGTGTGCAAAATTTCATGAGTTTTTGAGCATGTTTAGGCCCTCAAAAAGGCCCTTGTTTCGCCTGAATAATAATAATAATTAAAGCTGCAAGCAGCGTTATGAGGGCCCTCGCACCCCCGGCGCGTCGAGCCACGCCCAACACCTAAAACCAGCACCTCCGATCTGATGTCACATTGATGGAATTCATGCATTTAACCACCAGCTAACATTTCAACTCATTCATTCATGATTATAGTCGTCCCACTAGGTGGCGCTCTAACTATTACTGACAAATGGCATAACAAACATTTCCGAGCTCGAGTCTCATCACACCTGCGACGTTTGGGAGAGATTGGATATTGTGTTTTTGAGTGACAGCAGATTACTGCTTTTTGGCGAGTGATTGAAACTCTAAGTGCCGCCATGACCACCCCGTTTCCCTGAACGTAAAAAGCTTCGCAATTTAACATCACAAAGGTCTTTAGATTCCACAAACTTCAGATCGGTCCAATCTGATGAAATCCCTTGGAGGAGTTCGTCAAAGTATGAAGCCTGAAAAGAGGGGAAAATGTCACCAAAATTACACATGAATTTTAAAATGGCTGACTTCCTGTTGGATTTGGGATATTGCTCCAAGAGACTTTTTTGTACATCTTGATATCTCCTATAAGCCTACCAGGTTTCAGATTCATACATAAACCACAGAGCAGGGGCTGATATTTTGAAATATTGTAGGGGGCGCTGTGGAGCCATTTTGCGCTATTCAATGAAAATGATGACATGACAACAAAGTCTTCATCATATTGGAGGTGTGTGCCAAATTTCAAGCCTCTATAAACTTTCCAAGCCCCTCAAAAGCCACTTCATCTTTCATGGTGGACCGCGTTGCCACCAGGGTGCGCCGTTCAGTTTAAAGTCACAATTTCTGCACTGAAGCATCATGAGGGACTGATGGTGATATTCACCGCTTTTGAGGTGGCCACGATGAACCTGTGAAAATCAGTACAACAAAATTAAAGCCATGACATTTCCTGTTGCCACTAGGTGGCGCTGTCCGTATTTCCGACAATGGGCACATCAATCTGTTCAGGGCGGGTCTGACATCATGCCTGTAAAGTCTGGTACTGATCAGACTGGATTTCATTGAATTATACTAATTTGTTTCTTCATGGCGTGACATCAAAGTTCGCCATGCTGCTGGGGTCACACCCTTTTGCGAAAAGTCACAGTTTTCACTGTAACCCAAGACCAACTCCTTAAGGCTTTCCTGGAGAAATTTGAGGCTGCAGATGTCACTCATCACAATACTGTACCCCAAAGTGTAAAACATGACATTTCCTGTTCCCACTAGGTGGCGCTGTCGCTGACGTCAAATATGGCAGTTGAAATATGTTCAGGGCTGGAGCCTTATCATATGTGTGCTCTTTGGTCAAGGTCAGAAAATGTATGACAGAATGAGAGGCAATAAGATTTTCATGGCGAGTCATCGAAATTCGCCATGGCGCCACGGCCTCATAGTATTGTGAAAACTCAAAAGCTCCGCAATTTAACATGGCACAAGGGTGTAGTTGACACTGTCCAAATTTGAAGCTTATACGCCCAAATCCCAAGGAGGAGTTCGCAAAAGTTCGAGGCATGGAAATGGCAAAATTAGAGCCAAAATGTCACCTTCACTTCTAAATTGCGGACTTCCTGTTGGGTTTGCGTCAATGGGCCCACAGACTTTTTTGTTCGTCTTGGTATGATACACATGTGTGCCAAATTTCATACATGTAGCTGAGACGATGTGGTCGTAGGGCTGCATTTAACAAGGCATAGGTGGCGCTGTAGAGCCATTTCCCAGTGCTCATATGTAAAACCATTAAAATACAAAATTTTTCACCAGACCTGGCATGTGTGCAAAATTTCATGAGTTTTTGAGCATGTTTAGGCCCTCAAAAAGGCCCTTGTTTGGGGTGAATAATAATAATAATAATAATAATTAAAGCTGCAAGCAGCGTTATGAGGGCCCTCGCACCCCGGCGTGTCGAGCCACACCCAACACCTAAAACCAGCACGTCCGATCTGATGTCACATTGATGGAATTCATGCATTTAACCAACAGCTAACCTTTCATCTCATTCAATCATGATTATAGTCGTCCCACTAGGTGGCGCTCTAACCATTAATGACAAATGGCATAACAAACATTTCCGAGCTTGAGTCTCATCATGTCTGCGACCTTTGGGAGAGATTGGACATTGTGTTTTTGAGTGACAGCAGATTACTGCTTTTTGGCGAGTGATTCAAACTCCACGTGGCGCCATGACCATCCCGTTTCCCTGAACGTAAAAAGCTTCGCAATTTAACATCACAAAGGTCTTTAGATTCCACAAACTTCAGATCGGTCCAATCTGATGAAATCCCTTGGAGGAGTTCGTCAAAGTATGAAGCCTGAAAAGAGGGGAAAATGTCGCCAAAATTACACATTAATTTTAAAATGGCTGACTTCCTGTTGGATTTGGGATATTGCTCCAAGAGACTTTTTTGTACATCTTGATATCTCCTATAAGCTTACCAGGTTTCAGACTCATAGATAAAACACAGAGCTGGGGCTGATGTTTTGAAATTTTGTAGGGGGCGCTGTGGAGTTATTTTGCGCTATTCAATGAAAATGATCACATAACAACAAAGCCTTAAGCACATTGGAGGTGTGCGCCAAATTTCAAGACTTTTTAAACTTTCCAAGCCCCTCAAAAGCCACTTCATTTTTCATGGTGAACAGCGTTGCCACCAGGGTGCGCCGTTCAGTTTAAAGTCACAATTTTTGCACTGAAGCATCACAAGGGACTGATGGTGATATTCACCGCTTTTGAGGTGGCCACGATGAACCTGTGAAAATCAGTACAACAAAATTAAAGCCATGACATTTCCTGTTCCCACTAGGTGGCGCTGTCCGTATTCCCGACAATGGGCACATCAATCTGTTCAGGGCGGGTCTGACATCATGCCTGTAAAGTCTGGTACTGATCAGACTGGATTTCATTGAGTTATACTAATTTGTTTCTTCATGGCGTGACATCAAAGTTCGCCATGCTGCTGGGGTCACACCCTTTTGCGAAAAGTCACAGTTTTCACTGTAACCCAAGACCAACTCCTTAAGGCTTTCCTGGAGAAATTTGAGGCTGCAGATGTCACCCATCACTATACTGTACCCCAAAGTGTAAAACATGACATTTCCTGTTCCCACTAGGTGGCGCTGTCCTTGATGTCAAATATGGCAGTTGAAATATGTTCAGGGGTGGAGCCTTATCATATGTGTTCACTTTGGTCAAGGTCAGAAAATGTATGACAAAATGAGAGGCAATAAGATTTTCATGGCGAGTCATCGAAATTCGCCATGGCGCCACGGCCTCATAGTATTGTGAAAACTCAAAAGCTCCGCAATTTAACATGGCACAAGGGTGTAGTTGACACTGTCCAAATTTGAAGGTTATGAAATGAAACTCCAAGGAGGAGTTCGCAAAAGTTCGAGGCATGGAAATGGCAAAATTAGAGCCAAAATGTCACCTTCTCTTCCAAATGGCGGACTTCCTGTTGGGTTTGCGTCAATGGGCCCACAGACTTTTTTGTTCGTCTTGGCATGATACACATGTGTGCCAAATTTCATACATGTAGCTCAAACGATGTGGTCGTAGGGCTGCATTTAACAAGGCATAGGTGGCGCTCTAGAGCCATTTCCCAGTGCTCATATGTAAAACCATTAAAATACAAAATTTTTCACCAGACCTGGCATGTGTGCAAAATTTCATGAGTTTTTGAGCATGTTTAGGCCCTCAAAAAGGCCCTTGTTTCGCCTGAATAATAATAATAATAATAATAATAATAATAATAATAATAATAATAATAATAATAATAATAATAAGAAACGGAGCAGATACAATAGGGCCTTCGCACTCTCGGTGCTCGGGCCCTAATAATAATAATAATAATAATAAGAAACGGAGCAGATACAATAGGGCCTTCGCACTCTCGGTGCTCGGGCCCTAATAATAAGAAACGGAGCAGATACAATAGGGCCTTCGCACTGTCAGTGCTCGGGCCCTAATAATAATTAAAATACAAAATTTTTCACCAGACCTGGCATGTGTGCAAAATTTCATGAGTTTTTGAGCATGTTTAGGCCCTCAAAAAGGCCCTTGTTTGGGGTGAATAATAATAATAATAATAATAATAATAATAATAATAATAATAATAAGAAACGGAGCAGATACAATAGGGCCTTCGCACTCTCGGTGCTCGGGCCCTAATAATAATAATAATAATAAGAAACGGAGCAGATACAATAGGGCCTTCGCACTCTCGGTGCTCGGGCCCTAATAAGAAACAGAGCAGATACAATAGGGCCTTCGCACAGTCAGTGCTCGGGCCCTAATAATAAGAAACGGAGCAGATACAATAGGGCCTTCGCACTCTCGGTGCTCGGGCCCTAATAATAAGAAACGGAGCAGATACAATAGGGCCTTCGCACTCTCAGTGCTCGGGCCCTAATAAGCTAGGGGTTAAGAGTCAGAATAGTTCATTAAATGAGTAAATGAGTCATGAGACGTTTCCATTTTAAAAACTGAGTCAGTGCTGGTTTCACCGCACTCCTTACACCAGTGCAATATTCAAAGATGCCACGAGATGGTCACAGCACTCAGGAGGAACCTTAAATTTGTCAGAGAAGTCCTGAAGTTAAATCCTGCAGTCGACTTGAACACGTGTTTTTTGCATCTCTGTTCAGACGGTTGGTGGAATCTCATGTTTGTTCCCGAATCTTCACTTTTGTTGTTGTTTCAGTTCCAGCCTGAACTTTGAACTACATGATCACACAGTGGATTCTCCATTTTGTGCCAAAATCTGTTTTGAGTTTTCAACAACAGGTGTTTAAATCCACTGTTTCCCCTGTTCACAGGGCCTGCCTGTGTTAGAGCCTAAAAAACATGACACACATCACACTGGAGTGGGCGTTCACAACCAAACCTGGAAGATCCTGGAATTATATTTTTATCTTCTGGGGAGAGATAACTGATCAAAAAATCTCTGTCCTGTATTATGTCCATGACAATTTGTTTGGGCAGAAATCTGGTTTCATTTAACACAACGTATTCACCTCAACACCTGTCATGTTCATGAAGGCGTTGAGGTGTCAGAGTCTCAGGAAGGACGAATCAGACTTCAACTGTTCAGGACTGATAACTCGGGACTCGACCTGTGTCAGATGAACACTGATCATGGCTTCAGCCTTTTTGTCAAACTGAGTCTGAGAAAAAATGAACTTTTTTTATTATTTCCTTTCTGTTTGAATCTAAAAGAGGCCTAAACACACACGATATCAATGGAAATCCCAGGACGTCCTCTATTTAGTACATGAGGACTTAGCTAAAAAGGGGCAACAGATATAGACTTAAAACAAATGTCCATTACAGAGGACATAAATGCTGCTTCTCAGGAGGATAAATGTGTCAGGTTTGGTGGTGAACGTCCACTCCAGTGTGATGTTGTGGTTCTCCTCTGCCTGATAGCAGGTCTGTGTCACATTGACTACAAATGATCCTGTTGAGGAGACAGAGAGGGAAAGAGAGGAGCAGACACACTGAGAACTGCAACAAATCTGTTGTTGAGCTTTATTTGGAGTTCATAAAGTGAAGCTGTAAACTAACCAGAGACACATGAGGTGAGGATGATGAGCAGCAGCATCCTGCAGATCATCTTCTCCCTGTGACGATAAAATTTGATTTGAGGAAGAACCTTTTCACACACATTTATATGTTTTAATTAAAAGTATAAAAACATTAACAGAGCTGAATCTTGTCTCACATGAACTTTCTCATCTTCTAAAACATTTTGGCGGCTACCCCTCAGCCTCTCAGCAGCTGCACTTCTGGTAAATGTGAAAATCACAGGTGATCTCAGAAAAGTTGACTCTGAACTTGAGGTCAAGATCACAGGGATTCAAACTCATCTCAGAGCTGACAACCTGTCTCTGAATGTGGACAAAACAAAAGAGATGATTGTTGACTTCAGGAGAGCACGGAGAGCTCACTGCCCACTTAACATCAATAGATCCTCTGTGGAGGTTGTCAAGAGCACCAAATTACTTGGTCACTACCTGGTGGAGAACCTCTCCTGGTCCCTCAACACCAGCTCCATAACCAAAAAGCCCAGCAGTGTGTCTACTTCCTGCAGAAGCTGAGGAAAGCCCATCTGCCATCATCCATTCTTACCACCTTCTACAGAGGGACTGTCGAGAGCATCCTGAGCAGCTGCATCACTGCCTGGTGTGGTAACTGCACCATATCAGATTGCAATACCCTACAATGGATAGTGAGAGCAGCTGAGAAGATCACTGGAGCCTCTCTTCCCTCCACCAAGGACACTTTCAGCACCCGCTCCATCTGCAGCTCACCAGCACTATGGAGGACCTCACACACACTTTTCACCCTGCTGCCTTCTGGAAAGAGGTACCGGAGCATTCGGGCCCTCACTGCCAGACTATGGAACAGTTTCTTCCCCCAAGCCGTCAGACTGCTGAACACTCAGTGACTGGACACACACACACACACACACACACACACACACACACACACACACACACACACACACACACACACACACACATCCATTGCTCTGTCTTGTGTCTGTGTCGCCCTGTTCTGTCTAGTGTTGCTCTGTCTTGTCTTGTTTTCTTTGGAGTTTTTTGCACATTGCACTTTACGTAGTCCCGTGTTTTTCTATTATATGTCATATGTAGCACCAGGGCCTCAGAGGAAAGCTGTCATTTCACTCTGTACTGTACGACTGCACATGGTAATGACAATAACAGACACTTGACACTTGACAGAGTCTGCAGCCACAGTTTCAGTGCAGCTCACCAGCACATCAAGAGTTAATGTTCGTCTATGATCCAAATCATGATCATTGTTCTGTGCACACTTTCAGCTACAAGATGTAAAATTGTCTGTTGACATCAGAGTGAAGTGTGTTGTTTTGTTACTCCAGTAACACGTTTAGATGTTTGCAGGCTGTTTATCTGTACCCGTCCTTGTGTTTCTCCGTCTCTGGCAGCTGTCTCTACAAACCATGAGCTCCTCTCTACGAACGTGGAAGAACATGTGAAGTTTTTTCTGTTGATTTTACCCGGTGCATTTCACTCACTGACCTGCAAGATAAAAACAAAATATCAGTGTAACAGATTTTCATTTCATCAGAGCTCACAGATAAGTTGAGCATTAGCCAACAGGGGGCGTTTCTCACCAGAAAATAAATGAGGCAAAATTAAACAGGTCATGTGATCGGTGTTCTTTAAAAGTTCCTTTCAGACTTGAAGCTCGGTAGTAAAGAGTGTTTTGTGACTTCCTGCTTAGCTTTAGCCGGCTAGCTTCCTCACCTGTTGTTTATAGGAGGAAGAGATATGGAGGTTGGAGAGAAGGAGCCCGTGGATTAAGCTATTGGAGGAGAACACACACTCTGAGAATCACTTTGGAAACTCACCTGCGCACTACTGGGAGTTTGGAGAAGATCACTGTTGGACTTTGCACTTCACTTTGTGTTTTGAAACTGTTTTTGGGCACTGTAAATAAACGCACTGTGTACTTTGCATCCAGAGCTCCGCGACTGAGTCCGTACTTTCCCATTACCCGTGACAGCTTCATGTCCTGAGCATTGTGTTTTCCTTTTTTCTATGTAGTGCTTAGCAACTACTCAGTAGAGTGTTTAATTTAGATTGACTTGAGGCATGATTTGATGGCATAGTTCAGTTTTGAATTGTTTGGCGGTGAAAGTTTGGTTTTGTGAATGCAGCTTGAAATTTGGGTTTTGTGTTCACAGTGTGGGGAAAAGGAGATCAGCTTTCCAGGAATGTGTCTTAGAATTAATCTCTCCTTTCAGGCACATTAATGATTACGGCTGTGAATTCAATCCCAGGATAACAGGAGCCTGAATTAACATAAGTCATGTTACACATCACACATCACTTCCTGTAATTAAAGCAGCTCAGAGTCTTTTGTTGATGTGACTGATGATTCGCTCTGATCCAAAGTTGGTCCTGCACAGAGAATCCTGTCAGTCCCAGTTTGTTTTTCTGAGACACTCAACATCGCTACATCAGCATAGAGGTGTCGTTGGCTTAATTTCTTTCTCAACATGAAGCAGCAACACTGCAGTTCAAACACTGAATATAGGTTTTGTTTATGTGAGAGGTTTAAGGGCTGAACTGCTCTTGTATTTCCTCAATGTGCACTTTAAATTTCCTCAAACTCCACCGATCCAAACAAAACCGACGCAGAAGCAGAGTCAAAACACTGAAACTTTAATACGTTTAATAATAGTTGGATTAATTAATGTGCTTCCTCTCTGATCGTCATTCTGTCATCTATAACCTGCTGGACCATTAAAGATCTGGATCATTAAGAAGTCCAAACAGGAAACATGAAATTTGTTAACAAATGCCTCGTCATAGGGGTCAAAGGTCATCAGCCATGCTGCTCAGACACATATGGAGACCGTTCACATTTAACATTTGGGACCATCTTACAGCAGAGATCCAGGTCACCATCAAACTCCATAACATGTGACTCATGGATCAGAAATCACCATGACGACAAGTGGCTCATCTGAGGTGTCAAAGTCTCAGGATGAAACGTTTTCAGGACGAGTCCAGAGTGACAAAGACGCCCTCAGAGAAGGACGAATCAGACTTCAGCTGTCCAGACTCAGGACTGATGACTTGGGTCTGTACGTGTATGAGGTCAACACGGATTATGGCTTCAGATCTGACAGATGTCGATTAAACGTCAGTGAGTTGAAGGTTTCAGTGAAAGTTATTTAATGAATGTGAGCGACTCACATGTTTGTGTCTCTGCAGCAGTGAGGGATTGTCCTGAACCTGAGAGAAAACCTGAGACATCAAACACAGAGAGACGAGGAAGGATCGGCCTCTGCTGTGGACTGACAGCAGCTCTGCTGCTTCTCATTTATTTACTGTCTGAATAGAAAACAGAATTTCTACTCTTCTAATAATGGATGTCAGAAAACTCAGTCAGTAGAAACAGTTTGATCAACACTGTAAATGAGACGATTGGTGTTCACTTTAATAACATGGACAGAATAATGAGCTATAATCATAAACTCAATGGAGGAAACTTTCTTCAAGTTTACATTATTTTGAAGGGAAACTTTATCAACCTGTCCCTGATAACATGATGAAATAATCTCTATGATTATGGAAATGAAACAAAATTAGGTCATCAGCCTCACAGAGAACGTGAAGCTGATCTGAGAGGTTTAGTTTCATTTGGTTTTCTGTCAGTGATTCAGTTTGCTTTTGAAGGACAGTTTGTAACGAAGTATTCATGCTGATTTGATGATGATGCATGAATTATAGATGGATTAAAATGCTGAATCATTAATATTTTGGAGTTCAAACATTTCATCCATCCATCCATTCGCTTCCGCTTATCCTTTTCAGGGTCGCGGGGGGCGCTGGAGCCTATCCCAGCTGTCATAGGGCGAGAGGCAGGGTACACCCTGGACAGGTCGCCAGTCTGTCGCAGGGCTAACACACAGGGACAGACAACCATTCGCACTCACATTCACACCTAGTGGCAATTTGGATTATCCAATTAACCTATCCCCACAAGCTGCATGTCTTTGGACGGTGGGAGGAAGCCGGAGTACCCGGAGGGAACCCACGCAAACACAGGGAGAACATGCAAACTCCACACAGAAAGACCCCAACTGTTGTGAATTTTAGCACTACGGTTAGCATTTACAAGATATTGTTTTTTAGTGATATTATACAGGAAAACTGTTACTCAATAAGGCCCATTTACTAGTTGTTTTTCTCTTTCTCTCTGACCCAAGAATTGATGTGTAAGACTCACAGGCTGGTACCCCAAGGTCGAAAATACCACAGAGACAAGACCACTTCCTTACTCCCATCCTCCCTTCCTTATCTTTTAGAAAAGAGCTTGTTAAAGGCCAGGTGGTTCGTTTCAGAATTTACTAATGAAAGAACTCTGTATTCTATGTCTAGGAGTGTATGCTGGGGTAAGGGGGAAAAACACCAACAAATCACTCTTTTACCTTGCTCAAAATGTTTATGTGAAGACCATCTGGTTTTTGTGTCAGAACTCAGGATGTAGAAGATCTCGGTAAAGATTTATTGTTTTTGTGAGTGCTTTTTTTTATTGCCCTTGCTGAACAAAGGAATTCAACTGTCAGGACACCGCCCCACCCAGTGGGCAGGGTCTGAAACTGAAGCTTGTTGTCTGTCTATAAAAACTGTTACACAAAAATAATAAACTTTGAGTTGGTTTGGGATGACAACCTAGAACAGTCTCCGTGTCTTCTTGTTCTTCCAAACTACTCCCGGTACTCCGGCCGGTACCGTGATTGCCCTTTGATCATGCATGAGAATATTTTAATTTTGTTATATGTTAAAGGATGAACTCTGCTTATCGGTGCCCACGCCTTAGGAGGAAACTCGATCTATGACAGAGATTTCCTTCACCGACCTGATGGTGGAATTGAACTCAGGACCTTCTTGCTGTGCGGCAACAGTGCTAACCACCGTGCTGCCTTTCACTTGATAAGAAATTCAAGTGAAAGGCAGCACCTGTTAAATACAGTCGGACAGCGTAGGCGTGTCAGTGCAAGTAAAATCACAGTACAGTAAGTGCCTTTAAGATAACAGAACCTTTATTAGTCCCACACGTGGGAAATTGTTGTTGTTTTTTTGCCATCAGAATTATTGTCTAAAGGCAAAGAAAGATGCCCAACGGACTGACTTTACCAAATGGACCATCCCAGCCTTGCCGTATTGGATTCACCTTTTATTGTTTATTTCATTTTATTTTCACTTTGCTAAATACGGGACAGACTTGACTGGGGGAAAGAAAGAGGGAAAGAAAAACAGCGGGGAAGAGGAACGGTGATAAAGGGCAATAAACAAAAACCAACAAAACAAACAGACAATAAATACATCTATCAATCACATGGATCACCTGTTGAGAAAGAAAGAAGAGAAAACAAGCAAAAAAAGACAGAAATATAGCAAAACATCATCGCAATGATCTATGTGAATATAACAGTAAATACTAAATATTAAATGTTATTGTGCAGCACGTAAGATTGACAGCGCACAGTGTGCTTCGAGGTAGGAGCCAAAAAGGGTGTAGTTTGTGTGTTTGAGCACCCGTGTGTACACCTGTGAGCATGAGCGCGCTTGTATTTAACAGGTTCCTTCATGTAATGATCTGCTAGAGGGTGTGGGGGCCACAGCCCCGTCCTCCAGGGCATGAAGCAGGTATGGAGGAGATCCAGGCTCCAGACATCCAGAGGCCCCCAGAACACAAGAGACCAAGGAAGACCAACAGAGGGGCAGCCGCGCCACTGTCCCAGAAAGAGCTGAGCAAATTGCTTTTGTTACAGCAGAAAGTGGACAGTGCAAAGTTACATAGCAAAACATTAGAAAAACTCTGGAACAGGATTAGAATAAGATACTGTACACAGTAGAATAGAATAAAATTAAATACTATAAACAATAGAATAAATAGAATACAAATACTATATACAATAGAGTAAAATACAACTTTGCCAGATATTATTCTTGATGTTAATAAATTACTAACATCAAATTATCAACATCAAGAGAAAAACAAGTAAGTGAGCTGCAGAATAAACCACACAGTGATGACAGCAGGTTTGTAAGGACTTCTCAGTCCTGGAGTCTCTACTGTCATGATGGTGTTGGTTACTATGGAGACCATGATTACATAGCAAGAGCCATCCCTCTTCTCCCCTCAGTGGTGAGTGTGGCAGTGTAGCAGTGTATGTGGACTGTTCTGCAGGGATTGTGTCCTCCTACAGCGTCTCCTCTGACAAACTGATCCACCTGCACACCTTCAACACCACCTTCACTGAACCTGTATATGGCCTTCAGATCTTGTCCATTCAAGGCCTTGTTGATAACATAATGATAGAAATTGTCTTGTGTGAAGACGAGGAGAGTGCCAGGGTCACAGGTCATAGAACTAGTAAACACATTTGAAGGGAGTAAGTGAACATCCATATTCAGCCCGTTACACAATTCCTCCATAACCAGGAACACATAATTGTTTGTTTACTCTTGGTTAGCATAGTTAACTAAGAGTAAACTACGTATTAACAGCTGTTTTTGTTCCCGGTTAAACTGTTTCCTGCTGAATGAAAATATTTTTAATGTTAGGTTTAATCCAGAGTCAGTTAATCTCAGCCAAACCGATTTTCTCAGGAACAAATAAAACACTGTTAACATTAGTGGTGTGCAGATCGATGTTGAAATATCGATTCTTTCGATACCAGTAATTTATGTTCTAGAATTGATTCTCATATTAAAATATCAACATTTTAGTACTTTGGGGTAAATTTGTAGTTTTTAATTAATCAGAACACAGTGGAAAGAAACTGTATCATTCGGATCGTCTAAATTGGAAGGAACTACTTCCTCTTATGCCTTTCATAATCAGATGTGAAATACGGCTGTATACATGTATTGCAGCCCCCTGGCGTGCGCACTCACAACAATGGCTGAGTGTAAACGGAGTCACGTGTGGACGTATTTTACCTCCACAAACAGCCAAGAAACTGTTTGCGATACATGTGGCAAGACAGTGAGTTGTTGTGGCAACACCACTAACCTTGTGGTAGAAAATGATGAGCTTATGTTGAGGCGAACTGAAGAGGAGGAGAGGGACAGGTGCTGCTAGGGCGAGACAGACGTCTCTCGCGGAGTCGCTTGAGGTTTTTCTATTTCTACGTGATAATTCTGCATTATTAAGCAATAAGAACAAGTAGTCTGATGTCTTGTAATCATTATGAAGCTATATTATTATATTATTATTACAATTACATAATACAATTACATATTGGATTTTGAAATACAATGAAACATTACGTGTTTGTACAGAGTGTCAGTTATGGATCAGTATCACCCTGAATTTTACTTGGTATCGTATCGGAAAGGAAATCAGTGTTTAAAACACTGTTCGAAATGTTAATGTTTGAAATAAACCAAACATTAACATTTCAAAGTTATCTAAGAGACGTATATATCATGTTTAACTTGAGTAATGAAAGACCGCGGGGGGTTTGAATCCGCTCTTCTCGCCGGGCTCTAGTGATCCTTGACCTCTTGGTCTGCTATCAAGCTGGTGGGTAACAGACGTCTTCGAAAACATCAGAGCACTTTTGGAAATATCCTGATAAATCGAGCAGATATTTAAAGTTTACAGAGATACATTCTTGCCTGAAAATAAAGTTAATTTTGTGACCCAGAAAGAGTAATATTTAATATTTAAAAGTGTTTAGCCGTGCTCCTCCACCATTGCCGCGTTTGAGTTTTGGACGAAATGTATTCTGGGATATTTAGCTGCACCAAAAACACAAAAAAATCCCCACCAATGCATCCTCGATAAAACAGGCGGAGCGAGAACACATCCGGGGATTCTTTTGCGTCCTCAGCTTGATGCGTGCTTTGAATTGGAACAGTACTTGGTCTCCGATTGATGACGTATTACGAGTTCACGAGAACACAAGTACGCATATTGAGACGGGGCCAATATTTCCAGGTGTTTCACTCACTTGATGTATCAGGATTACTCCACGTTCAAAATGACTGACAAGTGAATGTCACATGATAAGCAGTCACATGTCTACAAAACCTCAACAGAGACAGTTTAAGAATTAAATCCATCCTGCTGTGAAAGCACATTTCACTGCACCTTCACTCCTCCCAGTCCACTTGTGACAGCCTGATTGCTCTTCACCGAATCACAAAACTCATCGTCACGCCCCCAAGTCCTCTGACACTGGAGCGGCCAAACACACTATTTCTGGTTTCCACTTTCAAGCAAAAATATCTTGTGTTAAGGAAGCAGATCTCAGGACTCTAATGTTAATATTCCTCTACATGCAGTGTTGATCAAAAGAACCAATAATCAGTTTTCTCAGTTTACAGGATTCTCTTTGTTCTCATTATGATGGTCAGGAGGTCCTAACAGGATATGATGTTGTTCACAGTGATGTCAGAAACAGTAAAGCTTTAAACTTGGATTCAATAGATTTATTTCACAGCCTTCATTACTAATGCAACTTAACTCATCTAATAATGGAGTCAGAAAACTTCCTCAGATCAGTCAGTGGAAACCGTTTGATCAACAATGTGAATGAGACTTTTGGAGTTCACTGTAACCCTTGTGTTGTCCTCGGGCCACGGGTCTCGAGGTGAATGTTAAACAAGTATATGGGAATCCCGAGGACAACACATGATGGACAAAATAATGAGACGTGATCCAAGAAATCATGAACTTCATGCAAGTCTGTTCATTCATGAGCTATAATCATAAACTTGATGAAGGAAACAGTTTTTCAAGTTTACATTATTTTGAAGGTAAACAGACTGTCGCTGATAATGAAACACAATGAAACCATCGACCTCACAGCAACGTGAAGCTGATTTGAGATGTTTAGCTTTATTTCATTTCCTGTGATTCAGTTTTTTACTGAATGGCAGTTTGTAATGAAGTATTCACGTTGATTTTATGATGATGATTATGTATGATAAGCTCTGATTACGCTGTAGCGTAGAACAGGAGGTGATGCTTTTCTTTTCTTACAGAATCAGTGGTGTTTGTGTTCTTCGATCCACAGTGATCTGCTGCTTTATTCTCTGATCTCATACAAACTCTCAGAGTGTAGCTGTGAGTTCAGACCCTCAGGATTCATTTAGAGACTTAAACTTTGTACTTGAAGCTTTAATGTTTTGATTGATAAGTTGAAATTGTGTTATGAACAAATGTTATTTTTCTATTTATCTATTTAAAAAAATAATTAATAATAGTACATGTAAACATATTTTATGGATTTATAAATGTACATTTTAAAAGCAAAACACAGCAGTGTTTGAGTCTTAAGAAGTGAAACACAACACTGACTCACACACTTGTAATCATAACTCAACGTGTCATAAATGTTTCCTGTGCGCTGCAGTTTCTTCTGTTTCATAGTTTCTACATTATTGCTGCTCCAGCTCAGCACACACCTCTGAATGACAGGAGGCAACATGACGTTTAGAGGATACTGGTGACTTATGAAAGTAGACTGGTAATAATCACTTTCTGATATTTGATACTGACTCTGCTGACAGTTGGTCTGTGTAGATCAGCAGAAATGTTTCATATAAATGTGAATTTAGAGTAAAACAGACCAAAGAAAACAGTCGGACACTTTCTGTTTGAAAGTTTATTAGGACATTTTTAGTTTGATGTTTGAATTCAAATGGTTTTGTTCTAAAACTCAGAGACTCAGAGAGAAAATGTGAATTTAAAAGTAAAACTCTGAACATAACCTGCTCCTAACAGTTTTTTTCTCTTATTCTGATGTGTTGTTGGTGTAATTGATTTTAATGAATGTGAGAAACCCAGATGTGTTTGTGTCTCTGCAGTAGAGAGACGAGGAAGGATCGGCCTCTACTGTGGACTGACAGCAGCTCTGCTTGTAAAATTGTTTGCTGCAAACAGGAAAATCAAATCAAATAATAATAAAAATAGTATTACACATATATTATGAATATTAATTATTAATACACTGTGATAGTTTGATATTTATTGTTGTCTCAGACCTTGAAAGTTACAGGTGTTTTAGGCTGAGCCTGTGGAGCAGGATTAGAGCTGTCGCTGGTTTTGGGTTAGTGACAGTTCAACAGGTGCCGTGAAGTTGTTAAAATTAGATCTACTTTAATAATCTGCTTAAACTGGAACCCAAAGTGGGAACTCTTCCTGGGTTTAACGTTAAACTTAAATGTTTTCACTCAAAACCACAAAAACTAAAACACTGTGCTTAAAACTGTGCTTTTCTGAGATCATTTGGAGAAATAAAAAAAAGCCAAAAAACAAAAACGAATATTTCCTGTGCTCTGTCTCGTTCCCCATGACCAGGCCATATATATAAAATAAGAAGAAGCTGAGGTGTAAACAGGAACCAACAAAGTTTGTGCTACGTTCAAGCATTTTAGCCAGTTTAACTGTGGCAGGTTGCGCTCTGTTACCATTTACGTTTACCAGCTGAGGCGCAGAAAAGATCACAGACTGGGAAACTGTCGGACCAACACAGGAAGTCTCAGATGCAGAAGTTTTACTGTGTCCAGGGCTGGCTGGGCAACACCGGAAATGTGAAAAGACAAAACAGGTTGGAACACAAACCAGTCACTAGAAGGAGCATCGGCTACAGGACAAAGTCTTCGACTGTTTGTGCTCCTCAGCACGCACTGTTTTATTTCCAGCTGTTGATGGTGTGTGGCTGGGCTCAGGCTGGGAAACCTCAGAATCAACAGGCTGAGGAGTAAAACAGTCCAGCGGGGATACAGTGCCAGTAACAGCGTGTAGGTGACTCTGGGGTGGAATAACAGTCCTTTGTTCAGCTCAACAGCTGGAAAATCCTTATTGGCGAACTCAGAGAAAACACTGCGAGCATTACCAGAGTCTGACGGCTCAGGAACACAAAGATCACTAACGAGGACAACCGGTGAATAACTTGACACCGAGTGGTCACTCTGAATAATGTCTGTAGAGTTCAAACACACAGTAACAGAGTTTTCTGATTTAGGAGATACAGAGTCCACGGAAGACGAAACAGTGTTACTCACAGTGGTAGATCTGTCATGAAGTCCAGGATCAGAAAGCTCGAGCTGAGCGTGTGAAACACAGTCACTCTCTCCCACGGTTGCAGTCTGCTCAGCTGTACTGGAGCGACGGCGGCGTGAACGCCGTTTTCGGCCAATCTGACAATGTCTGACGTTTTGACAAACACCGGTTCAGGAAGCGCTCCTCTCCTGTTCAGGTGGAGTAGTTTAGTGGACCCGGTTTGTTTAAACTGCAGTTTCCTGTTCTTTGAATTTAAATTGTTGTTCTGCTAAATGCAGTTTGTCAGTCTGAAGATATTGTAGCTGCTGCTGAGGGATATCCTGCTGTTTTGTTCTCAGATTGTTTTCCTGTTTTGTGCTTCTTGTTTGTTCTCGGTTGTGTTGCTGTAGTTCTTTTTGCTGCTGTGTGCATTGGTTTGTGTCCTCTACATTCAGTGTGGTTTTGTGCAGTTCTGTCACTTGAGCAGTGACCATGTTCGATGTCTTAAATGGAGCCTTAATAATTTAAAGTGAGTGTGTGTGCACCTGTTTGAGGTGGGTTAACTGTGTATTGCTTTTCTTTGATGAAGCATTGTTTAATTTTGTGTGTCTTGAAAAGTTGTGAGGTTTATGCGTTGTTGTTGCACGATTTTGCTCATGTAAAGTTTGAGGTATTTGTGGCGGGGTGTGGTTTGTGGCTGCAGGGGAGGATCAGCGGGTTCAGGGTTGTGGTGTCAGTGAATGCTGCTTTTGTCAGTCAGCAAACATCATCTAATCATTCTTCCCTGTTTCAGTAGCACCGCGGACTGATCCAGGACCAGATTCCCTTCACGATTGAGTGCACGTTCAAAAGTGCCTGAGTTGATCTATTTTTTTTAATTAATTTATTTGATGGATCCGCCTTCCCCTTGTGTCGACCATTCTCACCTGCTGGTAAGCCTCAGTCCTGAACTCCTCTTCCCTGTATGGTTGAATTTGTAGTTTTTTTAAAAAAGTTGCTTTCTCTGTCTGAATAATAAATCTTGGAAGCACATCTCCTGCCTCACTTTAGTGTAAAGAACCTTTGTTCAAAAAAATAAACTGTTGGTAGATCCACTTTACAACAAATCATTCATCAGTAAAAATCTAACTCAAATCAAATACAACAAATTCAACATTCATAGAAAAAAATCCAACCCTGCAGGGATCAAACATCTGATCAAACACCAGGGTTGGACACAGACTTTCTAATCTGACATCACAAAGTTATTCTGAAGCTGTAAATCTAATTAAAAACTCCCCAAAACTACTAAGAGAAAACCCTTAAAAGGTTCAATGACAGAAGAAAAATCCTTTACATATAAAATCAACAGAGGTTCCTGATAAATAGACTAATAAACAGAGAATAGCTGAACAGTTTCTGTGACACAGACGTAAAAATGCATAAATGCTCCATGATTCTCATTTCTATCCATCATCTTGAACACTGACTATAAATGTGTTCACTTCATTATTCTGTGATTTGGCTTCTTCACGTGTCTCTGTATCTGAAAAATGACATTAAATGTCATCACTCTAGATACAATAATAACAATATAAAAAACCTCAAAGATTAAATTTTTTATTACATTTTAAAGGTTCAAACCTCAAAGACATTAAGTTTACAGTCATATATGATCAAGAAAATCAACAATCTTCACATTTCAGAAACTGGAACCAGCTTTAAATGTGACTAAAATAATGATAAAACAATCAATTCTTTAATCATTGACTAACTGATGAATCACTGCAGCTCCAATATATTGTTGCATTTGACAACCCACTACAGCAACTACAGAATAAAAGCACTAACCAGACTGATGACAGATTTCAAACATGCTGAATATGAAGAGTAGTATCATTTAAACTCACATGATTATCAGCCATAAGAACAAATTCAGATTTATATTGATGTAAGGTATATAAATGTAAGTACAGTTTGAATCAGTGCAATATTATTTTCACACATCAATGGACCACTGAACTTCTCAGCTTCTAAAATGTAAAGCCTCATTTAGAAACTACACAAGTACATATAATGGTCAGGGATCAACATGAACCTGTCTTCTCTATTTGACTTTAATCAACTCTGCAGTGACTACATCTAACCAAATATAAAGTCCAGCATAGAGCGGCTGAGTGAATGTGGTCTGGACTCTGTGGAGGAGAGTCATGGTTTCAGAGACGCTGTAGAAAGACAGAATACCTGCTCTGTCATCCAGGTACACTCCTACTCTGGAGGACCGAGGACCTGAGAGGACAGTTCGGACATTGTTGTGCCAAAATTTAAAACTTCCTGAGTACCAATATAATGCCCAAGATTTGTCATTGTTTCCAAATCCACATTCATTGCCCGTCCCTGCTCTGCTGATATTCTTGTATGCGACTGCTACACAGACTCCTTCTCCTCTCCACTCCACCTCCCAGTAACAACGTCCAGTCAGACTCTCTCTACTCAGGACCTGATAATATACAGCGAATCTGTCTGGATGATCAGAATAAGACTGTTGTTGTTCCATAAATGTTACTTTTCTGTTCCCCTCAGATAATAACAGACGTCTGTGTGCTGTGTTTGGATCCAGTGTGATTTCATGTGAACATTTTAAGAATCCAGCTCTGGTCTTTGGCTCTGCTGGTGACAGTAAAACATCCTCTTCAGTGACTGTCAGTGAGATGTTTGTCCATTCCTCTCTCAGAATGTCCTGTAGTTTATCTCTGGTCTCTGACACAGCTGCTGTCACATCCTCAAAGTAGCTCAGAGGACGAATATTGATGCTGGATGAGTGTGTAGACTCACTGAGTGCTGACAGTGAGGGGTAGTTGTGTAGAAACTGGTTGTGATCCTCTGTGTGTGAGAGCTGCTCCAGCTCGCCGTCTTTCCTCTTCAGCTCAGCGATCTCCTGCTCCAGCTTCTCCTGAAGCTCTTTGACTCGACTCACTTCAGTTTCCTGCTGGGATCTGACCTGCTGCTTCACATCAGAGCTTCTTTTCTGGATGAGACGGATCAGCTCAGTGAACATCTTCTCACTGTCCTCCAGTGTTTTATCAGCAGAGCCATTGATGGCCTCCACCTCCTGTTGAAGCAGCTTCACATCTTTCTCTCGCTCCTGGATTCTCTGCTGGATGTTTAGTCGTCTCACCTCGAGCTCCTTCTGCTTCTCAGTCCTTTCTGCTGCAGCTGGGACTGTTTCATGGCCTTTATGTTCATCCATCAAGCAGAGATAACAGATACTCTGCTGATCAGTACGACAGAAAATCTTCATCACCTCATCATGACGAGAGCAGATGTTGTCCTGGAGCTTCTTGGAGGGGGCCACCAGCTTGTGTTTCTTAAACTGAACTACATCATAGTGAGGTTGGAGGTGTTTCTCACAGTAAGAAATTAAACAGACTAAACAGGACTTGATGGCTTTCAGCTTCCTCCCAGTGCAGACATCACAGGCCACATCTTCAGGTCCAGCATAGCAGTGATCAGCTGGAGCAGCTTGGAGTCCAGTCTTCTTCAGCTGCTCCACTAAAGCTGCTAACATGGTGTTTTTCTCCAGGACAGGCCTCGGTGTGAAAGTCTTCCTGCACTGAGGGCAGCTGTGGATTCCCTTCCTGTCCTCTTCATCCCAGAAACTTTTAATACAGTTCCTGCAGTAGCTGTGTCCACAGGCTGTAGTCACCGGATCCTTCAGTAGATCCAAACAGATGGAACAAGAGAAGGTTTCTCGGTCCAGCTGAACTCCTTTCTGTGCCATTTCTCCTCTCAGTGTCAGTGACTGTGTGAGTTTCACTTCCTTATAACTGAAACTAGTCTGAGCTCTGATCTCAACAACATGTTTCTGCAGTGAATGGAGCCTGTCAGCTCTTACACGTCACCACATGTTGGTTACACCCATCTTCAAACTGCAGATCTGAAGGGGAGGGAACGAGGAAACACGTGGACAGAGAGGAGGTGCTGTGTTTAAGAGCAGGAAGAAGAGGGAGGGTTATCAGGCTGTGCTTCACTCCAGGAAGAGGAGCAGTTTGAGAGCGATACTGTGTGTTTAACCCTTTTTATTTACAGCAGATCACAGAGCCTGTGTCAGCTCAGCTATCAGAATCAAACAGTGAAGCTGACCTGTGTAAGTCAGCAGGTCAGACAGTATGTTGATGAGGGCAAATCTACAAAGCAGTAATGAACTTTTCATGAACCACATTTAATACAAATCTATGATACGTCCATAAGTCTGCACCGTCTGAAACCTCCTCACATTTCAGCCTCATTTCTCATCATATTGTAATCTACAGTTATTTATGGTTCAGTGAGTTTTGCTTGGAGTTTCCAGCTTCTGAGAGCATTATTTACATCACTGAAGTATTTATGATTCCCCTGGTATAAAAAAGCTTCACAGTAAAATCTCATCTTTGTAACATTCACACTGAAACATGTTTACTATACTGCATGATAAAGACAGCTGAACACGACGTCCCCAGAAACATGTTTTATTATCAGAAACAGACAAAAAGAATCAGCTTTCCTGACCTACAGTTTGATGGTTCAAAAGCACGAAGGACAAAAAATGTAAAGAAATGTAAGAAATCTGTCCTCTCCTCATCCTTCACCACCCTCAGGGTGACCTTCATTTTCTTTGCTCTCTTTACCTTCATCATCCTCTTCATCGTCTTCTTGCTCACTGTCCACACACACACACACACACACACACACACACACACACACACACAGAAGAGCAGCTATCAGTCTGAGTCATACACTGAGCAGTTTGGCAGCATTCATGGTTTTACTGACACAGTTATGATCAGTTTGAAGTGTTGCAGCATGTTCACTCCTGCTCTGCATGTTGTGCAGTTACTCATGTGTTAAACTGTGTGTGTGCAGGCTGTGGCTCTGTTTCACTTCCACAGTTCAACTACAGAGGGCGCTAAAAGGGTCCAGGTCATGTTAGTCTAAGTGCCTGAAAAGAAGTTCAGTTTCCTTCTTTTTAAGATATCCAGGCTGAACTTCACGACAACAATTCAAGCATCTACCAATGAGAGTTCAGGATACTGTGATTGATCTACGACGGGGTGGTAAATACATCAGAGGGTGACCTCAAGTGTTTTTATGTCTAGTTAACAGAAAGAGTAGGAGTATAAGCCATGTTTGCTCAGCAGCAGCTTTATATTAAAGGTTGTAGCTTTAGTATTTTAGCTTTTATATAAACCCCTGTTTCACCCCCTGCTATGTGCCTATTGTGAAGAGGGAAGCTGCGACCACTAGAAGTATAGTAGTAGGTGGTCGGAGGAGGCTTTAGTGGGACTACAGGGTTGTTTTGAGGTGACAGACTGGGAGACACTCTGTGGGCCTCACGGTGAGGACACCAGTGGGCTTACTGAGTGTGTCACTCACTACATAACCTTCTGCACCAGCTCCATTGTCCCAGCACGGACATTATTTGTTACCCAAATAACAAGCCGTGGGTGACTAAGGACATCAAAGCTCTCCTCAATAACAAGAAGAGGGCGTTCAGAGCGGGCGATAGAGAGGAGGCTAGAATGGTTCAGGTGTTACTGAAGGCCAAGATCAGCATGAGACAGTTGTGGCATGAAGACAACCACTGGATTCAAGCCATCCAAACACAGAGGAGCTGGAGGCAGTGAGGACAGAGCCAGATACCTGAATGTGTTTTCAACAGATTCGACACTGCAGTGAATGCTCACCCCCCTGCTGACTAACCTGTAGCCAGCCTGCAATCCACAGCCATGCCACTCTTTCTCCCTCCCTCTCCACATTGCACCATTGCTGCCTCTCCTCCATCATTCACTTCCACTCAAAGACAAAGGAGAAGACTCCAGTCAAGCACGTCTGCTGGACCAGACCAGATGAGTCCTGTGTCCTCAAGGCCTGTCCCACCCAGCTTTGTGGAGTCTTTTATAAATTGTTCATGTTGAGTTTGCCATCTTCAGAAGTTTTATGATGACTCTGCAGTGGTTGGATGTATCAGTGTGTCATGGTCCGACAACTGAAGTTTAACAACATTTCTGCATCAGGATTAAAGTCAGAATGAAAATCCTCTATTTTCTCTTCTTCTGCTTCTTGTCAGGTGAGGACTGATGATCTTAATGTTGCTCTTTAACTTTAATTTTAACTAAAAACATACTCAACTTTATAAAACACCTTATGAAATACATATATTTACTAGAGCTGGATATTTTTAGACAGGTCTTGGTCTCGAGACCACTTTTACGTGGTCTTGGTCTTGTCTTGGTCTCGCTGTCTCAGCTCGACATAGTGGTCGGGAGATTTGGAGTCAACAGTATCCATGACACACAACATAACGTTCGATAATGTGTCATCTGCAAAAGCATCAGCTCTAAGAGCCGTGCTTAGAGAGTGCTTTGTAGTGAATCAGAAGAGTCGACTCCCACTGAGCGAGAGCCGGCTCCTCACTTAGTTTCCTTTCGCTGCTCAGCTCTCACACAGTGGCTCAGCTATGCTCCAATCTCTCCATATTGTGGCCAATCAAATGCGAGGATATAGGATAATATCATTGTGGGAAAAACAGAGAGGGTGAGAGACGCGACAGTCAAGTGGAGCGTGCGTCTGTCCTCTCAGTACCCCTAACCCTCTCATTTTTCCAGCCATATTCTCTCCATCGTCTAGAGCTGGTGGAATTATGCTGTGTGAGACATACGGATCGCCAGTCATCCTCTGACAACT
Organism: Copadichromis virginalis; assembly: GCF_057382275.1. Taxonomy (NCBI): domain Eukaryota; kingdom Metazoa; phylum Chordata; class Actinopteri; order Cichliformes; family Cichlidae; genus Copadichromis; species Copadichromis virginalis. The sequence continues at coordinate 28,347,967 of NC_140620.1, forward strand.
CAAGATGTAATTCAGATTCCCACTTTTGTTTGATATATAATGTTTCATTCCTATTCAAATTTTGCAGGCCATTATATAATTTCGATAAAATTCTTGATGGAGGATTTTTATATGCACCTGTTATTATTTCTATTATATGGCTTCCTTCTCTCAAGAACTTCTTCCTAATTGGAGAAATTACTGTATTGTAAAAATGTCTTAATTGAAAATACCTAAATAAATCTGATTTATCCAGTCCAAATTGTCTCTGTAGATTCTTGAAGGATTTGAATGTTGTCCCGTCTATTAATGTGCACATTGCTGTAATTCCTTTATTGACCCATCTTAAAAATGTACTATCCTATTGTCCACTTTGGAATTTTCGAGAATATGCAGGCCAAATCAGCAATTTACAGTCTTCTATAATTCTATATTTCTTCACTATAATCCACCAGAGTTTAATAGTGAATTCAGTAATGAGATTTGTGTTCGTAGACTGGATAGTTTCTTCTCCCAATCTTGCTTGTGGATGATATGATAAGCAATAATTTATCTCCATATGCTTCCATTTTGAGGTGTAATCCGGTGAACACCAGTAAACAATATATCTCAGCTGGGCTGCATAGAAATATTCCTTGAAATTCGGGAGGGCAAGTCCTCCTTTTTCTTTTCTTAATTGGAGTATTTTAAATCCTATTCTTGGCTTTGTCCCTTTCCAAACAAATCTACTAACTAATTTATCCCATCTACCAAATTGTGCATCTGGTATATGGACTGGCAATGAAGTGAATAGATACAGTAGTCGGGGAAGCACATTCATTTTTATTACCTCTATTCTTGAGCTAAGATCCATGACAAGCGGAGCCCATTTAATCAAATCTTTTTGGATTGTATTACTAATCTTTACATAATTTGCCTCGTATAGTGTACTTATTTCGCTAGTTAGATAGACACCTAAATATTTGATCTTATTTGAGTCCCATTTTAGTTTATATTCGTTTTGAATTGATTCTTTGGGGAAATAATTCAGACAGAGTACTTGAGTCTTTACGATATTTAGTTTATATCCTGAATTTTTGCCAAAATATTTTAATGCTTTAATCAACCGAGGAAAGGTCGTGTCAGGATCCTGTAGGTATATAATTATATCATCTGCAAAGAGACCTATTCGTTGTTCAGTTTAGAAACCCCTTTTAAGTCTACACTTTGCCGTATATACTGAGCCAAAGGCTCGATATACAGAGCAAAAAGTGCTGGACTCAGGCAGCAACCCTGCCTGGTTCCTCTGAAGAGCTCAAAACTGTCTCTCAGGTCTCCATTTATTTTAACTCTAGCCAATGGCCTGTGGTACAAGGATTGTATACACTCGATGAAGACACTGTTAAAGCCCATTCTCTTCAAAACAGCAAAAAGAAATATCCAAGAGACTCTATCAAAGGCCTTTTCAGCATCTAAGCTCACTAAGGCTGTTGGGATTTTCTCTTTATTAACTTCATTAATTATATGCAATGTGCGTCGTATATTATCTTGTGTCTGTCGCCCCTTAATGAACCCTGTCTGGTCTTCATCCACCAGATCTGGGAGAAACAGCTCTAAGCGTCTTGTGATTATGGATGTAAATAATTTATAATCCACATTTAAAATAGAGATTGGGCGATAAGAGTCACAGTTTTCCTTGTTTTTACCTTCTTTTGGTAAGACTGATATAATCGCCTCTTTCCAAGAGGGTGGAGTTTTAGCGTGTTTTAATGTCCAGTTAAAAGAATCTATCAAAATAGGAGCCAAAACCTCTTTAAAAGTCTTATACCACTCATTGGGATACCCATCACTCCCTGGACTTTTATTAGATTTCAATCTCCTTATTGCCTTATCCAGTTCTTCCTTAGTGATTGGTTTAGTTAAAAATTCATTTTGAGTTGTCCCAATAAAAGGAAGGTCTAAGTGATCCAAGTACTCTTCAATTTCTTGTCTGTTTTTCTGGTCGGGTTGATTATACAATGTTTTATAATATTTTTGAAAGGCATTTTTTATCTGTATTGGTTCATATAATAGTTCCTTGGTGTTTGGATCTCTAATCTTATTAACTGCATTACTTATTTGTATTGATTTTAACCGTTTAGCCAGTACTTTGGTTGCTTTGGAACCAGACTCATAAAATGTTTGTTTTGTGAATCTCAGTTTCTTTTCTATTTCCTCCATAGACAGATCGCTTAGTTGTTTTCTTACATCTTTAATGCTTTCAGCCAAGTCGGCACTCAAATCTGTGTGCTGTTTTTTTTTTTCTAAATCCCTTAATTGTTGTTCCAATTTGAATTGTGTGAGCTTTTTCATTTTTTTGATATGGGTAGTCCTTGATATCAGATACCCTCGGATTACTGATTTAACAGTATCCCAAATTATTGTTGGATCCATCTGTTCATCCTTGTTGTCAGCAATACAGACTTGTAATTCTTTTTTAATCTCTTGTACCACAGATTCATTGTTAAGAATACCAGTATTTAATTTCCACAATGATTTCTTATTCTGATTATATAAGTGAATAGTCAAGTGTATGGCGTTGTGATCTGACACATTTATCAGAGATACCACATTATTATTAATCTTCCCTTTAACAGCAACATATCTACCATCCTTGTCACAGACTTCCTCTAACATTTCAAAATTTACCGTATTAGAAATTAAAGTTATAACTCCTCTTCGTCTGCTATTCTTACATGAGCTGTAAAAGGAATTTATATAGCCAAACTTTTTAAATTTTTCATGTTCTTCTTTTGACATATGAGTTTCTTGAATGAATATAATCTGCGCCTTGTGTCGTTTCAATTTAGATAACAACCTACTCCTTTTAACTGGATTCCCCAGACCGTTGATATTGATTGAGATAATGTTTATTGTACCTACACCACTCATGACTTGTACAATGTGCAGTAACCATCCCCTCAGATTTGAAAAAACATAAAACAAAAACAATATTACTAAACATAAAACAAAAAATAATCAAAAACTTGCGACTCCCAATTAGTAGGAAAACACAATCTCCCACCATGACCCCGTTGGTAGGTTTAGGGTAAAAACCTCCATAAAGGGAGGGGGGGGGGGGGGGGGGGGGGGGGCTGAAAGGCTCTGGATTTAAAAGTGAGGAAATGTGAGCGATAACTGACAGTGATTCAGACTGCAGACATCCTGACAGCAGCACCTGATTCACACCTGTTTGCTTTAACATCTCTGATCAAGTTCAACAATCAGGACACCGGATGATGTTCAATCAATTCTGCTCTTTAAACAGTTTAAACAGTTTCTGGATCCACAAACACTTTATTAGTCTGAGTTGATCCAGATGTAAGTTGAAGGAGAAGTGAAAATCAAACAGGGATGTTGGAATTTGTCTGATCACCTGATCACTGACAGGAACATGTGAACCTTAAAGCAGAGAGTTTGTTTCAGTCAGTAAGAAGAGCGAGTCATCATGCACAACAACGATAAATCAAGTCTTTGAAGCAAAGAGAAAGCTTCCATTTGAAACGAGGAGACATTAGGAGTAAGTATTTGAGTGTTTATAATATTTTACTCTATCAGTGTGTTTATGTTATAGTGTGTTTGTTTCTATTTTATTTGAATCTGTTTTCTTTGTGGATTCAAAGGCAGCAGCTGTATAAATAAAATAATTGAGTGTTCGTCTGTTACTGGCTGCAAAGTATGAAGCTGCTGTGTTTGTACAGTGAGACTGAACAACAGTAATGTGGGGTAATTTCCAATAAACCAAGTTCAAAAAAGGAGAGTCTATGGCTGACGCGTGTTCCTGGTTTCCAAAAGAAATGCTTCCAGTTGCATTATGATTTGAAGACTGTTTATTTATTACAAACTGAAGATGTAGCAATGAACTCCTTCTTAAATAAGCATGAAAGTTCCAGAAAATAGCAGTCATCCAGAACTACCTGTGCACACGGTCAGAAAACCGTGAGACTCATAACCTCTCTGTCCATGCTCCTCCCCACTCACACAGGGTTTCATGCTACTATTGCACTTGCATACTTAAAGTGAGAGGTGACTTAAAATTACTTTATGTAAACACATATATTTTCACATTTATTAATCCTGAAAAGATGACTTATGTAATGAATCTATGAATTACCAGTGGCAAAGAAGGCAAGAAGTAGCACTAACAGGTCTTACATGCCCATTAACACTGGTGGTGCAATACTAGTAATGGGCATGTAAGACCTGTCAGTGCTACTTCTTGCCTTCTTTGCCTGTAGTGCGGGCAGTATAGTTACCTTTAACCACAGTACGAGGACAGAAGGGAAATATGGACCAGATCAGACAGGTTCTAGATTCGTAGGAGCCAAGGGTGTATGACAACAGAGTACTTGTACACAGTGGGTGTAGAAAACACAATCGCATTTATTAGCAATTATTAAAGTTTAGCAAGTTGTGCACATTTAACAAAAGTAGAGCGCGCTTCTTGAAAACAAAATAAACCCCACAAATGGTCGACTCAAGGATATATTGTCTTTTGTGTCTTTTTTAAAGTCAATTTCAGTCTTTCAATGTTCAATAGTCACTCAGTGTGTTTGTAACCAGTCGGGTTACAATCTACCAGTTCATCCGGCTCTTTGGGCTGGGCTCACCATCCAGTACTGGAAAAGGGATCCTCGATTCTTCTCAGGTCCTCAAAACCAATCCAATCCAAATAAGCAAAGGGAAAAAACCTGACCATGTGAAGCAACAAATGCTACACGGGGCTTCACAGTGCTCACGCTGGCTCACGGCCTCTGGAATACAGTATCACTCTTATTATTCTCGCCGAAAAAAGGACTTTCACTATCCAGCTAGCTTCTTCGCTGCACGGGTAAACTGATCTTTCACTGTCTGTGTCTCTGGCGTATCTCACTGGCACACGAAGGCACACACAGGTGTCTGAGCAGCGCGCAGACTGGGGGAGGGTCAGACCGGCCAATGATTGGTCGCTCAGTGGATCTGACAAACACACTCTACAGGACTAAGTCCTGCCCCCACACCATTTATATATTACATATACATATGTACATATTAATTAACTTATGTTTACATGCTTTTTATCAGTATTTATTATATTTTAACTTTGTTTTTATCAATATTTATTCCCATTGTGAGAGTATGAATATTTATACTTTTAATCCCATTTTTAACACTGGGTTACATCTGCCTATACAGAAATGTGGACACAGAACAGCAGCACAGTATCACCTATAACATATAATAATAATCAACATAATCTAGTTTCAGTCTTGGCCATCTCAAACACACGGCTGTGACTGCACAAAAGTCCACCCAGCTGCTGTGAAATCCTTTTTCTTAAGCAAAGCCAATCAGAAGAACCTGGGTTAAAAGCAGGTGGGGTTAAAAAGTCTCATCTCAAGCTCCTGCAGTGAAGTCCAAGAATGAAAATATGGAGCTAGAAAAAGACCTGTGAGTGTGGTGATCAGCACATTCAGCTAACATGGGAAAGGTCCCTGTCTGTGCTGATCACCTACAAATAAGGCATAAAAGAAGCTCTGTTTGTATATTAGTTAGCTGGTTTCAGTGATTATATATTTATACATCATGTATGTCATAGACTTATTCTTAAAGCCCTTTTCACATAGGAAGAGCACGCCCTGAGCTGACTGCCAGGTTGAGTAAATGAGACAGAATTTGTGGTGAGCTGATCGCTGCACTCTGCATGTCCTGTGCTGTAGTTTGTCATTCTGCATTTCTATCAACGTCACACCATGCTACACTTTGTTTTATGTGGCAGGAACCATTATTGCACAGCACAAGCCTTAAGAAATAGTGTGTTTATACCATGTTTCTACCCATAAGTGAGGGACAATGAAAAAGAGAAATACCTGTACAGCTCACAGGTGCCATGTCCTGAACTCTTTTAATAAAAACCTTTATTAAATTTGTACAAGGCTCTCTTTGTTTGTTTGGTTGTTTTTCATTGGTTGGTCATGAAAACTGAAGCTTACACTGTAAACAGCATGAGACGTCTTTTTAAAAGATTCTTCCACTGTGAAAATTATTCTTTTATGTTGTTTATTGTTTGTATTCTTCCTGCTGTAATGGTCGTCTTGTACCTAAATATATCCTGAAAATGACTGGAGCTGTCCTCCTTTCTGGCAAACATTAAGGATAAAAATACAAATGACTGAGCGTGTTGAACATAATATAATCTTTGTGGTATTAGTGACGTTTTGCTGTGGGAAGATCAGATAATGCAAACTGTTTTCCACACTGAGTTTCATTCACCGAGCAGCGATGCTGTTTGTTTTTCACACAGTGAGCTCCTCTCTGCTCAACTTAAGTGGATGAAATCTAAATTTGTCAAAGCACTGAATCAGTAGGTTTGTTAGCAGTTAGCTGCTACCTAAACTGGAGAGTGAGAGGAAGTGACATCACAGAACTCTCCAATGAGACAAGAGGACTCTGAGCCTGTTGTCTCTCTTATGACTGTTTATTTTTTATTTCTTAAAAATACATAATAAATATACAATCTTACAAATACAAACAAAAATGCCACAAACCCAGAGTGTGCTTGCACCTGATCACCACACCTGAGTCAGGATAAGTCACTGATAAATACAGCAGCACGATGTTCGTTATATTACACTGAACATGTATAATGTGCATGCAATTTTTTTGATGTTCAGATTAGATTAGATTTGTTTTATTGTTATTGCAGTAAAATGCTGATGCAAAGAACCAGTAAACTACAGTATAATACAGCATGTGATGCATCTGATTTAATGTTAGAAAAACACTTTAGACTATTTAACTGTAGCAACAAACAACAACTAGTCTCACAACTATGACATGCATTCAGTTATAATTACAGGAAGTGATGCTTTGCTTTCACTTGACATGAACTTTGAGTGTGAAGGACACAAAGATGAGCTGCTGTCTGGTTACCTGCTGGACTTTATTCTGCTTCCAGAACAGGATCATCACAGGAACCTCAGCTCTTCTACATGGAGACCAAACAAGGTCCCAGTGGACTGAAAACATTCACTGAGTGACTGATTCCATCATTCAAACATTCACATGTTGGATTCATGGAAGGAAAGAACTATATGAACCAAACAGCAGCATCTGGAACACATCTGGAAAACACAATCCCTCCATGCTCCAACAATCAGGACAAACTCTGATTTTCTGCATATAAATAAAGATTTATTCAACTTTAACACTGTAGAAAATAATAGAGTCACATTTGTGTTTACAGAGTTACAAAGTGTTTTATTGAGTTTAGTTTGAATCATTTTCTATCACAGAAAAGTTCATAGAGAATATAAATCATTTGATAACAGCTTCTCATCACAGGAATCATCTGTGTGAACAGATTCAGAGGTAAATACAGGAAATAAACAGAACAGGTACATCCATCCATTCGCTTCCGCTTATCCTTTTCAGGGTCGCGGGGGGCGCTGGAGCCTATCCCAGCTGTCACAGGGCGAGAGGCAGGGTACACCCTGGACAGGTTGCCAGTCTGTCGCAGGGCCAACACACAGGGACAGACAACCATTCACACTCACATTCACTCGCACATTCACACCTAGTGACAATTTGGATTAACCAATTAACCTATCCCCACAAGCTCCATGTCTTTGGACGGTGGGAGGAAGCCGGAGTACCCGGAGAGAACCCACGCAAACACGGGGAGAACATGCAAACTCCACACAGAAAGACCCCGGCCTGATGGTGGAATTGAACTCAGGACCTTCTTGCTGTGCAGCAACAGTGCTAACCACCGTGCTGCAGAACAGGTACAAACAGTGTATATATCACAGTAATATGCTGACTTATGAGTGTTATAGAGGAGGAGCATCACAGCAGCAACAGCTTCACCAAATGTACAAAGTAACATTCAAAGAATCTCACAGAAATGCTGCAGTTTGAACATCAACACTCAGCTACAGTTAGAGCTGAAATGAGGCTGTCTGTCCAGATGGTGGCGCTGTAAGCTCACTGTTTCCTGCTCTGTTACAGACACCTTCTTATTTTCGGTTTCTTGCAAACATCACCACAGTTTACAGACGATCCTGCAGCTTTACTTTGACCTGCTGCACTTTCAGGGATTATCACCAACATTTCACTCCTGGCTGACTCGTTTTATTATTATTGATTATTGATCAGTCGGACTTCTTTTAAACAAATTAAAATTAATAAAACGTTTCTTCTTTTTTTCTCTTTTTTTTCTTGTAGGGGAGTAGTGTTTGTGTTTCTCAGAATCAGCTGAGAATCATTCACTGAACAAACATTTTTCCATCCACGAAGTAAGAGCGTATAACATGATGTGTTTCAATACTGCATCAGAACTCGTGACAAAAACAAAGAAGGATGCTTAAATGTTGAGATAAAAACACATTTCAGGACTGAGTTGGAACAGATTTCCCTCTAAGACCTAAATAAATATCCACAGGAAGCAGCAACACTGAGTTTAAACTCTGAATAAAGATTTTATTTATTTGAAAGGTTCAAGGACGGAACTGCTCTGCTGTTTCCTCAATGCGCACTTTAAATTTTCAAAACTTCACAGCTGTGATTGGTCCAAACAAAAGCTGACGAAGGACCAGAGTCAAAATATAAAAGCTGGTTTAATAATAGTTTAATTAATGGGCTTCCTCTGGATCACTAAGAAGTCCCGACCAGCTCAGGACGTATCCTGCCTTCCGCCCAAAGACAGCTGGGACAGGCTCCAGACCCGGAATAAAGTGATAAGCGGAAGTAGATGGGTTGAAAAAAATTCTAACATGAAATCCTGCTGAGTTTTATATTTTAACATTAAAGATGTTTTAAAGGACTGAACATGAAAAATAGAAACAGCCAAATCTCCCGCGGTTTTTACTCACCAGTTTAAAGAGAGCGAGCAGCGAGCTGTCCCTGTTGTTCACATTAATAATTTAATGATCAGCTGAAGAACGAAGTGACTGTCAGCAGCAGTGAGAAAGACTCAGAGGAGGAAGAAGCTGCTGGCTAGAAATTAAAGACTGATCAGAAACACAAGAAAAACAAGTTAATGTAAAACATGAACGGCTTTGATTCACACCGAGTAAAAAGGAGGAAACACGAGAGTCGATTCATCTGGAATCAAACATTTTCTTTAAGTCCGGAAAAATAAAAAAATGTTAATACGTGAAACGAGTTTGAAGCAAAAACTTAGCTGAAGCGAAAATATGAAAATGGTTGTTAGGTAAACAGTTCCTGCTGTAAGACACGAACACATCAAATACTGCTGCTGTCTGTTCTTCTTTCCACACAAATTCTGTACACAACAGTATCCACGGACAGATTTCACAGGCTGCTGGAGGGAACAGACCACTCCCGCCTCGTCCAGTGGGCGTGGTTGTGCTTGATTATTCCCTGCCCCTCATCATTGGGCGGGGTTTCGTATAGAGCATGATGACCACGCCCCCAATGACGCCAATGGCCACGCCTTTGAACACTCAATTATATATTAGATTATATATTATATATTAGAAATTGTTATAAAATAAAACAAGCTTACCATAAAATAATCTTGTCAATATAACATATAGTAGTCCAATACAATTAACACAAAAAGTTCATGTCTGATAAACAAGTGGTTTCTATAAATATTTGACCGGAATGAAAAACATAACAACAACATAAAAAAAGTCATGTTCGTGTTACCAGAAAAATGTGTGCAGGTATAACATAAAAAACTAAGGTTAACCAAACATAACTTAATTTCGTGCAACCGATTACAATAATTTTTTTATGTTTATCCCACTGATTATTTTTTTCAGTGCAGATTTCACTGACTGAGCTGGAAGGAACAGAGTTACTTATAGTTACTAACCTCTGCTCCGCCTCAACGCCCCTTCGGGCCTAGCCATAAACCCCGCCCATGGCGTGTAGGCGGAGCAGAGGTTAGCTATATAAGTAACTCTGTTCCTTCCAACTCAGTCAGTGAAATCTGTCCGTGTTTGTTGGTGTGTGCAGAATGTGGGTATAAAGAAGAGCAGACAGCAGCAGTATGTATGTATTTGTATCTGTAACTCTGTTTTTTCATGTCAAACGTCTCTGAGAGTGTTTAAAGTGAAATCTCTGCTCTCATTATCATTAGATATAATGTTATTATTTTACCAGCTGATGTTACAGTCTAATACAGACTGTTTGCATCGTTTACTTTCAGACAGTTTGTTCTCCTTCTTTTCTCTCTCTCTCTATTTCATCCATCATCATCATTTTTATGAAGCTGAACAAGTGATGATGTCATTTCTGATTTCACTGTAATGTGAGAACTCACAGAGGCAGATTTTATGAGTTACACTTTATATTTTACTGTCAGCTTGGAGAAACGGTTTCTTTGTATTGTGATCATTCCTATAAAAGTAATGAGGTTTATATAACACTGTGTTATATTTGCATGAGGCATCATTTTGAGGTTAATTTTTTATAAGAAGAACACAAAATTTTTTATTTTCTTTCTCCTGGTGGACAAACTCTGTAACTACAAAACTGTTTCTAAATGATTTTAAGCCTGCTTTGATATTTCTGCAGTTTCTCCTTGTGTTTGTTTGCAGATCTTGAAATGAGTGAATAAAGTCAGATTTTCCTTCTTCTAGCTGTACTGACTGACCTTTGACCTCATGTGTTGATGACTCTTCACCTCTGTCTCCTCTCACAGGGAGAAGATGATCTGCAGGATCCTGCTGCTCATCATCCTCACCTCATGTGTCTCTGGTTCGTTTACAGCTTCACTTTATGAACTACAAATAAAGCTCAACAACAGATTTGTTCCAGTTCTCAGTGTGTCTGCTCCTCTCTTTCCCTCTCTGTCTCCTCAACAGGATCATTTGTAGTCAATGTGACACAGACCTGCTATCAGGCAGAGGAGAACCACAACATCACACTGGAGTGGACGTTCACCACCAGACCTGACAGATCCACCAAAACTCTCAACATCCTCTGTGAACTGATAACTGTGGTTAAACGTTTAATCCTGTATGATGTTCATGAAGGTGTTGAGGTGTCAGAGTCTCAGGATGAAAAGTTTTCAGGACGAGTCCAGAGTGACAAAGACGCCCTCAGAGAAGGACGAATCAGACTTCAACTGTCCAGACTCAGGACTGATGACTCGGGTCGGTACTTGAGTGAGGCGGAGACAGGTCATTGGTCCGGACAACATTTTTTTCTTGTTTCTCCTCCTCTTCTTTTCTCTTTTTTCTGAGCACATGATGGCTTTGAACTTTTCTTGTCCATCTTCCATTGGTTTTAATTTTTCACTCCAGTTTGAACACCCATCTCAACCCGAGGATCACCACAACATAATCTAACACACCTACACCTTAGTTCACAGATTCACTTTGTCTAGGGTGCATTTCTGAGATTTCACACAACCCAGGATTCAAATCATGAATACGTAATGGGCTTGGATTTACAACATTATGAATGAAATGTGCTCTATTTGGAAGCAGCAAGACCCCCTTCCCCTTTCGATGTGTTGTGTGTGAGACTTTAAATCATCAAACTGTAAATTTTAAATTGCTATTGATCCCTTTACCCCTAGTCTTAAGTGTATATTTATTTTCTTACTCTTATATATTGTTTGTTTACTTGCACTGCTGTAACTGGAGCCTCGTCGTCTCGTCTCTATATACTGGACTGTATGTAGCGGAGATGACAATAAAGTTTACTTTGACTTCAGCAGCGAGCAGGCGCACCGAGGGCTCTCGCGCTCACTTTTCGCGTATAGAATTTCGAAAAAACATCGGTGCAAATTATAAGTCTGTATCATGATGTCTGGTGTTTTCGTGTTTGTTGGTTTGTTTTTATTTTGTTTTATTTTGCGAGTTGGTTTTTAGATGCCGCACCAGACCGCCCTCTTCTCTCTGCGCCGCAAGCAGCAGGCGCACCTCGCAGACGAAGGGCGTCCTTACTCCCAGCAATGGGCGATAGAAAACCGATCGGAGCCTATGCCATTCCCAATATGCGCTGGCTGACGTCGGGGCAGCATGAGTGCGGGCATCTTTTTTTTTGCCGATGCCCGTGATGCCGCCCCCACCACGATGCCGCCCCGGGCACCCGCCCGTGTCGCCCGTATCTAAAACCGCTACTGGGAGACAGATTCAAAGTTCAATAAAATAACTAAATGTCTTGATGTTCCTTACTTGAAGATACAACATCCACAGTGTTACATATTTTATAAAGGAGGATCAGCACAATGACAACAGCATCACTACATAAACCAAATTTAAAGTATTTAAGGGAAGTTAACTGGACACGAATTAAGTTTTTCCTTAAAGAAAAACAATTCTAAGTAAATGTTTCAGTCCTTTTGGTCAGATGTTGGTGCAAAATTACTGACCTAGCAGACATGTCAGGTTAGAATGCTACAAACACTGACGCTGGATAAAATCTAACTGAGGACTTTCAGTTCAGTTCAGAAGAAATGTGTCATTCTTCTATAAAAGTCATAACCTCGTAAGTGCGTACAGGTCACACTTTGAATCACCTTGCTGTTGAATTGTGCTATACAAATAAACTTGCCTTGCCTTAAATTAAGCTACCAGAATTATTTTTCTGGTTAAGCTGGAGGGCGTGACATAGAGCTGACCGCCGTTTAGTGCTTCTGCGTCTTTATAACGACCATAAAAAGCTGGCTGAAACTGATGTGAAATTACTTTCAGAGCGAGCTGCCATGTTGGGTCACACTGCTTCCTGAAAAGGTTTATTCCTGTGTTTTCTCATGGCGGTCCGTTAACGTTTCTGTTCAGCTGGACCGTTTCTGCATTATCGGTGGTTTCTGGATTAAATTCTGCACCGTTAATTGGAGGTAAAGTTGTACACCGTAAACCTTCATGCTCATCGGCTGCACTCTGTCGTTTTACGGTGTCCTAGGTTTTTCTCTCTTCTTCGTCAGAGTTTGTTTTCCTTTCTTCAAGCTATACAATTAACTTTATTAACGCACAGATTACATTTATGCGGTTTTATATTATTTATATTATTGTTCTCGGTCATCCGGGTCGAGTTACTGTAAAGAGCTTGGGGAAAAAAAGGCGACTGGACTGTTATTGTAACCAAATAAACTGCTGATGCGTCTTTGTTGCGAATTTATCGAAATAAACTCAATTTCCAGTTTATGTCGCACATTTTCACTCGTCTTTGAAGGCTTAGTCTTCTTTGTTTCCTATTATTATTTGGATTCACTGAGTTACGAAGATCCTGATTATATCTGCGTAGTTTGATAAATAACGAAAGTGAAACTAAAGATGACGCCGCCATCTCCCCAGGGACAAAAACAAGCAGTATAGACAGCAGTAAAAATGCACTACATGAAACATGGAAGTAAGTTAAGGTAGTAAAAAATAAGAAGTCAGTTAGGGTTCTCTGTGTTTAAATGCAGTAATTAGTATTTAAGGAACATTTTAAATCTGATTAAATTATGTTATTGATCGGAGTCTCCTTTGTTCCATATTTCATATGTGCCAAGATCTTTTCAGTGGGTCTGGAACACAGCTGTGACTCTGAGCCATGTTGCTGTAACTGCTTGATGCATTTTGTTGAATTAAGCAAAAAAGGACGTGAAAGTTACACATAACATTATCAAAAATGCTCCGGATGATGAGTTTCTTTTTTCTGTTTTTCACCGTCCACTTTTCCCTAAAATAATTTCACGTGTTGAGATTCAGACCAAAGTCTTCTGCTTTGCCTCAGCCCGGAGTTTGTGGAGTGTGTGATCCAGCCGCTCTGGATCATTTTCTTTTATTTAATAATACAATACAATACAATGTACTATTTTAAATTAAATTAATTTTATGTATTACTTTATTTTTCCACAGTATTTTCTTCTGGATTTTTTTTAGCCACTTATGAATTTAATCACTTGTGGAATTGCCCATAAACATCTGTAAAAGCTCTTTAAAGCGCTGGTACTTTGTATCTATGTATCAGAGTATCCATATTATTGAATACACCACAACCTAATTAGAAACAAACAAATAAACAGAACACATCAACAGAAACAAACCAGATTAAAACTTGTTTCTCTCTTTGATCAGGTGACTGCAGGATTTGGCCAAAATGGAAAGGTATGACACTCAACACCACACATTACATTTCTCTGTATTAATTCTTTCCTTTTTAGTATAAGTGTTATTTATTCATACAGTGTCACAGAAAGCTTTACTCTATGATGGTTTGAAACTAAAGCTTATTTTTCCTACAGATTAAGATGCCTTTTAGGGTTATATATATTTACTAGAATAATATTTACAATGAACAACATTTCCCCTGATCTGCCTCATTATGAGATTTTCTTTAAAGAGAAAATAAAGTGTTTTTACCACCTTATCAAAACGCTTCACTATAAAAGCAGCATCAATGTGAAATCATTTCAAAAGACTGCAGTAAATATTGGACTGGTGTGTTTTTGATACACATGTGCCATATAACCTATATTATAAATCTAGAGGTGCTGGTTATTATATTAGTCTTGTTTTTAGATCCAAAGAATACCTGCCTGCCTTTAGTCTTCACGGCCATTATAAGCTGTCCTCTAACATCCATAGATTTATGTGATCTGTTTCAGATCATAGGTTTCTTGCAGTTAAGCACCAACAAAAACAGATGAAAACAGATGTCTGAAGTCTTCCTGGAAACCAGAAAAGACTGAAGTGAACCAAAATAATTTAGTGTGAAGAGCTGTAAACTATATAGACCCAGTGTTTTTTTCTTCTTCTTGTAAATAGTTTGTGCAGCATATCCTGCAGCTGAAGACTGTAAAGGTAATTTCCATCCCTGATGGTCTCCTTTTCTGCCTGCCAGGATCCATCAAAGACCAGAAACCCTGGAAACTGAACAGGAACCTGAACTCAGCTGTGTGTCTGTGAAGAGTGATCGGTCAAAGGAAGCCATCGTTGTTTTCCAAGGAAGTGGATCTCCTTCAGATGATGAGTAAGATATAACCATTTGTCTAGCAGCTGTTGTAGCTGAAGAGTAAAGAAAAAGCAAAATTATATCCCACTGAAGTTAAAAGAAGAAAATCCTCCGCTGCACATAAGTAAGATATGATTATTTCCATACATTACATATCTGCAGTAAGGAAAACCTAAAAACTGCTTTTGTTTCACTTACACCTTAAATTAAAGCTAAAAATAGATGAAAACTATTTTTGTCTAAAATGTGTCTAAAATGGTCAGTGTAAATAAAAAACAATCACATGTAGCTTCAGTAGTTTATAAAACTGAAGATTGAAAAGTGTATTTTCCTCCTTGATGGTCATTGTTTCTGTTTACCAGGACACATCATAAACCAGATGTCCCTGAACCTGAACTTGAAGCTGAACCCAGATGTGTGTCTGTAAAGAGTGATCGATCAAAGGAAGCCATCGTTGTCTTCAAAGGAAAGGGATCCCCTGCTGTTGAGAAGTAAGATTAAATGATGCCTAGTAGGAGTTATAGCTGACGTGTTTCCTTACTCCAGTCTGGTGAACTGGTGATAAAATGGTAACTTAAAGTAAGAATTGAAATATAAGGAAATCATTTTCTGTCTGAAAGATGAATTCAGTGTATCACTGTAATCCATACATGATATCAACATGAGCTTGGTATTGATCTTTCTCTTTGTAGGAACACTACTGATAAAAAATTAGTATGTGATTATTATTCTTGAGTATCAAAGAAAAGTCTTATTTTAATACTAACATTATTCAATAGTCACCTTTTGTTTATATTCATGTTTTATAGTACTTTTCAAAATCGGGTCTACAAAGTTTTTACAATGAAAAATTAAGAAACAACTATGTAAAACAAAACAAATTAGACATTTTTCCCTTTGATATTTATGGTGGTATGAAAGATGAAGAGAGAATGGCCTTTATATTGTTATTTCAAGCACTGTGAGTGTAGAATCCGCCTGCTGGTCAGACAGAGGATGAATTGAAGGCCTGCACTGTTACTCATGCAATGGTACTCTAGTAGAGTCCAAATTTTAAAAAGAGAGCTCAAGATGAACATAAATAGGTTAATTTTAAGACGTTTATAAAACAGACACACAAAGTCTAAGCTTTGATTCTTCACGTTGTCTCCATAGAGTTGTTCAGTCTGGCTCAGATGTCTCCTGCCCCCATCATGCCCCGCAACATAAAACTGACCTGAGCCAAATATTTATGGTCTGTATATGTGAAACATTTATTTATTTGTTTTTTTACTATACAGCTTAAATCAAAAAGTAGATAAAAGTAATCTGCTTTCACTAGAGCTACATTTTAAACAGAAATAAAGCCAAAGCGTTACCTTCACTTCAGGAAATTTGTTCATTTGTCATTCATTCTGTTTCAGGGGCTGGAGGACAACATTGTCACTTTTGTGAAGAATGAGCTAAAGAAAATGCAAAATCATCTAAATGCAGAATCCCCTGAAAGTCAGAGAGAAGATGTGAAAATATTGGACAGTGAAGACGAGGAGCAGAGGAGGATCATTGGAGAGGCACTTCTGCAGATCACAGTTTATTTCCTGAGGACAATGAAACTGGAAGATCTGGCTGCCTGTCTGGAGAGCAGTAAGAGGATTTCTTTTCATAAATGCACCATTTAGGAGGACAGAACTGTTGTGTGTCCTGTATAGGGATGGGTATCGTTTAGGTTTTATCCGATACCGGTGCCAAACCGGTACTTTTGAAACGGTGCCGGTGCTTAAACGGTGCTCAAACCGGTGCTTAAAGAATGGAGAACACAAAATTGGTCCAAAAACCTCTCGTGTTCAGCTGTTTTTTTGTAAAGAGATAACAATGTTAGCCTTTTCTGCAGCTATAGGGCATATATGGTATCACTCATGGCTGGAAGCAGTGCTTAAACAATGGAAAAAAACACAAACTTTGTCCAAAGACACCTCATGTTTAACTGTTTTCCACTTTTGGCAGCACGGTGGCACGGTGGTTAGCACTGTTGCCGCACAGCAAGAAGGTCCTGAGTTCAATTCCACCGTCAAGCCTGGGTCTTTCTGTGTGGAGTTTGCATGCTCTCCCCGTGTTTGCGTGGGTTCCCTCCAGGTACTCCGGCTTCCTCCCACCGTCCAAAGATGTGCAGCTTGTGGGGATAGGTTAATTGGATAATCCAAATTGCCATTAGGTGTGAATGTGCGAGTGAATGTGAGTATGAATGGTTGTCTGTCTCTGTGTGTTGGCCCTGCGACAGACTGGCGACCTGTCCAGGGTGTACCCCGCCTCTCGCCCTATGACAGCTGGGATTGGCTCCAGCGCCCCCCGCGACCCTGAAAAGGATAAGCGGTAGCGAATGGATGGATGATGTATTTTAGCCTTTTTGGCCTGGGTGAAGGGAGTATCTGCCATTAAACAAGAAGACAGCCGCATGTAACTACTACGGTGTTTGCTAGTTCACCTTACTTGCATTAATGTAATAACGTGGTTAGCCTACTCAATGTAAAGTATACACGAACAACATTAAGCTACTCACGCAGAGAAGAACGGCTGCTGCTGCCATCATCATCCATCATCATTTCTGCTACACTTGCAGGGCTAGGGGCCAGGACTCTACTCTTCGGGTTTTTGGGGGATGTTGCTAACTCCGGGTCCAATAACAGGCAACCCACCCGCAGTAGATGTGCTCGGTGTGAGGTCTCGCAGCAAGCTATCAAATACGCTGCATTTTTCGGCTTAAAAAAAAAAACACTATGCGTCGCCAGGTGTTTCATCGGATTCGAGGTGTTACCTCCTTTGACAGTATCACAGTATCAGCTTAAAGCACTTGTTGCAGGCTGCTGAGTTTGCATATTTTGCTGTGAAGTACAGCCAGACTTTTGACCGCTTCGCCTTGGGCATTTTTAATCTGTAGCTCTGCTCTAAAAGAACGTACGTACCTGGACCCGCCTACTATCCTCGGAAACGTAAAATGATTGGCTAGAATTCAAATTGTGTGACATCTCAGGAAAAAAAACAAGCACCGAAATAAAGCACTGAAATGTGCGCTGCTTTTCGGTCTGGTTACTACCCTTTATGCCATCATGGCACCGGATACTGGTACCCATCCCTAGTCCTGTATATTCAATACTTTAATAAAAATATATAACATTCTTACGATACTTTTATAAAAGAAATTATGGACTAACATTTATATTTGAATTTCTCTTTTTTTGCTTAGAAAACCCTTATTCAGGTTGTAGGTGTGAGCTTAAGTCTACCCTAAAGAAGAAGTTTGAGTGTGTGTTTGAGGGGATTGCTAAACCAGGAAACGCAACCAATCTGAATAAGATCTACACAGAGCTCTACATCACAGAGGGAGGAACCGGAGTGGTCAACACTGAACATGAGGTCAGACAGCTTGAAATGTTTTCCTGGAAACCAAACAGACCAGAAACAACAATCAGGTGTGAAGACATATTTAAAGCTTCAACTGGAAGAGACAAACCAATCAGAACAGTTCTGACCAAAGGAGTGGCTGGCATCGGGAAAACATTCCTGACACAAAAGTTCACTTTGGACTGGGCTGAAGACAAGACCAACCAGGACATCCAGTTCATGTTTCCATTCTCATTCAGAGAGCTGAATTCACTGAAGGATAAAAAGTTCAGCTTAGTGGGACTTATTCATCACTTCTTTACTGAAATCAAAGAAGCAGGAATCTGTAACTTTAAAAAGTTCAAAGTTGTGTTCATTTTTGATGGTCTGGATGAGTGTCGACTTCCTCTGAACTTCCACATCACTGAGATCCTCACTGATGTTACAGAGTCCACATCAGTGGATGTGCTGCTGACAAACCTCATCAGGGGAAAGTTGCTTCCTTCTGCTCACATCTGGATAACCACACGACCTGCAGCAGCCAATCAGATCCCTGCTGAGTATATAGACATGGTTACAGAGATCAGAGGGTTCACTGACCCAAAGAAGGAAGAGTACTTCAGGAAGAGACTCAGAGACAAGGAAGAGGCCAACACCATAATCTCTCACATCAAGACATCACGAAGCCTCCACATCATGTGTCACATCCCAATCTTCTGCTGGATCACTGCTACAGTTCTAGAGAGTTTGTTAAAAACCAAACAGGCTGGAGGAAAGCTGCCCAAGACACTGACTGAGATGTACATTCACTTCCTGGTGGTTCAGACCAAAGTGAAGAACATCAAGCATGATGGAGGAGCTGAGACAGATCCTCTCTGGAGTCTAAAGAGTAAGAAGATGATTGAAGCACTGGGGAAACTGGCTTTTCAGCAGCTGCAGAAAGGAAACCTGATCTTCTATGAAACAGACCTGACAGAGTGTGGCATTAATGTCAGAGAAGCCTCAGTGTACTCAGGAGTGTTCACACAGATTTTTAAAGAGGAGGGGGGACTGTACCAAGAGAAGGTTTACTGTTTTGTCCATCTGAGCATTCAGGAGTTTTTAGCTGCTCTTCATGTCCATCTGACATTCACCAACTCTGGTATCAACCTGCTGAAAGAAGAAGAAACAGCCTCAGTGCAGACTGGAGAATCTTCAGTAAGACATTTCTACCAGAGTGCTGTGGACAAGGCCTTAAAGAGTCCAAATGGACATCTGGACTTGTTTCTTCGCTTCCTCCTTGGTCTTTCACTGCAGACCAATCAGGATCTCTTACAAGGCCTGCTCACACAAAAAGGAATCAGCTCACAGATAAATCAGGATATGGTCAAATATGTTAAAGAAAGGATGAATGGCACTCTCTCTCCTGAGAAAAGCATCCATCTGCTCCACTGTTTAAATGAATTGAATGATGACTCTGTAGTGAAAGAGGTCCAGCATCACCTGAGTTCAGGACACCTGTCCAAAGTTGATCTCTCTCCTGCTCAGTGGTCAGCTCTGGTCTTCATCTTACTGTCATCAGAAACAGGTGTGGATGAGTTTGACTTGAGGAAATATTCAGCTTCAGAAGAGGCTCTTCTGCAGCTGCTGCCAGTGGTCACAGCCTGTAAGAAAGCCCAGTAAGTATCCAGTTTAAGCCTTTCAAGAGATTACTTTAAAGTGCTTCTTTTAAGAGTTTGGAAAGTTCTCTGATATTTACGTTTCCAGGTTGAGTGGCTGTAACCTCACAGAGAGAAGCTGTGAGGCTCTTTCCTCAATTCTAAGTTCTCAGTCCTCCAGACTGAGAGAGCTGGACATGAGTAACAACAACCTTCAGGACTCAGGAGTGAAGGTGCTTTGTGTTGGACTTGGGAGTCCACACTGTATGCTGGAAACTCTCAGGTTAGCTGATTCTTTGTTTAAGAAAATGTGGGTATTTCACAACAACTGTCGTTATTTTATAGATTTTAAGATGTTGTTTCTGTTCTGTTGTAAGCTCTGAAAGAGAACAGTAGAGTAGAAATGAAACACACACTTCACAAATCAAAAAAACTATAACTTTATTTATGATTTAGTGTAGATTTATTCCAAACGGCTCTCATATTTTCGAATGTGTAACATACAGACGATTTGTCACATAGCATCGGTATGTTACGTTTTTGGATGAGAACGTGTCCGTCATAGTAAAAAAGACAGAAAATAATTATGTTTTTTGTTGTTTTTTTTTAATTTGAGTACAGAAAAGCCAGTTAGTGTGTTTTTAACAACTTTAACTAGAATCAGAATCTGTTAGTTCGACTGTACATCATCAAATTCAGAGCAGTTCCTAACAATGATGTGACATGTTGTATGTTTGAAGGCTGTCAGGCTGTCAGATCACAGGAACAGGCTTCCCCTCTCTGGACACAGCTGTGCGCTCCAATCCCTCCTATTTGAAAGAGCTGGACTTGAGCTATAATCATCCAGGAGACTCAGGAATGAAGCTTTTGTCTGATCTAAAGAAGGATCCACATGTGAAACTGGACATACTCTGGTAGGAAAACAGGAAATACAACTGGAAATATATTTTTTCTCCAACATATTGTAACAAAGAGCAGATATTTTGAATTTTTGATTTGTTTAACCCCAGTTATGACAGGTGCCTTTGTGATGGTTCTGGTTCTGTGACACAGGGTTTTGAGGGTTTTTTTTTTTTTTTTTTTTGCTGCTTCCTGTTGTGTACCCATGTCCTTTGTGCTCCACACAGTCACAGCCATACCTCCCTGTTTTTAGTCAGACGAGGCGCCAGGGTTTCCATTTTCACGAAGAAGTCATCTGTGGGTGTGGGCACACCCGGGGAACACAGATTAACAGAAACTAATTGATGAGACAGGAAGCAAACACACATGAGATGAGGAACTTTCAAAATAAAACAGGAATTAAGAGTGTACTGACTGTGACAGAGACACATGAACCTGACCGAGACAGAAAGGTAGACAAACATGGAGACAGAGGAATACAAACACAAAGACAGAGACTCAAGGAGTGACACAGGGAAAGCAGGGAACAAACTGAAACTCCAGGAATCAAAATAAACAATCACTATAACCAGGAATATGAAAGAGCAGAAACAAAAATAAGCACAACTGCATAATAAGTAATGAAGAAACCCAGGAACACTAAATCAAAGACGCCTACCCTAAAAACTTTCAATTATAAAAATATGAGAATAATAAAGATCAGTCAGAACTTAGAGTCCAAACACAAACGCTGGATCGAAGCCCCAGGACTATATGACAGGGTCGGCAGCAGTTCAAATGAACTGGAGGGGCAATTAACTTTGAAAGGTTGACATTTGACTCTTTTTGCCATCTCAAATAAAAAAAAAAGCAATGTATATTTGCAACTATACAGTCACAGTATACTCAGAAGGAAATATATCCATGGTTAAAATAAGTACAAAAATATCTGTGTTAGACTGTAGAAGCAAGAGACAAGCTGTACACACATGTTCTCTCAATGAACTCACCACACACAGCTGACTTTGAAGACAATATCTTCAGCATATTCACATGATGATGAATGAAAGACTTTCCATGATGCTCATGCTTCCCTGCCCTGTTATTCCCACTGACACTTCTGGTAGAAACATCTCATAAACAACAGGAGAAAGACTCAGACTGAGTTTAGAGGTTGCACAGGGTGATATGTTTGCTCAGATTTTGAAAGGTATTGGACAATCTCCAAAAGTTGATTCTGTTCATCTGGACGTAGCGTTTTTGTGGGAGAAACGTTTCGTCACTCATCCAAGTGACTTCTTCAGTCTCAGCTGACTGCAGGTTTCCCCAACCTTATAAACAGTACATTTGCATAATGACTGAAACCAGCCCACTGAAGGAACAATGGGCTGGGAGGACAATGTGACAGTTATGTTGTGACTGGTCAGAATTAGCCAACAAAAGTTAATACATGTTTTATTATTCATGTTTTCTTCGTCTTCGTCTTCTTCGTCTTCATAATGGATTGCATTTATATAGCGCTTTTCTACGCACCCAAAGTGCTTTACAATTCCACTATTCATTCACTCAAATTCACACACTTTTAACCCTTTCACATATAGTGGTCACAACAGTGGACAGCTATTCAAAGGCTATTTTCTTGTATTTGTGTCAGTGTACATGGTATACTGGCACTAGTACATTCACGTTGTTGTAAAAAGCATGATAATATATTAAGTAATCCAACGTATTCAGAATACGTTACTGTCATTGAGTAACGTAACGGAGTACGTTACAGAATACATTTTGGGGCATGTATTCTGTATTCTGTAATGGAATACGTTTTAAAAGTAACCTTCCCAACACTGTCCCCCACCAATGCTGGGGCAACAGTGACAAAGACAGAAACAGACTCAGACCCAAATAACTTGAAGCCTGAACACAGCAGTCTTTTCTCAAAATGTTTTGTTCTATATATTGATTTGTTTTGTGTTGCACTGAATAACTAAGCAACTGAAACATCCTCACACATGTTAACAGAGACAGAACATAGTATTTGAAGCACATTGTTTATTGTAGTGACAGAAACACAGGGAGGCAGAAAATAAAGCAGACTGAAACCAAGAAATGCTGCTGCAAGAAAGTATGAAACCAATACAGAATATGGAGAATAATCAAAAATTCAAAACCAGAAAAAACCCAAACATCCCAAAACTCCAAACTCTGAGTCTAAAACCCAGGGATCATGACATTATGTAACCCTGTTTCATTGTCCCCTCCAGATTTATTTTCCTCCCTTGCCAATGTTTAGGCTCAGATTGTCTTCCCAGACTGACTCTCAGTCTGGAGCTTACTGTGTACCTTTATGCCAATAAATGCAGAACCACTGTAAGCTTTGAAACAGGATTTTGACTTTCCTGGTGCCAAATAAAAGTGAAGTAAGTACTTGCATTTCATGCGGTGCAGATACAGTCATGTGAAAAAGTAAGAATTCTTCTTAAGTTATTCAATTCCTACTCATTGTTGAGGTGATCCTACAGGGGTGCACTGTTTTATACAGTGTTATTTATACAGGATCTTTTTTTTTACACGTCTTCAATGTCCTCAGGTTGTATTTAGGTAATTTAAGAACCTAATACAGACCTGATAATTAAAAGAAACGTGCTTACGATACATAAAAACAAAAATCCAACCTTAGAACTAAATGAGAAACTATGATCATTTTCAATTTATTGTGAGATAAAATAAAGTGCAAGCTTATTTCTCTAGAAGAGATGAATCAGAGAATATAAAGGCCATGTTTTCACACTAAAAGATGATGTGCTTATTTCAGTGTGGAGCCTCAAGGAGTCCAGTGGATGAGACCAGGTCTAAGAAAATGTAAGTGTTTTTGATTTACTAGCTGTATTTACATCATTTTTTCACACATTATATGCATCTCTGCTAAATATCTTTTATCATATATTTTATAAAAAATTGTTTCAGTTATTTAATTCCACAACTAAAAACCCATTTTTGATACACTCTTAAAACATCACAAAGTTTTGCATACTGGTTTTTCTTCTTCATAAACTAACGTGAAAACCAATTAAACCCTTTCTTCATTATCTGGTGAAGAAACGTGGCCACATAGTTAACTAGAATTTTCTATTCAGATATAATTTTGCTAGTGGTAAGATTGGCATGGCTAGAGGAACAGCTGTAACAGCGCCAACCTCGTGATTAGTTTATAATATTTGGTGCGAAATCAAAGTTACCAGAGAGGGGGGGGGGGGGGGTAGATTAATTAAATTATTGATCTACTTTGAACAGAATTTGGCTTCATGAGTCAGGTTGTAATTCATCTGTGTTAACTAGCATTAGCTAATGTACCGATGATCAGATTTGAGAATGAAGACAGAAAAATCTTTCCATAAATCAAATACACTGCTGATGCTGACTGATTCTGACGATGACCTGATTTTTGACTGAAAGGCAAATGTAAAGTTTGGCTCTGTTAACACTAAACTACCAAGGAGAATATTTTTACCCATCAGCATTTTAAAAATCCTGTCACCACAGGAGATATTTTCACTGTGTAGAAATCAGTGTAAAACAACTCTGGCACTCCTAGTTGCCTAGCAACACATTTACATGCATTTTGATGTGCACATAAAATGAAAATAATCAAATCACATAACATCACTTTGATGTTTGTGTTTAGTGTTGGTGGTGCACCTTAGACGTGAACTGAATGTGAATGCAAAGCCTCTATAATAATAGTTATATGTTCATATATATTCCAGTCACTTCCCTTTTGAATTAATTATTGTTGATAATTTTGAATTTTAAGATTTTTTTTCTATTTTTCATTCACACTCATCATCACACTGCCTGCATCCTTGAATGTTTAAGCAATAGAACACAAAATATGAGGACCACATTTACTGTTACACATTGGCTATAATTAATTATTTGCTATATACACTGTGTCTTATTGTCCCTTTTAGATTTCTGTGATCTGACGCTGGATTCAAACACAGCACACAAGAACCTCAAACTGTCTGATGGAAACAAGGAGGTGACACATGTGGAAGAAGATCAGCTGTATCCTCATCATGATCATAGGTTTGATCACTGGCCTCAGCTGCTGTGTACCAACAGTCTGACTGGTCGCTGTTACTGGGAGGTCGAGTGGAGAGGAGAGGTTCATGTTGCTGTAGCTTATGGAAGAATCAGACGGAAAGGAGATGGTGATGAAAGCAGATTTGGAAGGACTTACCAATCCTGGAGTCTCTACTGCAGTGATGACAGGGGTTACTATGCAGGTCACAATTACATAGCAAGAGCCATCCCTCTGCTCTCCTCACCTCTCTGTCACAAAGTAGCAGTGTATGTGGACAGTTCTGCAGGAATTGTGTCCTTCTACAGTGTCTCCTCTGATAAACTGATCCACCTGCACACCTTCAACACCACCTTCACTGAACCTGTATATGCTGGGTTTAGGGTGAAGCCTGACTCTAGTATCCACCTCTGTGCTGACTCAGAATAATGAACTTACTGTGCAGAGAAATATTCTCACATTGGTGTTTCACACTTTTTCTCACTTAAATATTATGAACCTTAAATATATCAGGTAAACTGTCTGATACGTTGTACATATATTGGCTTGGTTTGTAGCCCCGAGTTGTTGAATGAGATTCTCCTGAAAAAATCATCTTATTGTCTTTGGTGCCTATTTTTTAAGAGCACTTGTCAGTTTCTATTATGCGTCACAGTTTAAATAGGAAAGAGGAACTTTACTTTAAAATCTGTTGCATTACTATTATCAACTATTATATTTGTTCCATTATACACATTTTAATAATGTTTAGACTGATGGATGAAATCCTTGGAACAGAAAATGTAGACATTTTAGATGTTGATGAGTTAGACTTTGTGAGGAGGAGAGCTGCAGGCTTCAGATTTTGTGTTTAGGCTTAATTTCTTACATTGCATTACTATACATTTGTGTTTCTCTCTCTTGTTATGCAAATTAATTAACATTTCACTACAATTAATTCCTGGAAAAAGGCGATATCACCACCATGTGACCAGTTTTCATAACAATTGATCCAAATGGTTCTGGATCCAAAAAAAATTTATTAATTTCTGATGATCTAAATGTAGCTTTAAATACTACTGACACGAGTGCACCTTATGGAGGTTGTAACTGGAGGCCTTGGAGACATCTCTCTTCATTTCATATTCAGTAAAAACAGTCTGACTTGTAGATGACCTCCAGTCTGTGTTTCTCGACTGATCTAAGGAGCTTGGAAAGAAAAGCGTCTGGACTTCTTAAAGTTACTACGATGACCTGGATGACTGAGAACCTTCACAGACATATTTCTCGACTGATCAGAAACTGTTTTTCAATCTCAGATTTGGTTTTTATTCTGTGTGAAAAACACAATCCTGATTTGTAACAGGAAAGGGAAGGTGAAGACAAAAGAAATAAGATGTAAACAGTAGGATTTTTTTCTTGTTGACGAAGGTGTTTTTACTTCTCCAGTGTATAAATGTGTGTAATTAATTTTAAACCTTTGTCAGTTTAAATATTCTCCAACTGAATTTAAAAACAGCTGTTTTTAAATAAATTTTAATAAAGGACTGTTTGTCTGGTACTATGTTGCACTGTTTATATGAAACACTAAAATGAAACTGTTTATATGTGTATAAACTGTACACTGTATCCAGAGAGTCAAAAACAAAAACGGAGGAAAAACAGACAGGAAGATATTTTTAAAGCATCTTTGTAAACATTTATACAACAAGTGTATATTTTCTGTACAGTATATGAGGGGAAAAGCGAGAAGCAAAAAGACTCGTTCCAACTTTCATTCTATCAGTTTCTCCTCTCATCACATAAATACCTGAGCAGTGACAGAGACCGCGACTGCAGCATTTCTCATCAGAACACAAAATACTGAGAACCATCCACACTTTTGTGGGACTTCAGATCTCGTCCAGCATAATTCAAAGCCTTGTTGATAACAATAATATAAATTGTGTGGTGTGAAGTTGTGGAGAGTTGCAGGGTTGTAGGTCAAAGAACTAGTAGGGGAACACTCCCGCTTTGATCGTTTCTGCTCTTCTTCTCTTTTTTCTAAACTGAGCACCTGATGGTTTTGAACTTTTCTTGTCCATCTTTTATTGGTTTTAATTTTGCACGCCAGTGAACACCCATCCCCCAACCCGAGGATCACCACAACATAACCTAACAGACCTTAGTTCACAGATTCGCTTTGTCTAAGATTTATTTCTGGGATTTCACACAACCCAGGATTCAAATCATGAATACATAAATGGCTTGGATTTACATCATTATGGATGAAATGTGAAATATTTGGAAGCAGCCGCCCCTGTCCCCTTTCGACTCTAAATTATAAATTTTAAATTGTTATTGATCGTCGTCTCGTCTCTATATACTGGACTGTATGGAGCGGAGATGACTTTGTTTGACTTCAGCAGCGAGCAGACACACCGAAGGCTCTCGCACTCACTTTTCGCGTTGAAATTTCAAAAAAGAAATTATAAGTCTGTATCATAATGTCTGGTGTTTTCATGTTTGTTGGTTTGTTTTTATTTTGCGAGATGCTGCTCCAGTCAATCAGAGAATCCCCCGCCGCCCTGCCCTCTCCTCCCTGTGCCACAAGCGGCAGGCGCACCTCGCAAACGGAGGGCGCCCTTACTCCCAGCAAATGGGCGATAGAAAACCAATCGGTGCCTATGCAATCCCCAAAATGAGGTGGCATGATGTTGGGGAAGTATGGGTGCTAGCAGCTTTTTTTTGCTGGTGCCCACGATGCCGCCCTCCACCACAATGTGCCCTGGGCAACCACCCATGTCACCCAAAAACTACTATTGACTGTCTGAATAGAAAACGGGATTTCTACTCATCTAATAATAGATGTCAGAAGACTTCATCAGATCAATCAGTGGAAACAGTTTGATCAACAATGTAAACGAGACTGTTGGAGTTCACTTTAATAACATGATGGACAGAATAATGAGACACGATCCACAAAATCATGAACTTCATGGAAGTCTGTTCATTCAAAAGGAAACTTTATCAAACTGTCACTTTTCAGTCAGAAGATGAAATTTGCTCCATGTTCACTTTACTGATGAGAATCATGTCGACCTCACAGACCTCGTGTATCTGATAGGTATTAATGTTAAACATTAACTGTGTATTTGTATAATATATACAGTGTATATGATGGATTTAGCTAGTCATTATGCAGAGACATGAAAACCTGCAGATCCTGCAGAGTTTGTGGGAAATCCAATCCAGCACTGACCCTTGTATTCATGTTCAAATATCAGTAAATGTGCCATAAATGTTTCCTGTGTTTTCTGCAGTTTCTTCAGTTTAAACATTTTCTACATTATTGTTGCTCCAGCTCAGCACATAGTGAGTTTACAGCTGTTTGTATTTTATACATGTGCTTTTGAGAGTGCTTCACTGATATTTTTTTTCCTGAAAAACCTAAAAAACAATACATTTATAAGCAACAAAGTGCGCAAAACGTTAGGTGTAAATGGTAAATGGCCTTTATTTGTATAGAGCTTTTCTAGTCCCTAAGGACCCCAAAGCGCTTTACACTACATTCAGTCATCCACCCATTCACACACACATTCACACACACATTCACACACTTGTGTAGCAAACATTATAAGACAACAGATGAAAGTAACCTTATTGCTGACTTTGGCGTATTTACATTGACATATTCATTAATATTCCATTTCCATTGAAATCAAATGTGATTTTTAATTTTTCTAACTATATTAGAATATTCAGTAAGTAAACTAAATAATCTGGCAATTGACAGTTCATGTAAGAGGACAGCTAATGTTATCATGTTTTTGATGTTGTCTTGTAAATGTTTAATGGACATACAAGAGCCCACCTTTCATTTTATATTTGATTGATTTGATAACTTGCAAATGGTCAACAATCAGTGAATCATTTAAGATCAATCAACTGCACATCTTATTCAATAAGTAGCCTTTAAGCTACAGTGTATCTGGTGTACAAAGTGTACAAAGCTTGTGCCAAAACATAGTTCCATTTAGTGAGGCCAGTTGTTGTAGCAGAATCAGTTAAAGGTTTTTAGAGCACCAAAAGAAGTTTTTGGTGGTCTGTGAGCCAACAATGGTGGATTATGTGCTGATGTAGCACAGTGTCCACCTGATCCCTGGTTTCAGCATTCAGGCTTTGCAGGATTAACATCACCGAAGAACCTGAGATTAAAAACCTAAACCTGTTATGTATTTTTGTTGTTTTTTTTCCTATCAGCCTACCTTTCTGACATGTCTGCCCAATGTGATGTTTGTGTAAAGTTGGTCAGAAGGTTCCTTTGTAAGTGCGCATGCGCCATTAGCGTGCTGCCTGCTGTAACCCTAATTTCCTTCGGGATTAATAAAGTATTCTGATTCTGATTCTGAATGTTGACAAAACAAAAGAGATGATTGTTGACTTCAGGAGAGCACGGAGAGATCACTGCCCACTTAACATCAATAGATCCTCTGTGGAGGTTGTCAAGAGCACCAGATTCCTTGGTCTCTACCTGGTGGAGAACCTCTCCTGGTCCCTCAACACCAGCTCCATAACCAAAAAGCCCAGCAGCGTGTCTACTTCCTGCAGAAGCTGAGGAAAGCCCATCTGCCATCATCCATTCTTACCACCTTCTACAGAGGGACTGTCGAGAGCATCCTGAGCAGCTGCATCACTGCCTGGTGTGGTAACTGCACCATATCAGATTGCAATACCCTACAATGGATAGTGAGAGCAGCTGAGAAGATCATTGGAGCCTCTCTTCCATCCACCAAGGACACTTTCAGCACCCGCTCCATCTGCAACGCCACCAGCACCATGGAGGACCTCACACACACTTTTCACCCTGCTGCCTTCTGGAAAGAGGTACCGGAGAATTCGGGCCCTCACTGCCAGACTATGGAACAGTTTCTTCCCCCAAGCCGTCAGACTCCTGAACACTCAGTGACTGGACACACACACACACACACACACACACACACACACACACACACACACACACACACACACACACACACACATCCATTGCACTGTCTTGTGTCTGTGTCGCCCTGTTCTGTCTAGTGTTGCACTGTCTTGTCTTGTTTTCTTAGCAGTTTTTTGCAGATTGCACTTTACGTAGTCCCGTGTTTTTCTATTATATGTCATATGTAGCACCAGGGCCTCGGAGAAAAGCTGTCATTTCACTCTGTACTGTACGACTGCACATGGTAATGACAATAACAGACACTTGACACTTGGCAGAGTCTGCAGCCACAGTTTCAGTGCAGCTCACCAGCACATGAAGACTTAATGGTCGTCTATGATCCAAATCATGATCATTGTTCTGTGCACACTTTCAGCTACAAGATGTAAAATTGTCTGTTGACATCAGAGTGAAGTGTGTTGTTTTGTTACTCCAGTAACATGTTTAGATGTTTGCAGGCTGAGGAGTTTATCTGTACCCGTCCTTGTGTTTCTCCGTCTCTGGCAGCTGTCTCTACGAACCATGAGCTCCTCTCTACGAACCTGGAAGAACATGTGAAGTTTTTTCTGTTGATTTCACCCGGTGCATTTCACTCACTGACCTGCAAGATAAAAACAAAATATCACTGTAATGGATTTTCATTTCATCAGAGCTCACAGATAAGTTGAGCATTAGCCAACAGGGGGCGTTTCTCACCAGAAAATAAATGAGGCAAAATTAAACAGGTCATGTGATCGGTGTTCTTTAAAAGTTCCTTTCAGACTCACTGGTTTATTTGAAAGTTACAGGTTAGTGCAGGATAAACAGGTTAGTTTGCTGCACTGTGATGGACTTAACAGAATAGTGTCCCAGATAGGAAACATTGAAACTATGTTGAGTCAATATCAGGTGATGTCATTGAATCAACGTTGAAGTGTGACGTTGACCTAACGTCACTCTTGCACCTTTTTTTAATGTTGAAACAACGTCAGGTTTTGATGTTGAATCAATGTTGAAACCTGACATTGATTGAACGTTATATTTTCTAATACTGTTGACATTGAAACAATGTCAGATTCTGATATTGAAACACTGTTGAGCTATGGTGTTGATTTTCCACCTCTTTCGCACAGTTGCTTTTTATTAAAACAACAGTTAAATCATGACTGGAAATCTACCTTTCTTTATAGGTATTTTAACCAATACTAAACTACTGCATGTTTCCATCAATACTTAAACCACCTAAACACATAATTGTACTTATTCCTTAAATTGGACACCCTTTATTGTCATGGTCGGACGGTCCTTCCCGGGGCGACCTGCCTGTGTGTTTATGTGTGTGCTTCTCTCTCTCTCCTCCTCCACCCAGTGTCTGACACACCCGCACCTAATTTGCCACCCAGCTGTCACTGAGTGTTTTGTGACGTCCTGCTTAGCTTTAGCCGGCTAGCTTCCTCACCTGTTGTTTATAGGAGGAAGAGATATGGAGGTTGGAGAGAAGGAGCCCGTGGATTAAGCTATTGGAGGAGAACACACACTCTGAGAATCACTTTGGAAACTCACCTGCGCACTACTGGGAGTTTGGAGAAGATCACTGTTGGACTTTGCACTTCACTTTGTGTTTTGAAACTGTTTTTGGGCACTGTAAATAAACGCACTGTGTACTTTGCATCCAGAGCTCCGCGACTGAGTCCGTACTTTCCCATTACCCGTGACAGCTTCATGTCCTGAGCATTGTGTTTTCCTTTTTTCTATGTAGTGCTTAGCAACTACTCAGTAGAGTATTTAATTTAGATTGACTTGAGGCATGATTTGATGGCATAGTTCAGTTTTGAATTGTTTGGCGGTGAAAGTTTGGTTTTGTGAATGCAGCTTGAAATTTGGGTTTTGTGTTCACAGTGTGGGGAAAAGGAGATCAGCTTTCCAGGAATGTGTCTTAGAATTAATCTCTCCTTTCAGGCACATTAATGATTACGGCTGTGAATTCAATCCCAGGATAACAGGAGCCTGAATTAACATAAGTCATGTTACACATCACACATCACTTCCTGTAATTAAAGCAGCTCAGAGTCTTTTGTTGATGTGACTGATGATTCGCTCTGATCCAAAGTTGGTCCTGCACAGAGAATCCTGTCAGTCCCAGTTTGTTTTTCTGAGACACTCAACATCGCTACATCAGCATAGAGGTGTCGTTGGCTTAATTTCTTTCTCAACATGAAGCAGCAACACTGCAGTTCAAACACTGAATATAGTTTTTGTTTATGTGAGAGGTTTAAGGGCTGAACTGCTCTTGTATTTCCTCAATGTGCACTTTAAATTTCCTCAAACTCCACCGATCCAAACAAAACCGACGCAGAAGCAGAGTCAAAACACTGAAACTTTAATACGTTTAATAATAGTTGGATTAATTAATGTGCTTCCTCTCTGATCGTCATTCTGTCATCTATAACCTGCTGGACCATTAAAGATCTGGATCATTAAGAAGTCCAAACAGGAAACATGAAATTTGTTAACGAATGCCTCGTCATAGGGGTCAAAGGTCATCAGCCATGCTGGTCAGACACAGATGGAGACCGTTCACATTTAACATTTGGGACCATCTTACAGCAGAGATCCAGGTCACCATCAAACTCCATAACATGTGACTCATGGATCAGAAATCACCATGACGACAAGTGGCTCATCTGAGGTGTCAAAGTCTCAGGATGAAACGTTTTCAGGACGAGTCCAGAGTGACAAAGACGCCCTCAGAGAAGGACGAATCAGACTTCAGCTGTCCAGACTCAGGACTGATGACTCGGGTCTGTACATGTGTGAGGTCAACACGGATTATGGCTTCAGATCTGACAGATGTCGACTAAACGTCAGTGAGTTGAAGGTTTCAGTGAAAGTTATTTAATGAATGTGAGCGACTCAGATGTTTGTGTCTCTGCAGCAGTGAGGGATTGTCCTGAACCTGAGAGAAAACCTGAGACATCAAACACAGAGAGACGAGGAAGGATCGGCCTCTGCTGTGGACTGACAGCAGCTCTGCTGCTTCTCATTTATTTACTGTCTGAATAGAAAACAGAATTTCTACTCTTCTAATAATGGATGTCAGAAAACTCAGTCAGTAGAAACAGTTTGATCAACACTGTAAATGAGACGATTGGTGTTCACTTTAATAACATGGACAGAATAATGAGCTATAATCATAAACTCAATGGAGGAAACTTTCTTCAAGTTTACATTATTTTGAAGGGAAACTTTATCAACCTGTCCCTGATAACATGATGAAATAATCTCTATGATTATGGAAATGAAACAAAATTAGCTCATCAGCCTCACAGAGAACGTGAAGCTGATCTGAGATGTTTAGTTTCATTTGGTTTTCTGTCAGTGATTCAGTTTGCTTTTGAAGGACAGTTTGTAACAAAGTATTCATGCTGATTTGATGATGATGCATGAATTATAGATGGATTAAAATGCTGAACCATTAATATTTTGGAGTTCAAACATTTCATCCATCCATCCATCCATTCGCTTCCGCTTATCCTTTTCAGGGTCGCGGGGGGCGCTGGAGCCTATCCCAGCTGTCATAGGGCGAGAGGCAGGGTACACCCTGGACAGGTCGCCAGTCTGTCGCAGGGCTAACACACAGGGACAGACAACCATTCGCACTCACATTCACACCTAGTGGCAATTTGGATTATCCAATTAACCTATCCCCACAAGCTGCATGTCTTTGGACGGTGGGAGGAAGCCGGAGTACCCGGAGGGAACCCACGCAAACATGGGGAGAACATGCAAACTCCACACAGAAAGACCCCAACTGCTGTGAATTTTAGCACTACGGTTAGCATTTACAAGATATTGTTTTTTAGTGATATTATACAGGAAAACTGTTACTCAATAAGGCCCATTTACTAGTTGTTTTTCTCTTTCTCTCTGACCCAAGAATTGATGTGTAAGACTCACAGGCTGGTACCCCAAGGTCGAAAATACCACAGAGACGAGACCACTTCCTTACTCCCATCCTCCCTTCCTTATCTTTTAGAAAAGAGCTTGTTAAAGGCCAGGTGGTTCGTTTCAGAATTTACTAATGAAAGAACTCTGTATTCTATGTCTAGGAGTGTATGCTGGGGTAAGGGGGAAAAACACCAACAAATCACTCTTTTACCTTGCTCAAAATGTTTATGTGAAGACCATCTGGTTTTTGTGTCAGAACTCAGGATGTAGAAGATCTCGGTAAAGATTTATTGTTTTTGTGAGTGCTTTTATTGCCCTTGCTGAACAAAGGAATTCAACTGTCAGGACACCGCCCCACCCAGTGGGCAGGGTCTGAAACTGAAGCTTGTTGTCTGTCTATAAAAACTGTTACACAAAAATAATAAACTTTGAGTTGGTTTGGGATGACAACCTAGAACAGTCTCCGTGTCTTCTTGTTCTTCCAAACTACTCCCGGTACTCCGGCCGGTACCGTGATTGCCCTTTGATCATGCATGAGAATATTTTAATTTTGTTATATGTTAAAGGATGAACTCTGCTTATCGGTGCCCACGCCTTAGGAGGAAACTCGATCTATGACAGAGATTTCCTTCACCGACCTGATGGTGGAATTGAACTCAGGACCTTCTTGCTGTGCGGCAACAGTGCTAACCACCGTGCTGCCTTTCACTTGATAAGAAATTCAAGTGAAAGGCAGCACCTGTTAAATACAGTCGGACAGCGTAGGCGTGTCAGTGCAAGTAAAATCACAGTACAGTAAGTGCCTTTAAGATAACAGAACCTTTATTAGTCCCACACGTGGGAAATTGTTGTTGTTTTTTTGCCATCAGAATTATTGTCTAAAGGCAAAGAAAGATGCCCAACGGACTGACTTTACCAAATGGACCATCCCAGCCTTGCCGTATTGGATTCACCTTTTATTGTTTATTTCATTTTATTTTCACTTTGCTAAATACGGGACAGACTTGACTGGGGGAAAGAAAGAGGGAAAGAAAAACAGCGGGGAAGAGGAACGGTGATAAAGGGCAATAAACAAAAACCAACAAAACAAACAGACAATAAATACATCTATCAATCACATGGATCACCTGTTGAGAAAGAAAGAAGAGAAAACAAGCAAAAAAAGACAGAAATATAGCAAAACATCATCGCAATGATCTATGTGAATATAACAGTAAATACTAAATATTAAATGTTATTGTGCAGCACGTAAGATTGACAGCGCACAGTGTGCTTCGAGGTAGGAGCCAAAAAGGGTGTAGTTTGTGTGTTTGAGCACCCGTGTGTACACCTGTGAGCATGAGCGCGCTTGTATTTAACAGGTTCCTTCATTTAATGATCTGCTAGAGGGTGTGGGGGCCACAGCCCCGTCCTCCAGGGCATGAAGCAGGTATGGAGGAGATCCAGGCTCCAGACATCCAGAGGCCCCCAGAACACAAGAGACCAAGGAAGACCAACAGAGGGGCAGCCGCGCCACTGTCCCAGAAACAGCTGAGGAAATTGCTTTTGTTACAGCAGAAAGTGGACAGTGCAAAGTTACATAGCAAAACATTAGAAAAACTCTGGAACAGGATTAGAATAAGATACTGTACACAGTAGAATAGAATAAAATTAAATACTATAAACAATAGAATAAATAGAATACAAATACTATATACAATAGAGTAATATACAACTTTGCCAGATATTATTCTTGATGTTAATAAATTACTAACATCAAATTATCAACATCAAGAGAAAAACAAGTAAGTGAGCTGCAGAATAAACCACACAGTGATGACAGCAGGTTTGTAAGGACTTCTCAGTCCTGGAGTCTCTACTGTCATGATGGTGTTGGTTACTATGGAGACCATGATTACATAGCAAGAGCCATCCCTCTGCTCCCCTCAGCGGTGAGTGTGGCAGTGTAGCAGTGTATGTGGACTGTTCTGCAGGGATTGTGTCCTCCTACAGCGTCTCCTCTGACAAACTGATCCACCTGCACACCTTCAACACCACCTTCACTGAACCTGTATATGGCCTTCAGATCTTGTCCATTCAAGGCCTTGTTGATAACATAATGATAGAAATTGTCTTGTGTGAAGACGAGGAGAGTGCCAGGGTCACAGGTCATAGAACTAGTGAACACATTTGAAGGGAGTAAGTGAACATCCATATTCAGCCCGTTACACAATTCCTCCATAACCAGGAACACATAATTGTTTGTTTACTCTTGGTTAGCATAGTTAACTAAGAGTAAACTACGTATTAACAGCTGTTTTTGTTCCCGGTTAAACTGTTTCCTGCTGAATGAAAATATTTTTAATGTTAGGTTTAATCCAGAGTCAGCTAATCTCAGCCAAACCGATTTTCTCAGGAACAAATAAAACACTGTTAACATTAGTGGTGTGCAGATCGATACTGAAATATCGATTCTTTCGATACCAGTAATTTATGTTCTAGAATTGATTCTCATATTAAAATATCAACATTTTAGTACTTTGGGGTAAATTTGTAGTTTTTAATTAATCAGAACACAGTGGAAAGAAACTGTATCATTCGGATCGTCTAAATTGGAACGAACTACTTCCTCTTACGCCTTTCATAGTCATATGTGAAATACAGCTGTATAAATGTGTTGCAGCCCCTGGCGTGCGCACTCACAACAATGGCTGAGTGTAAACGGAGTCACGTGTGGACGTATTTTACCTCCACAAACAGCCAAGAAACTGTTTGCGATACACGTGGCAAGACAGTGAGTTGTTGTGGCAACACCACTAATATATAATATATATATATATATATATTATATATTATATATTATTACAATTACATAATACAATTACATATTGGATTTTGAAATACAATGAAACATTACGTGTTTGTACAGAGTGTCAGTTATGGATCAGTATCACCCTGAATTTTACTTGGTATCGTATCGGAAAGGAAATCAGTGTTTAAAACACTGTTCGAAATGTTAATGTTTGAAACAAACCAAACATTAACATTTCAAAGTTATCTAAGAGACGTATATATCATGTTTAACTTGAGTAATGAAAGACCGCGGGGGGTTTGAATCCGCTCTTCTCGCCGGGCTCTAGTGATCCTTGACCTCTTGGTCTGCTATCAAGCTGGTGGGTAACAGACGTCTTCGAAAACATCAGAGCACTTTTGGAAATATCCTGATAAATCGAGCAGATATTTAAAGTTTACAGAGATACATTCTTGCCTGAAAATAAAGTTCATTTTGTGACCCAGAAAGAGTAATATTTAATATTTAAAAGTGTTTAGCCGCGCTCCTCCACCATTGCCGCGTTTGAGTTTTGGACGAAATGTATTCTGGGATATTTAGCTGCACCAAAAACACAAAAAAATCACCACCAATGCATCCTCCATAAAACAGGCGGAGCGAGAACACATCCGGGGATTCTTTTGTATTCTCAGCTTGATGCGTGCTTTGAATTGGAACAGTACTTGGTCTCCGATTGATGACGTATTACGAGTTCACGAGAACACAAGTACGCATATTGAGATGGGGCCAATATTTCCAGGTTTTTCACTCACTTGATGTATCAGGATTACTCCACGTTCAAAATGACTGACAAGTTAATGTCACATGATAAGCAGTCACATGTCTACAAAACCTCAACAGAGACAGTTTAAGAATTAAATCCATCCTGCTGTGAAAGCACATTTCACTGCACCTTCACTCCTCCCAGTCCACTTGTGACAGCCTGATTGCTCTTCACCGAATATGGTACAAACACAAAACTCATCGTCACGCCCCCAAGTCCTCTGGCACTGGAGCAGCCAAACACACTATTTCTGGTTTCCACTTTCAAGCAAAAATATCTTGTGTTAAGGAAGCAGATCTCAGGACTCTAATGTTAATATTCCTCTACATGCAGTGTTGATCAAAAGAACCAATAATCAGTTTTCTCAGTTTACAGGATTCTCTTTGTTCTCATTATGATGGTCAGGAGGTCCTAACAGGATATGATGTTATTCACAGTGATGTCAGAAACAGTAAAGCTTTAAACTTGGATTCAATAGATTTATTTCACAGCCTTCATTACTAATGCAACTTAACTCGTCTAACAATGGAGTCAGAAAACTTCCTCAGATCAGTCAGTGGAAACCGTTTGATCAACAATGTGAATGAGACTTTTGGAGTTCACTGTCACCCTTGTGTTGTCCTCGGGCCACAAATGGTCTCGAGGTGAATGTTAAACAAGTATATGGGAATCCCGAGGACAACACATGATGGACAAAATAATGAGACGTGATCCAAGAAATCATGAACTTCATGCAAGTCTGTTCATTCATGAGCTATAATCATAAACTCGATGAAGGAAACAGTTTTTCAAGTTTACATTATTTTGAAGGTAAACAGACTGTCGCTGATAATGAAACACAATGAAACCATCGACCTCACAGCAACGTGAAGCTGATTTGAGATGTTTAGCTTTATTTCATTTCCTGCCATTCAGTTTTTTACTGAATGGCAGTTTGTAATGAAGTATTCACGTTGATTTTATGATGATGATTATGTATGATAAGCTCTGATTACGCTGTAGCGTAGAACAGGAGGTGATGCTTTTCTTTTCTTACAGAATCAGTGGTGTTTGTGTTCTTCGATCCACAGTGATCTGCTGCTTTATTGTCTGATCTCATACAAACTCTCAGAGTGTAGCTGTGAGTTCAGACCCTCAGGATTCATTTAGAGACTTAAACTTTGTACTTGAAGCTTTAATGTTTTGATTGATAAGTTGAAATTGTGTTATGAACAAATGTTATTTTTCTATTTATCTATTTAAAAAAATAATTAATAATAGTACATGTAAACATATTTTATGGATTTATAAACATACATTTTAAAAGCAAAACACAGCAGTGTTTGAGTCTTAAGAAGTGAAACACAACACTGACTCACACACTTGTAATCATAACTCAACGTGTCATAAATGTTTCCTGTGCGCTGCAGTTTCTTCTGTTTCATAGTTTCTACATTATTGCGGCTCCAGCTCAGCACACACCTCTGAATGACAGGAGGCAACATGACGTTTAGAGGATACTGGTGACTTATGAAAGTAGACTGGTAATAATCATTTTCTGATATTTGATACTGACTCTGCTGACTGTTGGTCTGTGTAGATCAGCAGAAATGTTTCATATAAATGTGAATTTAGAGTAAAACAGACCAAAGAAAACAGTCGGACACTTTCTGTTTGAAAGTTTATTAGGACATTTTTAGTTTGATGTTTCAATTCAAATGGTTTTGTTCTAAAACTCAGAGACTCGGAGAGAAAATGTGAATTTAAAAGTAAAACTCTGAACATAACCTGCTCCTAACAGTTTTTTTCTCTTATTCTGATGTGTTGTTAGTGTAATTGATTTTAATGAATGTGAGAAACCCAGATGTGTTTGTGTCTCTGCAGTAGAGAGACGAGGAAGGATCGGCCTCTACTGTGGACTGACAGCAGCTCTGCTTGTAAAATTGTTTGCTGCAAACAGGAAAATCAAATCAAATAATAATAAAAATAGTATTACACATATATTATGAATATTAATTATTAATACACTGTGATAGTTTGATATTTATTGTTGTCTCAGACCTTGAAAGTTACAGGTGTTTTAGGCTGAGCCTGTGGAGCAGGATTAGAGCTGTCGCTGGTTTTGGGTTAGTGACAGTTCAACAGGTGCCTGTGAAGTCGTTAAAATTAGATCTACTTTAATAATCTGCTTAAACTGGAACCCAAAGTGGGAACTCTTCCTGGGTTTAACGTTAAACTTAAATGTTTTCACTCAAAACCACAAAAACTAAAACACTGTG
Organism: Copadichromis virginalis; assembly: GCF_057382275.1. Classification (NCBI taxonomy): domain Eukaryota; kingdom Metazoa; phylum Chordata; class Actinopteri; order Cichliformes; family Cichlidae; genus Copadichromis; species Copadichromis virginalis. The sequence continues at coordinate 28,387,545 of NC_140620.1, forward strand.
CTTAAAACTGTGCTTTTCCGAGATCATTTGGAGAAATAAAAAAAAGCCAAAAAACAAAAACCAATATTTCCTGTGCTCTGTCTCGTTCCCCATGACCAGGCCATATATATAAAATAAGAAGAAGCTGAGGTGTAAACAGGAACCAACAAAGTTTGTGCTAAGTTCAAGCATTTTAGCCAGTTTAACTGTGGCAGGTTGCGCTCTGTTACCATTTACGTTTACCAGCTGAGGCGCAGAAAAGATCACAGACTGGGAAACTGTCGGACCAACACAGGAAGTCTCAGATGCAGAAGTTTTACTGTGTCCAGGGCTGGCTGGGCAACACTGCAAATGTGAAAAGACAAAACAGGTTGGAACACAAACCAGTCACTAGAAGGAGCATCGGCTACAGGACAAAGTCTTCGACTGTTTGTGCTCCTCAGCACGCACTGTTTTATTTACAGCTGTTGATGGTGTGTGGCTGGGCTCAGGCTGGGAAACCTCAGAATCAACAGGCTGAGGAGTAAAACAGTCCAGCGGGGATACAGTGCCAGTAACAGCGTGTAGGTGAGTCTGGGGTGGAATAACAGTCCTTTGTTCAGCTCAACAGCTGGAAAATCCTTATTGGCTAACTCAGAGAAAACACTGCGAGCATTACCAGAGTCTGACGGCTCAGGAACACAAAGATCACTAACGAGGACAACCGGTGAATAACTTGACACCGAGGGGTCACTCTGAATAATGTCTGTAGAGTTCAAACACACAGTAACAGAGTTATGTGATGTAGGAGATACAGAGTCCACGGAAGACGAAACAGTGTTACTCACAGTGGTAGATCTGTCATGAAGTGCAGGATCAGAAAGCTCGAGCTGAGCGTGTGAAACACAGTCACTCTCTCCCACGGTTGCAGTCTGCTCAGCTGTACTGGAGCGACGGCGGCGTGAACGCCGTTTTCGGCCAATCTGACAATGTCTGACGTTTTGACAAACACCGGTTCAGGAAGCGCTCCTCTCCTGTTCAGGTGGAGTAGTTTAGTGGACCCGGTTTGTATAAACTGCAGTTTCCTGTTCTTTGAATTTAAATTGTTGTTCTGCTAAATGCAGTTTGTCAGTCTGAAGATATTGTAGCTGCTGCTGAGGGATATCCTGCTGTTTTGTTCTCAGTTTGTTTTCCTGTTTTGTGCTTCTCGTTTGTTCTCGGTTGTGTTGCTGTAGTTCTTTTTGCTGCTGTGTGCGTTGGTTTGTGTTCTCTACATTCAGTGTGGTTTTGTGCAGTTCTGTCACTTGAGCAGTGACCATGTTCGATGTCTTAAATGGAGCCTTAATAATTTAAAGTGAGTGTGTGTGCACCTGTTTGAGGTGGGTTAACTGTGTATTGCTTTTCTTTGATGAAGCATTGTTTAATTTTGTGTGTCTTGAAAAGTTGTGAGGTTTATGCGTTGTTGTTGCACAATTTTGCTCATGTAAAGTTTGAGGTATTTGTGGCGGGGTGTGGTTTGTGGCTGCAGGGGAGGAGCAGCGGGTTCAGGGTTGTGGTGTCAGTGAATGCTGCTTTTGTCAGCCGGCAAACATCATCTAATCATTCTTCCCTGTTTCAGTAGCACCCCGGACTGATCCAGGACCAGATTCCCTTCACGATTGAGTGCACGTTCAAAAGTGCCTGAGTTGATCTATTTTTTTTTAATTTATTTATTTGATGGATCCGCCTTCCCCTTGTGTCGACCATTCTCACCTGCTGGTAAGCCTCAGTCCTGAACTCCTCTTCCCTGTATGGTTGAATGTGTAGGTTTTTTTAAAAAAAAGTTATTCTCTGTCTGAATAATAAATCTTGGAAGCACATCTCCTGCCTCACTTTAGTGTAAAGAACCTTTGTTCAAAAAAATTAACTGTTGGTAGATCCACTTTACAACGAATCATCCATCAGTAAAAATCTAACTCAAATCAAATACAACAAATTCAACATTCATAGAAAAAAATCCAACCCAGCAGGGATCAAACATCTGATCAAACACCAGGGTTGGACACAGACTGTCCTCTCAGTAAGTGAGTGAGACAGTAGACAGCAGTGAGGAGGGCTGTGTGAAAGCAAGAACACATAAATATGCCTGAAACCCGTAAACGAAGCAGCATCTGGCTGCAGTTTAAAGACTTTTTTGTCTCGGTATCGTCTCAACTTTGTCTTGGTCTTGGTTCAGTCTTGACTACAAGTCTAATATCTACATACAGTAAATAATGTTGTGATTATCCATCTTGTGTTAAATGTATTATTATTATTTTTCATCTGACAGGTCCAGCTGGGCTCGTCAAGGCAAAACATAATATTTGGTCTGCAGCTGAAGGATTTAATGGCACGCTTAACTGCAACTTATCTTTGTCTGGAAGCACAAAGTTCTTCTGTGAGGAAAAATGTGAGCGAGCAGAAGATATCCTCATTAAAACAGATGGAAGCACAGCTCAGAGTGGCAGATACAGCATGAAGTATAAAGATGGATCTCCAAGAAGAGGAATTGTGTTTTTAAGCTTCTCACAAATGATCAAGTCTGACTCAGGAATGTACAGGTGTGGTTTGGGAAGATCTTCTGCTCCAGATTCATACTTTGACTTTGAGGTCAGAGTTTCAAATGGTGAGTTTTTAGTAAAGGTGAGTGGAATTGAAAATGTGGAGACCCCCCAGGTCTAATTTAGTAATGTGGACCACTTTTAGATCAACCTGTTCAATCAATAAATACAAGCACAAAATCTTGCTTTTGTTCAGATTTTCTTTTCTCTATAACTGATTTTGAGCATCAGTATCATGGTTTACATCATGATTTAAATAGATAAAATCTACTAATTTAATTCCTATGATGGAGAGTAACAGAAGAAATGTTTGACCTAAAATGTTGATGATCTTCCAAGAGTGTCATCATGCTAAAAATAAGTTAGTCACCTTTTTTTATATACAGGCTCATCTTCTAGCTGTGAGTCCTGAGAAATGCCTCAAAAAATAAGACAAATGAAACAAAACAAAAACATTTGCACTCACACCGGTGAACTTCAAGGGTCTATAACGCTGCTCTTTAAGTTCATACTATGAAGGTAACGTTTTGCATGGCTTCATTAAATATGGTGCAACAAAAAAGTTTTGATTTTATCTTCGTCTCTGTCTCAGTGTCTGTCTCTTTGTGCATTTAAACCCTTAGTTAGGAGTAAATGTGGATTTTCTGTGGCAAACATGAATGTCAGTTTCTCGGTTTATGAAGGTCACAGTGCTGAGATACGGACCTCCTGTGAAGTTGTCACCATACTAGTGATGAGCAAAGCGAGACTTCGTGAAACATTTGAAGTCTTTGTGCTTGTATTGATGATTCCAAACAATCTGAAACCATCTCCACAGTGGCACCTGCTGGACAATTTGGCTATTGTCACGTCCTGATCATATTCTGTGAAATGGTGACACAGACAAGTTCTGCACAACTTCAAACAAAACCACATATTAAACCAGACCATCAATAACTGTGATCATCACATGTTTTGGAGAAATCCTCAAACAAACAAGGCACCTTGCGCACTCTGTGCGCAACAATCAGCTAATGAGGGTACCCCTCATTGGCTGATTGTTGCGCACAGAGTGACATCCCCTCCACGCTGACCAGGGACATTTACAAAAGCCCGATGGCCAATTATGTTCCTCGCCCTCCTCCATCTCCTCCTCCCTTGTGTCCTAGACCTTCTCCTCCTCCTCGACCTCTTCCTTTGCATGTCTTTGGATCCATTGTCTCAAACCTGAATGAGCTGACTTTGGCCCTTTTGTCTATCCATCCAAATTTCTGATTGGTGTGTGATACGTTTTGACTCCTAGTGTTTACAGTTTGTTAATTGTGTACTAACTGAGCTAAAGCTGTGCTGATGCGAGTTAACATTATTGACTGCTATTGCTTTCTAAGTGACCACATGGTGTCAGCACAGTTCAGCACATCTGACTCGTGTGTTAAAGCAGAGGCATGGGGTTTATAGTTCAGGGAAGTGGGTGTGCTTTTTGGAAAGGGGAATTATGGCTTTGAAATTTAGGTTCACAAGATTGGTTATAGTGTTTAAGAAAAACATTAATGGCTCTTAAAGACCACAAAGGGGTGCTGTCAACGAGGCTGCAGTATTTGTCCGCATCTTCACCTGACTCAGGTGTGGTGATCAGGTGAAAGCACACTCTGGGTTTGTAGCATTTTGGTTTTAACGATGGAAAAATATAAAGTGAAGCTGCATTTTTGTTTATATTTGTAAGACTGTATATTAGTTGTGTATTTTTGAGAAATAAAAAAAAACAAAAAACAATCATAGGGAGCAAAATTTTATCTAATTTCCTAAATTATTATTATTAAATCCTCCAAAGAAAAACTTCACTAGTACCACAAAAATATTATTTTATGTTTAACACGCTCAGTCATTTTTATGTTTTTCCTTAATATTTGCCTGAAAGGAGGACGGCTCCAGTCCTTTTCCACACTTCAGATTATATTTAGCTACAAGACGACCATTACAGCAAGAGTTAGTCACTTTACATTATTGTTGTTTATTTATTCAATTATTTCTTACTTAGAAAGGGGAAAGGATATTACAGTAATTAATAATGTATACTTTATTAATCCCCATAGGGAAATTCCTCTCTGCATTTAACCCATTCACTCAGTAAAGCAGCAGCCAGCCGCCAATCCAGCGCCCGGGGATCAGTGTGTAGGGACGGTACCTTGCTCAGGGGTACCTTAGGGTAGCTGTGAGCAATCGCAGTGGAGGAATCTTTTTAAAAGACGTCTCATGCTGTGTACAGTGTAAGATTCAGTTTCACGACCAAAAAACAATCAATGAAAAACAAACAAACACAGAACCATTTTCTCCAAATTTAACAGAAGCTTTTATTAAAAGAGTACAGGACATGGCATATGTGAGCTGTACACTATTTCTCTTTTTCATTTCCCTCCCAAATGGGTACAAACGTGGCTATACAATGGAAGTATATACAACATACACTGTTAAAGCGCTTTTACTAGGAAGTATCATGTCCTCTGCTGCACATTGTTTCTTAAGGCTTGTGCTGTGGGATGATGGTTTCCTGCTGCACAAAGCAAAGTGTAGCATGGTGTGACATCGATAGAAATGCAGAATGACAAACCACAGCACACAGGACATGCAGAGTGCAGCGATCAGCTCAATACAAATTCTGTCTCATTTACTAAACCTAGCAGTCAGCACAGGGCGTGCTCTTCCTATGTGAAAAGAGCTTTAAGAATCAGCCTATAACATACATGTTGTATTCCAGTTAAACAAAAACACAAATTATTGGAAATGAATACAGACTCACTGAAACCAGCTAACTAATATACACACATATATAATCACTGAAACCAGCTAACTAATATACACACATATATAATCACTGAAACCAGCTAACTAATATACACACATATATAATCACTGAAACCAGCTAACTAATATACACACATATATAATCACTGAAACCAGCTAACTAATATACACACATATATAATCACTGAAACCAGCTAACTAATATACACACATATATACAAGGAGACCTCTTCGACACATGCCCAGCTCCATATTTTCCTTCTTGGACTTCACTGCAGGAGTTTTGCATGAATCACAGTTCAAAATAATCCATCCCTCACTTTATCCTGTTTCTGAGATAAGATATTTTAGCCCCGTCCCCCTTTAAACCCACCCTCCATTTTAACAGCTGGTGAGTGTGCTTTTGCGCACATTTATGTGCTTGAAATGATCAACTTTGAAACTAGAGCTTTTATATCATTGTGATTACTTTTACATACTTTGGCCTGATTATTCAAAATGTTGTTTAATAAAAATGTAAACAGGAAAAGAAAAGCAGAATAAATCCAGTTTCAAAATGGGATGCATTTACTGTATTTGTACCACAAATACATGCTATTGAACTATTGATCTATTTTAAGTAAAAAAAAACCAAAAAAAAAAAAAAAAAAAAAAAAACAGACTGTGCCAACATATTTGGCACTTCTAAGTTGTTGATCTTTGTCTTTTTATGTCTTTTTAACGTTTTTAAAAGCCATTTCTGGATGTCGTGTTTTACATTTAGCATCTTAGTGGGATTCTGTGCATTAGCACCGAACTAGCAGCAGCCAACACAACAGTCATTAATTTTCAAGTGTCTACAGTGTTATAAAGACAGTGCAATATCAGGACCCTCAGAGTCTGACCTCTTTGCAGTGCACCTTCACCATCTCCACATCCCATTAAAGCTGGTCACTGATCAGCTTTCTGTCAGTAAACTCGAGGTTGTTTAAAACAAAGAAACTAAGAAGAAAAAATATATCTATTTGGGTTCCAATAATGTAAAAGACATGACTTTCAGTTAAAATGTTTGTTCACTGGTTAAATGGTTTTTTTTTCTTAAGCTTCTAATTGATAAAGCATGCCCTGAGTGGCCCAATGGCAGCTGCCATAATAATTGTTCAAATTCGTAAATATTGAAGAAAGGTGTTCACTACCTTTATTATCTTCCTTTTGCAAAGGACACACTGTACAATTTGTTTGGCAAAGAAAGCAGAAAACCGCACAAATCCATTCCATAACTCATAATGTTTACAACAACAACAAAGTAATTGAAGAGCAGCAAGAAGTCACATAAATGTTAATACTCCGTTTTGCATTTCATGGCATAGCCTGCTATCATACTACTACTGTGATTGATTGTGGCCTGCCTTTCATCAAGGTTTTTGAAAGTGCAATATAACATTTATTTAAAATAGCAGTGCAATTCAGTTTGAGTTAGTTATTCTCTCATTTTAAGGTTTGCTAGGTAAGGGTTGTAATGTAAAAGCAAAAAAAACCTTGGTCACACAAAAAACTTTCAGAGCGTGTGCCGGTATTTGACACACAATAAATGCAACATCCATGGCTAGGTTGTTGCTAAGAGCAGTCTAATTAAAGAGAGAGGTAAACGAGAATGAACGGTTCTTTTAACAATGTAAACTTGATGATACGAGGTAAAAAGATGTCAAGTAAAATAATTGGTTTAAACATTACTATTCAGGTCAACACTGGCTAAATGCTGATTGGACAACTATTTGCTGAACTCTGACACCCTCATTCGTACCTGTGACCAGCAGCAACCTTCACTATGCTGACCTTTGAACCAGAGGCTGACATAAATCTTCATAAAATATAAACTGCTGCATAGAAGATGAAATGTTTATGAAGTGGTGTTAATACAAACTGAGGGAGCTTCACAGATCATCAGCAAGTGGTTTAGCTGGCAACATGGTAAATGGACTGGTTCTTATATAGCACTTTTCTACTCATCTGAGCACTTAAAGCGCTTTACACAACTTGTGCATTCACCCATTTGCACAAGCACATTTTTCTAAGTGCTTCATAGCTAACATTCACACACATTCACACTCCGACGGATGCATCGGAGAGCAATTTGGGGTTAGTATCTTGCCCAAGGACATTTGGCATGCAGACTAAGGGAAGCCAGGAATCGAACCACCAACCTTTCCATCAGTAGATGACCTGCTCTACCACCTGAGCTACAGCCATCTCACCCCACCATGTTTTCTTCTCTTTCAAGAAAACCTCACCTGAATGAAACCCTGAGAATAAAGTGCTGGATTAGTCATGTTCCAGTGCATGTTTGTGGCTGGAGCTAGCTTACACAATGGCTCAAAGTTGTAATTTCTTTCCAAGAGAAAGAGAAATACTTAAAATGACACAGTTTAGGATTAATTTCCCTAAGTGATTGCTCACTTATTATTTTGAGGTAGTAGTCAACAGGGGTTGTTTTTGTGGGTTTCTTTTGTTTTTAATTTTACTATTTATCATGTAAATATAAAGTGCTATGAAATATCCATAAATTTTCCCAATAAATGAAAGAACAGAACATCCATGGCCTAAAAGCTCATCGAGTTCACAATTCATGGCATTTGATCAATGACAAACATATTTTTGCCTTAACTAAATTATTTTTACGGCAACGATGTAGAATCCTGAGCACTGTTGAGAAGCAGCACAGGAGCTAGTTTTTGCAGCTTGATTTATCATATTACTGGTTCCTAAACACAAACATCCTAAGAATAGTTGTTTGCATAGATGTTGCTTGACATCAAGATGTCAAGCAACTTGATGAAGGTTTGAGATTAATAGTGGTTTCTTTTGTTTATTTTTTAAATTCTAACTAGAGTTTTTTGTTGTTGTTGTTGCTGTTGTTGTTGTTTGTTTGTTTTTTTTACACATAGCTTTTCATTGCAAGCTTTTCTTTTCCATGTGTTTCAAGGCTAAAACTCACAAATTGGGAATAAGCTGGTAGGGATAGCATAAAGTCATTCCTTCAAGTCTTGGTAAAAAAAAAAAAAAGGTATTTTTTAAATGCAGAAGATTGTGGAGGGTGATGTAAACGTGCACTGCTTTGTGGTCCAGCTCTGAGGGACTTTAACAGCAGCTTATATGTAACACTGGCAGCAGTGTCATTACAGTGAGGTATATATATATATATATATACACATACACACATATACATATATACATATACATATATATATACATACATATACATATATATACACATACATACATACACATACATACATATACATACATATATATATATATACATATATACATATATATACATATATATATATATACATATATACATATATATATATACACAGTGTTGGGAAGGTTACTTTTAAAATGTATTCCGTTACAGAATACAGAATACATGCCCCAAAATGTATTCTCTAACGTATTCCGTTACGTTACTCAATGACAGTAACATATTCTGAATACTTTGGATTACTTAATATATTATCATGCTTTTTACAACAACGTGAATGTACTATTGCTGTGTGATTTATTACTATTACTGAAGGTCCGCGACTCCGAACTGTAGTAAAGGGACCTCTGACTAAAATGGCGGGGTCCCTGTCGGCTCGTAGCCGAAAAATAGCTTTACTTTGTTGTGTGGGTCAACTTTTCTTGCGAGAGACAGAGAGAGGCGTTGAAAGACTGCTCCAACGGAACTTATTGTTTTCGGAGGAAAACACGAACACGGTGTACAGTCGAGTCTTAATAGCTTACTTACAACTGGGCTCGTCAGGCACTCTTCTTGGCTGAAGTGGTTATTATTATATTTACATGTTTCCAGCTCCCGTTTTTCCTCGATGACAACTCGTACCTTTCCACTCGCCTTTTTCTCCCTCCTCGCGCTCACAGACACATAACGTGTATGGCAGTGCATTCTCCCTGCAACACGGACTACACTGCCCATGATGCTACATTCTTTAGAGCTATGCTTGTAGCATTCTGCCTGTTAGCTTAGCACAACAACAACAACGAAAAGGCGCTCTCTCACCCAGGAAACACACAGTCGCAGAAAGAGAGAGAGAGCATCGCCCTGTAACCATGGCAACCGTAACGCTGCCGCCTGGAACGACAGAACGTAGCTGTCAAACAAAACCCAAACAGTCCTGACCCGCGACAAAATGAAACAGGAAAGTACCGCAGTGTAATCCATTTATTTCAACAAAGTAACTGTATTCTGAATACCACCTTTTTAAACGGTAACTGTAACGGAATACAGTTACTCATATTTTGTATTCTAAATACGTAACGGCGGTACATGTATTCCGTTACTATATATATATATATATATATATACACATACACATATATATCACTAATTAATAAGCAGCTGAATAAGTAGAAGTACGGGGAGATGGCCACAGACAGGAATGAGCTCAATGAAGCTACTCACCCACTGCAGGACCGAAGAGAAGCACACTGAAGCTTGAAAAAAGGAGAGCTTGGAAGCCCGACATTGTTGACCGAGCCCTAAAGTGGGAAACCACAGAATAAGAACATTTTTCCTACAGCATCTTTTACATTACACTGTCAAGAGGCATGGTGGGGAGATGGTGAGTCACACAAAGCCACCACAGGGAATAGCAACTCCAATGATTCAAAAGGTTTGAAGTTGTGTTTGACTTACAATTAGGGCTGCCACGATTACGTCAACTATCAAAATCATTGACAACTAATTTAATAGTCGACGCATCGTTTGAAGCTTTGTAAATTCCCGAAAGACGTAGGAATAAGCAGCAGGACTTCAGAGTTTAAAAATGGACTGAAACTGAAGATGGCAGCACTGGATGTACAAGGATGCTTGCTGCCGTTAAACGCAGAAGAAGAAGAAGAAGCAGTCTCCAGAATCATAGCTGTGTCCAAATTCAGGGGCTGCATCTCTCAGAGGCTGCATTTGAAGGCCGATTACAGCAACGCTACGAAGGCTGTCCTTCACTTCCCCAGATTTGAAGGATCGGTCAGGTGTGTCCTTTGTGGCCCAACCTATCCCAGGATTCATAGCCAGCCAATTTCAGTTTCCAACAATGGCAGCAGCTACTTGGTTTTAATATTACTCTTATTACTCTTTCTTGGTCACAAAATAAACATTTAACATATTTTCAGGCGAGAATGTAACTGTGTAAACTTCAAATAGCTGCTCAGTTTATCAAGACATCACATAATTGCAAAAGTGCTCCGATGTTTTCAGTGATGAGCTGGCCAGGAGGTCAAGTTGCACTTGAGCCGACAAGAACAGCGAACTCCCGGCACATCTTTTTCAAAACCCCCGCAGTCTTTCACTACTCAGGTTAAACATGATATATAAGTCACTTAGATAACTTAAAAATGTTACTGTTTGGCTTTCAGTATTTCAGTATTTTTTTTTTCCTGAGTAAATCAGTTTGATTGTAATTAAAGTTATAGTTTTCACACAGCTGAATAAACGTCAAGAAGGAAACTGATTAAACAGAAGTGTGAGATGATCGAGAATATACTCCGGTGTCCTGTTATATTTTAGACAGCAAGGAGCAGACGGCTGAGTTTATTAAACTTCACCGAAACAATCTGCAAATTTCATTAAAAGTTTAATAAACTGTCATCTTGTGTTAATTTTTTGTTAGCACATACCTTAACTATCCTTTCAGCTTGTTCATGGCCAAAGATGTCCACCAACAGATTAGGTCTGTAATGTTTATTATTTTAATGTTTTTTTTTATGTTTTTTGCCATTTTTTTCTGCATAAAGCTTTTAACTAACTTCATTTCTTTTCATAAATATAAAATAGTTCTTACTTTTTAAATTTTTAACCCTTTAAACACCAGTTTGTTTGTCCACTGCCCTAGCTGGAAGACAACCTCAAATCTCACAATTTTATATATTTGCATTGCTACTGAAATTTCTTGTATTATTAATAGTAGAGTCTGGGAAATGTTATTGATTCACGTCAACACTGATTAAAATGCATTGTTATTTTTGTGCAGGGAGAGTAAAAATGAACATCTCAGTTTGTTTGTGGCCATTTAGCCAAGAGGAACAATTTGGTGTATAGTGTATATTATTGACATTATTAAGGAGCTGATGTTGAAAAAAATATAAACCTCTGGGAAGTTTAAGTCCATTTGCATTAACAGAACGAAAATCGTTGACAAAAGAAAAGTGAAGTGGCCACAAATGGCCAGGATAGAGCCCAGAGGGTTAAACACTTCAAGCTGTAAGCTAATGATAGTTATATAAGAGCAGATGCTGGTGCAATAAGCTCTACGTTTTATGTCTAATGGATGCATGATCTGATTAGTCGACTAATCGCAAAAGTAATCAGTAACTAGTTGACTATCAAAATAATCGTTTGTGGCAGCCCTACTTACAATTTGATTCAAGTTATAAAGAGGTTGGTTTAATAGTGATGTCCATGCATCTATTCGCTTCTGCTTATCCTTTTCAGGGTCGCGGGGGGTGCTGGAGTCTATCCCAGCTGTCATAGGGCGAGAGAGAGAGAGATGAATAATAAAAGTAAGGGACATTATTCTGCTCTTACATACAAATTAAAATACCACTGCTATGGCTTACCAGGGGGTGGATGGGCTAATAAGAGAAGAGCGATCCAAGAGAATCACCTCAAGTCACACTTGGATCTGAGCTTTACACACACTCCCACTAAGGTGCAGTTTAAAACACACTGAAGAGGAGATCAAACAACCAGGGCCCATCCACACTCAGTTTCTGAATGGAAAACACAAAAGATATGATTTAAATCACCAAAAAAGAATAACAACTGAACTCTTGCTGCATCAAATTCATCTGCTGAAACAGGCCGATGACCAGTGGCTCTAAAGAGTCTACTGTAAGTGATGTAATAAAAGTCAAAAGAAATGTACTAGTTAGTTATTCACAAGCAAAATGTACACAAAACAATAAAATAAGAACCAGTTTAAAATAAACAAAACCAAACTATGTGATTTGGTTTTGTTTATTTTGCAATTTACCTTAAAGAAACGGAAAACATTATGACACGATGGCCTGGGTGACTGAGAACCTTTACAGACATTATGAGCAGTGTTGCACACATACATGCAGCTCAGATTGTTTTTGAAGTGCCTCTAAATGCAGTCAAGCTTTTTAGGGTCCCTAAGCGAGAAGTATGAAATGAAAAAAAAACAGGGTAGGAACAATGCAATATAATGAAAAGCGCTAAATAAAATGATAGCTCATTATCGGCTTAAGGCAAAGCCTCCGAGGACATTCACAGGTCACATTTACTTTAGCCATGCAAACTGGGTTTGCACTCCTGTGCACCCAGGCTACTCACGCTGTTTATGTGTAGTAACTACATAAACTGTAATCTACTACCAACAGTCAAGATCTTAACCCCTTTTTATTTGTTCTTGTTTCTAATGTCTCTGTAAAGCACTTTGAATCACCTTGTTGTTGAATTGTGCTATACAAATAAACTTGCCTTGCCTTGCCTTGTGTGGTGTTCGTATTTTTGTTACACAGCCAGTGTTCATGGGTCTGGTGGACCCGCTAGAGTTTTGGCTTTCCAAATTAACACTATCAAACAATTTTATGTTAAATTACTCAACAGATGTTTACTTCATCCCAATTACAAGACATATGAACAGCAAACATGGTTAATTTTTTCCCTTTACCTTTGTTAGATCACATTTATGAATTAATGTGCTTCTCGTTTTTCTTTTATATAAAATGTTATAAATAAATCAGTTATAATCAAGTGGAGTGAGTGGAAAGACACAACACATTTACACGTGAAAAAATAATTAATTGTTTAATTTTTCTTTTGAAAAAAACTGAACACGGGTCTCACAGACCCGAACACCATACAAGGGTTAAATCAAAATAACACCGCGATATTCAAAACAGACACAGAATATTCAGCGTGATACTCGAAAATGTTAGTCTACCACAGGTGGGACTAATGATCTGACCAATTTCTCCTTTTTTCTACATACACTAAAGTGAGTCTGTGTCCTTTGAGGACACGAAGAAGAAAATGGCGACCTAACTTAACTTTCGGTTTCATTCTGACGAAAGGTTCTGTTCGGCGGCTCTAAGCTTGGCTAATTTCAGCTCTGATATCAATAACGTGACTGCATGACTATTTTTGAATTAACGTTTGTCCGTTTTTATGTAGCTGTAGTTGAGTTTAAAACAACTGACACTTTCTGCACCGACGGATGTATTTTTTTTTTCTGATATGAAGAAGAATCGAAAACGTTTTCAAAGTTTCAAACCCTTTTAAAGTTTTCGAATATATGTACTAAGTTTAACAACATCAATTTTAAACTTTTTTATGGTGTAACATTACGCTACAAAAAAGGTCACCGACGGTATATGCATGCAGGCGTCTTCAGATGTGCGCTGATTACTTACTGCGTATCTGCAGGTCGGAAACAGAAGAAACTCGGAGTCTGCAAAAGGACAGACAAACTCTGAAACTGCTCTCCGATTTTCTCCACTTTACTCCACAAGAAGTCCAAAATATTGAACTTTACGGAAAAGACAAACAAATGTCGACTATTCTTCCGACAACGGAAGCGCTCGCCGCTCACGCCCTGTAGCTACGTCACGACGGGTTTTTTTTAATTCCCTTCTAGACGACTGTAGTCTGAAACTCACTGAAACAGATGATGAACGCAATGAAAAACGACCGATCGTACCGTTTAAATATTTTTCATAACCTATTAAAAATTTACAACAACCGACCTTAGTGTTCTCCTTCAGGTCGATTAGCTTAGAACTTTGTTTTATCGCTTCTCTTTGAACAAGATAGAAATTTAGTAACATGGCCTTACAAACCCAACAGCGACATCTTAAGAGATCCACAGCTTATGGCTCTTCAATGGGGTGTCACAGGGTCCACAGGAAAAAAAAATTGTAAATGTAAAATAATAAAATAAATATTCTTCTGTAGCAATAACAAAGTATAACATAAATTATTCTGTAGTAATTACACAAGAATATCCAGTATTTTTACCTTTAGAAGATAAATTATTGAAATTAAATAATGATTTTCAGCAAGTTTAGTTATTTTACAATGTAACGCAAGTACATTGTAAGTAACTGTATTTAAAATACCTAAAAATGAACAGTAATTAGTTACTCTACTTTTTCAGTGGAAAAGTAATTTAAATAATTTAAATATAATTTAAATACACCCAACACTGGTTTTAATCTTTATTTAACCAGCAAGTCAAACTCCACTCTCCCAGCCCTTTTCAGACACCGCTTCCTGTAGATGTCTTTTATGGCAGTAACTGGTGCTCCTGAGTGAGGTGAGGTGAGGATGATGAGCAGCAGGATCCTGCAGATCATCTTCTCCCTGTGACGATAAAATTTGATTTGAGGAAGAACCTTTTCACACACACATATATATGTTTTAAATAAAAGTATAAAAAACTCAGCAGAGCTGAATCTTGTCTCACATGAACTTTCTCATCTTCTAAAACATTTTGGCTGCTACCCCTCAGCCTCTCAGCAGCTGCACTTCTGGTAAATGTGAAAATCACAGGTGATCTCAGAAAAGTTGACTCTGAACTTGAGGTCAAGATCACAGGGATTCAAACTCATCTCAGAGCTGACAACCTGTCTCTGAATGTGGACAAAACAAAAGAGATGATTGTTGACTTCAGGAGAGCACGGAGAGATCACTGCCCACTTAACATCAATAGATCCTCTGTGGAGGTTGTCAAGAGCACCAGATTCCTTGGTCTCTATCTGGTGGAGAACCTCTCCTGGTCCCTCAACACCAGCTCCATAACCAAAAAGCCCAGCAGCGTGTCTACTTCCTGCAGAAGCTGAGGAAAGCCCATCTGCCATCATCCATTCTTACCACCTTCTACAGAGGGACTGTCGAGAGCATCCTGAGCAGCTGCATCACTGCCTGGTGTGGTAACTGCACCATATCGGATTGCAATACCCTACAATGGATAGTGAGAGCAGCTGAGAAGATCACTGGAGCCTCTCTTCCCTCCACTAAGGACACTTTCAGCACCCGCTCCATCTGCAACGCCACCAGCACTATGGAGGACCTCACACACACTTTTCACCCTGCTGCCTTCTGGAAAGAGGTACCGGAGCATTCGGGCCCTCACTGCCAGACTATGGAACAGTTTCTTCCCCCAAGCCGTCAGACTCCTGAACACTCAGTGACTGGACACACACACACACACACACACACACACACACACACACACACACACACACACACACACACACACACTCACATCCATTGCACTGTCTTGTGTCTGTGTCGCCCTGTTCTGTCTAGTGTTGCACTGTCTTGTCTTGTTTTCTTAGCAGTTTTTTGGCACATTGCACTTTACGTAGTCCCGTGTTTTTCTATTATATGTCATATGTAGCACCAGGGCCTCGGAGGAAAGCTGTCATTTCACTCTGTACTGTACGACTGCACATGGTAATGACAATAACAGACACTTGACACTTGACAGAGTCTGCAGCCACAGTTTCAGTGCAGCTCACCAGCACATGAAGAGTTAATGGTCGTCTATGATCCAAATCATGATCATTGTTCTGTGCACACTTTCAGCTACAAGATGTAAAATTGTCTGTTGACATCAGAGTGAAGTGTGTTGTTTTGTTACTCCAGTAACATGTTTAGATGTTTGCAGGCTGAGTTTATCTGTACCCGTCCTTGTGTTTCTCCGTCTCTGGCAGCTGTCTCTGCGAACCATGAGCTCCTCTCTACGAACCTGGAAGAACATGTGAAGTTTTTTCTTTTGATTTTACCCGGTGCATTTCACTCACTGACCTGCAAGATAAAAACAAAATATCAGTGTAACAGATTTTCATTTCATCAGAGCTCACAGATAAGTTGAGCATTAGCCAACAGGGGGCGTTTCTCACCAGAAAATAAATGAGGCAAAATTAAACAGGTCACGTGATCGGTGTTCTTTAAAAGTTCCTTTCAGACTCACTGGTTTATTTGAAAGTTGCAGGTTAGTGCAGGAAAAACAGGTTAGTTTGCTGCACTGTGATGAACTTAACAGAACAGTGTGTGACTGCTGCACAGTGGCTGTGGCTTCATGCTCAGTTTGGTTACATCAAGTGTAGCAGAGATGAATTTGCAGTTAAGCTCATGATGCTTAGATTCACTGAATTCCACCTTCATACCAGCTGAATAGTGTCTAATATAAAGACAGCATAAACAATTTACTGTCAGTGTAGAGGATGGAAATCAGCCTGTTCAACTCATAAAACATCAGCTGACATCTGGTTGAATTCACTTGTGTAAATCCACAAAGAGCAGCAGGTCAGCTGATCACAGCCTGTACATTCAGAAAATCTACTGAAGCTCTCAATAGAAATTATGTGAGTCATGATTCTTTTCCAGACACTGAGCCATTACAACTGATTTTAGGGTTCCTCCACCTGCTGAATCCACTTCAACCCCTGACTCCTCATTTTCCTGTTTAGAGACAAATTCGCCCTCGACAATGTAGGCAACAGAAAATAGAGCCACTTTTTATTTTCCTTCTTTTTCTCTGCTCATGAGGCAGAGCTCAGCTACTTTTTACTTTCTTACTCTGAGTACATTTCAGAGCCTGTACTTTTTCACTTTTAATTAAGTAAAGACATTGAATCAGTACTTTAACTTTTACTGGAGCATTTTTTAACACAGGTATCTGTACTTCTACTTACGTACAACATGTGTGTACTTTTGCCACCTCTGCGTATCAGCCACATTAAAGTCTCCCTCTTCTGTGGTGCCGCCTTTACAATGTGTTAAAGTCTTCTTTATAATGATCTTGTTTCACCTCTGAGGGGAAATTTTGATGCTGGTCCTCTGTCTGTTCACTGCCTGCTGGAAACTTACCTGCTCGCTGCTGCTGCTCTTCCTCTCAGCTTCCCGGAGTAAGTCTGAAAACTCACCCGCCTGCCCTCCTGTCTGCACCTCTGCTCTGAAAAAGGAAAGGAAAGGTTAGACATGTTGTTCTTCTCCTCACTCCACCACACACCTGGAGAAACCCCCTCTCTGCAGCACTTGGCCTTGACAGCACAAGGTCCTGGACCACGTTTACATGTCTTCATAAGTTAACAGATGTGAAGTATTTTCACATACGGCCCTTAAAGCTTTTGTTAAAATGCTCCACAACACTTGGTTCAATCTGGCTTTATGCAGAGAAATGTGTGATGTTAAACTGAACCATCAGCTGATGCAAATGTTTATTATTAAACTCCTCGCCTTCATCTGTTGGAAGTTTAACAGGTACACGTCCCTCACTCATCCTCAAAAGCAGATGCAACAGATGCTCCTGCCTTGGTTTGAAGACACCTGCATGCATACTTAGAAAATCCATCTGTACATGTCAGTAAGTGTCTCACATTATCATTATCTGCACAATATTCACCCATATCAGCCAAATCAGCCTCAAACTGTTTGTCGATTCCACCAATCAAAACTCTGTTTCTGGGAAAAAGTCTTCATGCTGGTTTATGAAGTGTGTAAGTATCCTCCCTCTTTAAACAATGACAATGTTTCACCTCCAGTAGTGACAACATTACACCTGCTTATTCCCCTGCAGCTTTGTTATTCACACTGCCCAAACCTACCAAGTGAGCAGGGTCATGATATCATTTATGTCATGTGTTTTCCACGATCGCTATGAGACACAAGTGGTCAGACTCTGAGTGTTAACACATCTTATTTCATCCCCATCACACAAAAACACTCAGCAGTGCGCGCCTGTTTTATGCTTCCCACATCAACAGTTTCTCCTCTTGTGCAACAGACTTGCTGTGATCCAGGGAATTGTGCACCACATCATCATTTGCGTTACGCAGAACAAAGTGCACTTTATTCTGCTTGAGCCTGGAAGCTGATAAAGAGCATTCACTAATGTGTCGTTAATTCAAACTGGAAATGTAAGGCTGGAAACCTGTTTCAGAAATTCTCTGGATTGCACCATGAATCTCATTTGTTTCGCTGTTTAAAGGAGGGAAGGTGTGTTTAGATGATGCTTGCTGGTTGTAACAACCAGTATCCCCTGACACCACACCCTGAACCCACTGCTCCACTCCTCCCCTGCAGCCGAGCACAAACCACACTGACCACATCTGTGATAAAAACTAGTGAAAAACTGCACATCCGTGTTGTTTTCTGGAAGTGGGCGTGGGCGATGATTCTCGGGCACCGGGCGTACTGGTGGAGGCTTGGTGGGTGCAGAACCATACGATGGTGTGGTAACCACAGCCGACGAGACTGGACCAGATGGCAACGTGGCAGCCGCAGACGATGGAGCAGATGGTGGAGCAGGTGGCGGATGAACGGGCTCACCAGAGCTTTCAGCAGAAGATGACAGCAAGTGAACAGGGCTGGGCTAGAGAGGGACCTGGAAACAGAGCTAAAGGCTGAACAAGTAATAGAGCTAGAAACTGAACTAGAGACTGAACTAGAGGCTGAACTAGAGGCTGAACTAGAGGCTGAGCTGGTGATAAAAAAGGAAACTGAGCTGATAAATGAGCTAATGGCTGAAACCAAAGTTGTAGTGGTGGTGGTTGTGATGATGGTTGTGCTGGTGGCTGTGATGGTTGTTGAACTTGCGACTAATCAGGTAACTGACTCTTAGCTGCTCTCCTCTGGGGAACAGGGATGGGTACTGGGTCTGGCCGAACACCAGCCATCCCCACCCAAGGAACAGATACGGGCGCAGGGACGAGCTGGGTTCTTCCTGTCTTTATTCTGGGAGCCCATGTAGGTGCAGGAGCTAGCTGGACCTCTGCTGTTCCCACCCAGGGAACGGAAACGGGTGCAGGAGTCGGCAGGGTCACAGTTGCCTTCACAACTGGAAGTGGAGAGCGGAGCTCAGGAGCAGAAACAGTAACTGGGCAAACTAGGTTAATGGTGCCAAAGACAGTTTCAACTTGACACCGAGGGGTCACTCTGAATAATGTCTTTAGAGTTCAAACACACAGTAGCGGAGTCATCTGATCCAGGCGATACAGAGTCCACGGAAGACGAAACAGTGTTACTGTTGATCTATTTTTACTTATTTATTTATTTGATGGATCCGCCTTCCCTCTGTGTTGTCCATTCTCACCTGCTGGTAAGCCTCAGTCCTGAACTCCTCCTCCCTGCATGGTTGAATATGAAGTTGCTTCCCCTGTCTGGATAATAAATCTTGGAAGCACATCTCCTCCCTCTTTTTAGTCTAAAGAACCTGTGCACCTGACTGTGTTAAACATATAAATATGCATTAAAGCCACTAAAGTGTCTTATAGTCCCTGTTAACACATGCCTGCTGACACATGATACACAGTCATGTGTCATGTTTAACATGACACATGTAGTCATGTTTGAACACAACCTGAAACCTGTTAATGTTCTGATTTAACAGCAGATTTCTCCACATGCAGGACAGAGAAATTCCAGCATCTGTCACACAAAAAGTGGAAAATATATTTGTTTGACATTTTAATCATAATAACAAAGAAATAAACTGTTGGTAGATCCACTTTTTACAACGAATCATCCATCAGTAAAAATCTAACTCAAATCAAATACAACAAATTCAACATTCATAGAAAAAAACTTCAACCCTGCAGGGATCAAACATCTGATCAAACACCAGGGTTGGACACAGACTTTCTAATCTGACATCACAAAGTTATTCTGAAGCTGTAAATCTAATTAAAAACTCCCCAAAACTACTAAGAGAAAACCCTTAAAAGGTTCAGTGATAGAAGAAAAATCCTTCACATATAAAATCAACAGAGGTTCCTGATAAATAGACTAATAAACAGAGAATAGCTGAACAGTTTCTGTGACACAGACGTAAAAATGCATAAATGCTCCATGATTTTCATTTCTATCCATCTTCTATCCATGACAGGAAGCACTCAAAACGTGCGGCTATCCTAAATGGGCGTTCTTAAAGTCAGCAAAGAGGCACAGAAAAGAAGACCAGACACCAGCGAGGGAGGATAAGAAGGACAGACGCAACAACATTGTCATCCCCTATGTAGCCGGTGTATCAGAGAAACTCAGGAGAGTTTTCTCCAAGCATGACATCCCGGTGTATTTCAGACCCAGCAACACGCTCAGACAGAAACTGGTTCACCCAAAAGACAAAACGCCAAAACACAGACTTAACAATGTGGTGTATGCTGTACAGTGCAGCGAGAAATGCTCAGACCTCTACATTGGAGAGACCAAACAGCCACTTCACAAGCGCATGGCACAACACAGAAGAGCCACCTCCACAGGACAAGACTCAGCAGTCCATCTGCATCTTAAGGATAAAGGACACTCTTTCGAGGATGCCAATGTTCACATTTTGGACAGAGAGGACAGATGGTTTGAAAGAGGAGTGAAAGATGTCCACTATGTCCACTGTGAGCGACCATCTTTGAACAGAGGCGGGGGTCTACGACACCAACTCTCTGCCATCTATAATCCAGTTTTGAGATCCCTTCCCAGACGCCTTAATGCCCACTCACATCCTGGGCCATCTGATCTCAGGAATTCGCATGATAAGGTGGGGCCAGGTTTCACAATGAACACACCCGAAACTCTGGCTGATTGGGACCCACACCCAGTTTCACACCTTGGCTCAGGCGATTAGAGGATCATCAGGGGGTCCTTTTGTCCCTCTGTGGGGGTCACTCCCACTAGGTTTATATCTGGGACTCTCCACCATTTGACCTTAGAACTGAAGAAGCTTCTCGGATGAGAGGTGAAACGTCTTCAATCAACTTAAAGAAGTCCAGAGGCTTTTCTTTGCAAGCTCCTTTGACTACGATGACCTGGATGACTGAGAACCTTCACAGACATATTCTATCCATGATCAAACTTTTCATCTAAAAAATGACATCACTCTAGATATTATAATAATAATAATAATAATAATAATAATAATATCAAAAACATCAAGGATTCAGTTTTTTTGTTACATTTTAAAGGTTCAAACCTCAAAGACATTAAGTTTACAGTCACATATGATCAAGAAAATCAACAATCTTCACATTTCAGAAACTGGAACCAGCTTTAAATGTGACTAAAATAATGATAAAACAATCAATTCTCTAATCATTGACTAACTGATGAATCACTGCAACTCCAATATATTGTTGCATTTGACAACCCACTACAGCAACTACAGAATAAAAGCACTAACCAGACTGATGACAGATTTCAAACATGCTGAATATGAAGAGTAGTATCATTTAAACTCACATGATTATCAGCCATAAGAACAAATTCAGGTTTATATTGATGTAAGGTATATAAATGTAAGTACAGTTTGAATCAGTGCAATATTATTTTCACACATTAAAGCCTCATTTAGAAAACTACACAAGTACATATAATGGTCAGGGATCAACATGAACCTGTCTTCTCTGTTTGACTTTAATCAGCTCTACAGTGGCTCCAGGTCCAAGCCAAAGTCCAGCATAGAGCGGCTGAGTGAATGTGGTCTGGACTCTGTGGAGGAGAGTCATGGTTTCAGAGACGCTGTAGAAAGACAGAATACCTGCTCTGTCATCCAGGTACACTCCTACTCTGGAGGACCGAGGACCTGAGAGGACAGTTCGGACATTGTTGTGCCAAAATTTATAACTGTTCATGTCACAATCTAATGCCCAAGATTTGTTATTGTATCCAAATACACATTCATCGCCCGTCCCTGCTCTGCTGATATTCTTGTATGCGACTGCAACACCAACTCCTCCCCCTCTCCACTCCACCTCCCAGTAATAACGTCCACTCAGACTCTCTCTACTCAGGACCTGACACCATCCAGTGAATCTGTCTGGATGAACAGAATAAGACTGTTGTTGTTTCATTCTTGTTACTTTTCTGTTCCCCTCAGATAATAACAGACATCTGTTTGCTGTGTTTGGATCCAGCGTGATTTCATTTGAATATTTTAAGAATCCAGCTCTGGTCTTTGGCTCTGGTGGTGACAGTAAAACATCCACTTCAGTGACTGTCAGTGAGATGTTTGTCCATTCCTCTCTCAGGATGTCCTGTAGTTTATCTCTGGTCTCTGACACAGCTGCTGTCACATCCTCAAAGTAGCTCAGAGGACGAATATTGATGCTGGATGAGTGTGTAGACTCACTGAGTGCTGACAGTGAGGGGTAGTTGTGTAGAAACTGGTTGTGATCCTCTGTGTGTGAGAGCTGCTCCAGCTCGCCGTCTTTCCTCTTCAGCTCAGCGATCTCCTGCTCCAGCTTCTCCTGAAGCTCTTTGACTCAACTCACTTCAGTTTCCTGCTGGGATCTGACCTGCTGCTTCACATCAGAGCTTCTTTTCTGGATGAGACGGATCAGCTCAGTGAACATCTTCTCACTGTCCTCCACCGCTTTATCAGCAGAGCCATTGATGGCCTCCACCTCCTGTTGAAGCAGCTTCACATCTTTCTCTCGCTCCTGGATTCTCTGCTGGATGTTTAGTCGTCTCACCTCGAGCTCCTTCTGCTTCTCAGTCCTTTCTGCTGCAGCTGGGACTGTTTCATGGCCTTTATGTTCATCCACTGTGCAGAGATAACAGATACTCTGCTGATCAGTACGACAGAAAATCTTCATCACCTCATCATGATGAGAGCAGATGTTCTCCTGGAGCTTCTTGGAGGGGGCCACCAGCTTATGTTTCTTTAATGGAGCTGCATCATAGTGATGTTGGAGGTGTTTCTCACAGTAAGAGGCCAGACAGACTAAACAGGACTTGATGGCTTTCAGCTTCCTCCCAGTGCAGACATCACAGGCCACATCTTCAGGTCCAGCATAGCAGTGATCAGCTGGAGCAGCTTGGAGTCCAGTCTTCTTCAGCTGCTCCACTAAAGCTGCTAACATGGTGTTTTTCTCCAGGACAGGCCTCGGTGTGAAAGTCTTCCTGCACTGAGGGCAGCTGTGGATTCCCTTCTTGTCCTCTTCATCCCAGAAACTTTTAATACAGTTCATGCAGTAGCTGTGTCCACAGGTTGTAGTCACCGGATCCTTCAGTAGATCCAAACAGATGGAACAAGAGAAGGTTTCTCGGTCCAGCTGAAGTCCTTTCTGCGCCATTTCTCCTCTCAGTGTCAGTGACTGTGTGAGTTTCTCTTCCTTATAACTGAAACTAGTCTGAGCTCTGATCTCAACAACATGTTTCTGCAGTGAATGGAGCCTGTCAGCTCTTACACGTCACCACATGTTGGTTACACCCATCTTCAAAGTGCAGATTTGAAGGGGAGGGAACGAGGAAACACGTGGACAGAGAGGAGGTGCTGTGTTTAAGAGCAGGAAGAAGAGGGAGGGTTATCAGGCTGTGCTTCACTCCAGGAAGAGGAGCAGTTTGAGAGCGATACTGTGTGTTTAACCCTTTTTATTTACTGCTCACATCAACTTTTAAGCTTGTTAACACTTTCTTCTATAGAAATAAACTTCAGTTTAGAAATGTCAGAGTTCTCACTGAAGTTAACAAACAGTCCTTCAGTTTCAGTCAATGCAGGAGGATAATGATCCTAAACATACAGATAAGACAGCCACTGACATGATGCTTATGTTGCATTTAAGTTTATGTTCATTTCAATTGTTTCTGTCCCTCAAACACCATCAGAGGTGAGAGGGTGCAGCAGGTGTAGTAGTTGGTATATGAGGCAGTAAACAAATTAAAGGTTTTTCAAACACATTCATCTCCACAAAATGTGATAAATGTTTGACAGAAATAATGAAAAGAAACTCTGATCCTTCTTTAAAAGTTTTTTTCTGTTATTGCAGTCGAGGTGATCACAACTTCTACAATCATCTTGAGCAGGGACGTGGCTAAATACTGGTATGTGTGAACCAGTCAATATTAACCCTTTACTGACCAAGTATTATACAGACTGCCTTATTTGGTTATTTTGGCTGTAAAAGGGTCAGAAATCATACTATAAGTGAATGTTTTTGCTCCTTTTCTCAGAATAAACTCCACTTCCAATATCTGTCATTTTACATTATTGTATTGTTATTACAATGGAACAACAGCTTAAAGTGGAAATAAATGGACTCTGTTTTTTCAGATATTTAGTTAATTAGAAACTGATATTCAGCAGGAAGAAAATGTAACACGACATCAACGTTAAATATGAATTACAATAAATATGTACAAAAACGTTTTTTAGCCTGGGCCACTCAGGTTTTTAAATCTCCATGCCTTTTTGGGGGGCATTGCCACTTCTCCACACCTGCGTCTCTGCTCCGTGCGTCATCAATTCTTACTTGTGATTGGACCATTGTTACTCGTGCTTTCTAGTGATGCACCGTAAAGTTTCGTAAAGCACATCTTCTCATCTTCCAGTAACCGTCTGAAATGTCTCTCTTGCCCAACAGGTCGAGGAGCTACAGTGGTGCAAATCACCCATGGTAACACCTAAGAGGAATTGACTTTTCTTTTTTCAGACAGCAGTAGCTTGTGAACAGTTTGTGCTACCATAATACACCAAATATCTCCGTAAAGCGCAGCTTTTCTTCTTTTCAAATCCTTTCATATTATATTAATAACATACACAATGACGGAGTTACAGTCATTTAAAGAGCGCATGTAAAATGGGCCCACCAGTGGATAAACAGAGCGCACTGATATGAATGGCAGCATTTTAGAGGATTCATTGTAAACATGGCTGAACAGGATGGTGACACTACTTTGATGTGACGGACTACAAATCTATTCTCCACTCATGACTCTGTGCTGAGTCTGCATAATAAAGGAGGGTTTGTATGAAGTAGAAACTTTCATATAAAACATCTCTGTTACCAGTTGCTTCGTGTACAGGTTGATGGAGTGGAGGGTGATTTTCCAGCATCTGTGCTGAATAAAATCCTTTAAGTGCTGCAGGATTTGATGGACTGCCTCTGTGTGATTAACAAAGTGAAAGAATGTTTCATCTTATCTGCTTTGTCACAAATGGTTCTTTAACATCTTTAATGACTGAGCCTCAGGTTTGATACCTGAAGGCTCCAATATTCTTAGACACTACAATGGGTCAACTGACTATTTACGTTGCTTTGGACGGTAACATTGTCTGGTTATCCAGTTGGAATGAGGTTTGCAAATGTGAAAAGGGTTGATTACATTTACATATTGCATTGATATTAATTACAAGGCTCTGACTGGCAGCTGACTATGGAACGCCAGGACTGCCATAATGAATTAATTAAATACACCATTAAATAATTAATTAAATGTGGCAATAATTAATTAATTACATGTGTCATAACTATTTATTTAATTAATTAATTCCAATTTTAATTAATTATTGCCACATTTAATTAATTATTTAATGGTGTATTTAATTAATTCATTATGGCAGTCCTGGCGTTCCATAGCTGACTGGCAATCACCCTGCTGTCCATTATTAAAGCTGCCATTTATTTAACAATCATTCAACTTCACCACTTGACTGATTCCCATAAATGCCCACATGGAGGCGATAAAGTCAAACACAATAAATAAACTGCACAGCAGTCCACTGATATCTGACGTCCTGGCAGCTCATGAACCGATTGTCTCATTTCCACCTTAAATCCATCTCAGCTGGAAGAAAGAACAAAGAGGCTGAAGGTGGAAACTGTGGGATTATAATATTATTTTATGCCATGTTAGACCCCTAATTAAAGATTGTGAATTATTATGTAGTTTTAGTTTGCATTATTCTCCTGAATTAGAAGAAGGTGATAACTATTGCATTTGTTAAACTGATTTGCATTACATTAGACTGCTGATTTATTGTGAATGAGTGATATTGTTTTATGATGCATTATACTGCTGAGTTATAAGAAATACTGTTCACAGAAAGTTATCGCCTTATTTGTCTGATTAGAAGAGAACAGAGTGTGCTGGAGTTTTCTGCCCCATCTCAGCAGGAGCAGATAAACATGGAGCCAAGGTCGTAGCTTAGGCGCTGTGTGAGAGAAAGCATGTGAATGTTTGGGCTTTTATGATTAGGTGGGGGCCACTAGAGGCTATAAGAGTTTGATCAATGCTCCACCATTTTGAGATCTGATGCTGTCTGCGTACGTTGTCCATCTCCCACGCGTGTGATCATTAAAATCATCGTTTGACTCAACCCAGCCGGACCAGTGTTGTTATTGTGGTTTTTCCTCTTGTATCCATCCCCAATATTTGAATCCGTAACAGTTTGGGGGCTTGTCCTGTGGTATTGGGGTGGAAGTTGGAGGTTTGGACGGTCCGAGGTTGTCGAACGGACAGGCACGAGCCAGTGGTCTGACATGAGTGGGCATAAGCCTGCTTATACAAAGGTAAGGCACTACCTGTTGAATCTATTTCCAAAGTGTGCCAAATTGGACATGATAAAATTAAAGTCTACTCACTGAAATTACTGGTAGATGTCTGTTTTGATTTTGATGAAAAAATCTCATGAGTTAAAGCAGTTAGAGTCTGCTAAGAAATTGAGTTAGAGGCTCAAGTGTTTAATGCAGTTAGAGGCTGCTAAGAAATTGAGTTAGAGGCTCAAATAGTTTGGTAGGGAATTGGTCATTTTGTGAGTTAGAGGCTCCATTGATCACTAGGTTGCACCTGCCTCAGTCACACTCTTGTTTCGAGGAGTTGACTGCTGTTTCAAAGTGTTATAAATTAGTACAGGACGGCAGTTAGAGGCTGCTAAGAAGCGCATAGCCCGGAGGTTACTCTCCCTCCTGGCCGTGGACGCGCGACCTTGACCTGTCGGCGAACAGGGTTAGTTCAGTTTGGCTTAACTGTGAGGTACAGGGCATCCTGGAATAAGCTAGGAGTTAGAGTCACCTTACTGTGTTAAACGGTATCTGCGCTTTTTTGGACACTGTTAAATTGAGTTAGGGGTTTTAGAGATTAGGCCAGATACAGTTAGAGTCTGATACTGGTTAATTGATTACAAAAAAGTTGGACTTTCTTCGGTTGGACCCGTTAACTTAAATTTGTCGAAATTGTGTAGGCGCTAAATCTGTCAGGCCTGAGAGTAATTGTAAATATAAGACGTCTTTATTATTATTATAATAATTATTATTATTATAATAATAATAATTATAAAAACCAGTAAAACCAGTAATAATTATTACTGGTTTTAAACATACATATTAATGGAGGATTGTGGCGAAGAGTGTGGATAGAGGATGTGAAGACAGCTTTGCAGCTGCTGGTGGTGAGTAGCTGTGTGTGTGACAGGAACTCTGCATGCCCATGAAAGGCAACTGCCTGACTGTGTGAAGTATGCACCAAGAGAGAGAGAATAAAATCTAGGCAGATGAAGCGAATGGATGTTTTCAGAAAAGAAATACTAAGCGAATGTTTTAGTGTTTTAATACAGGTGGATTTCTCTCAACCTGGAAACTGAGTACAGCGGAAAAAAAGGATAATAAATTAAAGGAATTGGGACGACAGACAGGCCAAGCTTTGGCTCAATATTACAGCTTGACCTCACTTTGTCCGCACCTGGAAAAGAAGCTTAAAGGACATCTTCTCCTCCAGTTATCGGTTACCATCACTGGAAATTTTCAGGCAAGTTTTTGGCTGAATTGTTATTGGCACCATGTGTCCCTGAATCTCACAAGCAAGCTCTAACTCCTGGCTGAAGACATGGAATGCTGTTATTTAAGGTGGGAAATCAAATTTTGGGAAACAAAATAAAAACACACACACAACCAAAGAAACGTATAAGAAAGGCACGTGTTAGAGAAATGCCTCGTTTGAGAAAAAAAGTTAAAATAACCCACCTACAAACGCACACACACGCAATGAAGAAACAGCTTACATTCATGAACACGTGAAGATTTTCCAGCAAGGTTAAAGCAGCGAAACTTAACATAAACCTGTTGTTAAATGATCAAGTTTATCCACTACTAACAAATAAACTTTCTGGGTTCCAGGACAACAACTTAACTTCAAAAAAAAGACACTGGTCTGACCAACCAGTGATGACACGACAAATTTAGTGGTTAAAAGATTCAAATTGTGACATGTTTTCTGCTGATTGATTAATACAAATGATTACTAAATGAAGGAAAATCCCTTTTTTGGCTTTTAAACATGATCTTAAGAATTTTAACATGTACCTGTGTTGTCCTGTCAGCTTGGTGGGTTATGAGTTGATTATATAGTGAGAAAAAACAAAAAAAGGGGGAGAGAAGGCTGACACAGGGCCTGGTCCCGTTGTTTCTCCCCTCTCTGAATAACACAGCCAAAACAACATAATTTTCCTGTTCGTCCTGTTTTGTTTTGTTTTTTCTCTTTATGCTTGATTACAGGCTGCTTTGTCGGCCCGGAAAGCTGAGGCTGACCTGGACTCCTGCTCTCCCCTCTACCATCTTTGCTCTCTCCTCTACCATCTTTGATGTGACCCTGACCAAATGCTACAGCAGCTGGACCCACAACAACAACCTGAAAATGTCAACACTGCTGCAGGAAAACGATCTCATGCAGCGGAGACAGAGAGCGTTAAATCCAAGGCCCGTTTCACTACACGGGGGAGATTTCCAGACAGCTTCAGCTGACAGAGCTGTGACGAGACGCCCATTAAACCCAGATGAAAAGTGAGGCCGAGCAAAAGAATGCTGACCTTAACAACGTTGCATTAAAACTGTGCAGAACAGTGACGGACCAACACGGATGATCGGGCAGCAAAAAGGGCGTGCCAGAGACAGGAGAAGTAACTGAGGTCAGGAGGCACCTCAGAATGGACGAAAGCACCAGAAGAAAATAAGCTGAAGGCACAGGTGTCGGGGCTCGGCCAGGAGCTGACCTCTGAGAAGAGCCGAACAGCAGAGCCGCAGAAGGCCGTGGAGCAAAGCAAGGGAAACATCAATGGACTTCAATCTGACGTGTACGGAAAAGACTCTGAGGTTTCTGCCCTCAGTAAGAGCTCAAGACATCAGAGCAGAAACTGAGCATGGCTCAGGAGGAGCTGGCTGATAATCAGGCTTGGAGTCCCAGACACAGGACTTGAAATCAGGCCGGAGCTTGCTGGAGTAGGAGGTCGCCAAACCTGACGAAAAAGCTCCAACAGCAGGACCAAGCCCTGAAGGAGCTACAGAAGCAAAAGGGTCAAGTTAAGGAGGAGCTGGACAAGGAGAAGATGCAGGACACTGGAGAAAAGGACTGCCTCAATTCGGGCCAGAACCAGTATGGACAGAACTTTGAGCAGCAGCACCAATGGACGCAAACAGACTGAAATAGAGGAGGGCAGGACCCCAGGGCACGCTTCAGGCCGTGGTTTACCCAGAACACCAGAACAGGAAAGTGATGAACACAAACACACACAAACACACACGTCTACATGCACTGACTCAGAATGAAGAGAAACACACATATGAACACATATGCACTCGTTGATTGAGTGAGAACTGACACACACACACGCACACAAATCGAAATGCTGATTCAATTCACTGAGAAGTGATCCACACACACACACACACACATGCACACGCTTGTGCAATGAAGAGTGATACACATGATGCAATGAAGAATGCTTTACTAACAAATGCTTATGCTGACACGCAAAATGCTGCACACAAACATCCAAATACAGAATCTGTTACAACAACAAGAAGCCATTGATTGTTTATTGGTTAAATGCATTTCATGTCACCCAGAGGGCATTTGTGTAGATTTAGGGGACAAGGTCTAAGGCAGTTTGGTTATGAAAACAATGTCTGTGCGTGATGTCTGTTTATGGCTTAAGGCCTCCACTGAATTGTTTACTGTGCTTCACACAGCCTGATAAGGAGCAGTGGTACAGAGTGAAAATGATGAATTAACGGTGTGAGTTTTATTTTGGAGCGCCACATTTTTGTGATTGAGATTTAATTGAAGGAGGAACACACTGAAAAAAAAAAAAAAAAGAAAAAGAAAAAAAGGGGCCAGCCCTTGGAATTACGTAAGCATCTCGCGTGTGTTTAACACAATTGCCTCAGGCTTTAAAGATCTGTACGAAATCCAACAACTCAATTTGTTCTCATTGAGATGACGCGATACAATCTAATAAGAGTGGTTAGTTGCTGAACTCACGGAATTCACAACACCGCATAAGATTTCAAACTACAGGAAAATCACTGGAGTTATAAGAGGCAGACAACGACACACACACACCATGCATGCTATTGCTATTTATTGTGGATTAACCTGTCAAGGGCAAGAACAAAAGAATTCTGCCTCAAATCATAGCTTTCCTGTATTTCCTACATTGTTGGCATGCTGGTTAGTGTACGGTGGCCCCTAGAGACAAAGCACGTACAAACTCCAAAACACTTGCAAACTCCAAAACACATGCAAACTCCAAAACACATGCAAATTCCAAAACACTTGCAAACTAAAAAACACATGCAAACTAAAAAACACATGCAAACCCCAAAACACATGCAAACTCCAAAACACATGCAAATTCCAAAACACGTACAAACTCCAAATCACATGCAAATTCCAAAGCACAAAGGAAGTGCTCCAGGACGCTAGGGGCAGTGTTGAGCTCGATTTGCAAAATAAACGGCAAGTTTGTCTGTATGGGACGGTCTAGTCCCAGGTTGCCTAGCAACCATGATACTAACCGCTGGAAACTCATGCAACTTGGTTTGACAGAAATGAAGGAGAACATATTTTGTTCATTTGTTTGTTTGTTTCTACAAGAGCTTTGTGTGATGTGATAAGTATCTGAGGCTGAGACCACAGGACTGTAAAACATGATTGTTGGGCTTCATTTCTGTACTGAACAGTCATTTAAGATTAGCTAGTAAATAACAATTAGCTGATGTTGTTCATGAGACTAAAGTCATATCACTTTGGTAATGTAAATATAATATGGCCAATATTATAGTTATTATATTAATCATTATTAGCTATTACAGCAGTGAACATGAACTCTGTGTCAAATACTGAGCTTCAGTACAGATTCAAGTTGCAGTTATTTATATGTCTTATCACCTTAAATCTTCACTCAAAGACAAGTATCTTTGACAGTGCATATATACAGTGGGGCAAAAAAGTATTTAGTCAGCCACCGATTGTGCAAGTTCCCCCACTTAAAATGATGACAGAGGTCAGTAATTTGCACCAGAGCTACACTTCAACTGTGAGAGACAGAATGTGAAAAAAAAATCCATGAATTCACATGGTAGGATTTGTAAAGAATTTATACGTAAATCAGGGTGGAAAATAAGTATTTGGTCACCTCAAACAAGGAAAATCTCTGGCTCTCACAGACCTGTAATGTCTTCTGTAAGAAGCTTTTCTGTCCCCCACTCGTTACCTGTATGAATGGCACCTGTTTGAACTCATCATCTGTATAAAAGACACCCGTCCACAGCCTCAAACAGTCAGACTCCAAACTCCGCCATGGCCAAGACCAAAGAGCTTTCGAAGGACACCAGGAAAAGTATTGTAGACCTGCACCAGACTGGGAAGAGTGAATCTACAATAGGCAAGCAGCTTGGTGTGAAAAAATCAACTGTGGGAGCAATCATCAGAAAATGGAAGACATACAAGACCATTGATAATCTCCCTCGATCTGGGGCTCCACGCAAGATCTCATCCCGTGGGGTCAAAATGATCATGAGAACGGTGAGCAAAGATCCCAGAACCACACGGGGGGACCTGGTGAATGACCTGCAGAGAGCTGGGACCAAAGTAACAAAGGTCACCATCAGTAACACACTACAACGGCAGGGAATCAAATCCCGCAGTGCCAGACGTGTTCCGCTGCTGAAGCCAGTGCATGTCCAGGCCCGTCTGAAGTTTGCCAGAGAGCACATGGATGATACAGCAGAGGATTGGGAGAATGTCATGTGGTCAGATGAAACCAAAGTAGAACTTTTTGGTATAAACTCAACTCGTCGTGTTTGGAGGAAGAAGAATACTGAGTTGCATCCCAAGAACACCATACCTACTGTGAAGCATGGGGGTGGAAACATCATGCTATGGGGCTGTTTTTCTGCCAAGGGGACAGGACGACTGATCCGTGTTAAGGACAGAATGAATGGGGCCATGTATCGTGAGATTTTGAGCGCCCGGGCAACAAAGGAGTGGCTCCGTAAGAAGCATTTGAAAGTCCTGGAGTGGCCTAGCCAGTCTCCAGACCTCAACCCCATAGAAAATCTGTGGCGGGAGTTGAAAGTCCGTGTTGCCCGGCGACAGCCCCAAAACATCACTGCTCTCGAGAAGATCTGCATGGAGGAATGGGCCAAAATACCAGCTACTGTGTGTGCAAACCTGGTAAAGACCTATAGTAAACGTTTGACCTCTGTTATTGCCAACAAAGGTTATGTTACAAAGTATTGAGTTGTATTTTTGTTATTGACCAAATACTTATTTTCCACCCTGATTTACGAATAAATTCTTTACAAATCCTACCATGTGGATTCATGGATTTTTTTTCCACATTCTGTCTCTCACAGTTGAAGTGTACCTCTGGTGCAAATTACTGACCTCTGTCATCATTTTAGGTGGGGGAACTTGCACAATCGGTGGCTGACTAAATACTTTTTTGCCCCACTGTAGGTGTATCATATATAAGAGACAAATGTTGTTCCTTCAGTATGTTGGCATTACTAAATTTGGCTCATTGCTTACATATATTTATAAAAAGAAAATGTACAAGCTGTGATAACTGTTTCTGATAAAATGAAGAGTAGACTGATATATGAAATATTCCTTTATTGGGTGAGAAAATCAGACCATGTCATAACTGCTTTAAGTCATACAGAATAGATATCAGAGCCTTAAACAGGCTGACTTCTGCTAAATGGGTCAAACTGGGCAGAAAGTATCCAAACACATAACATCCTTATAGAATATGATGTAACACTATAGATCAACTTAGCTCAGAATATATAAAGCATATAAACAATTACAGCAATATGATGCAACAAACACAGCAGTACTACTAATCCAAAATACTCAAAGCTTCATAGAACTGGAACAAACATTTATTTGTAGCTCCATTCTGCTGCTGATACATACTTTAGGTTTCTGAACATTAAACTTGTTGCTGCCTTTCATAGTGTGTAACTTGAAGGCCCTGAGTACTTTCTCCCACACTGAAAACACTGGAATGATAAAATTATTTGAACATTACCTAATAAGACTGATTCAGGACAGACAATTAGTTATTTTAAACTTTTCTAGCAGTCCTTCACAAACAGGGAACAGTCTGTCTATTCTCTCCATCTGTCAGCTGCTGCTGGCTCTTCCTCCTCCTCTTCCTCACACACTGCTGAGTTTGTCCTGGTGGATCATCAGGGGTGCAAAGCCTCACAGATGATGTGCAGCAGTGGGTCCCTCAGTCTGTCCTCACTCTGGACACTTGCAGTTGTCACGCATGGAAATCAAATGTGTGATAAGCTGCAGGATTCAAACACAAGTGTAACTTATAAATACATGTTCATACTTTTATTCCACAATCAGAGAGAAAGAAAAAGAGAGAGAGTGCAGGACAGACAGACAGGTGACAGTCTCAGGTGTATACACTGCTACAAAACAGCACAAGAGAAGGAGGATTTAGTGTTTGTGTTATTACGAAACAGATGGTACAGTGGACACATGTGTGACTCCTGTGACTGTGTGCTCGCTGCCTCTGCTTGCATAGTGAACAGCTGTTCAACTTTTCCCATGAGTTCATCTCGGGTGGTTTTAATATCTGCTTTAGCTTCTTCTCGCAGCAGAGATATGTCACTGCTGATTCCTTTATGTATACTAGCCAACTGGATTTTAATGCTTTCCAAACTGTCTTCATACGGTTTCAGTCCTGCACCTATTTCTGCTCGCAGCGTTCCCACAGATATAGGCGCTTCCTCCCCCATCTCCACATTAGCATTAGCTTTAGCTTTAGTTGCCTCGCCATATTCCCCGCTCGAGATGGTCGAATCGATGTCTATGGTCTTTTGTGTGTATTTTCTGGTCTTCTTAGTATCCATTTTAGCGTGGCTTCAGCTAACCAAGAATTAAGTAGTCTGGACAAATGCAATATTTAAAAATAATAAGCGGAGCTGAACGCACCCACTACTTCACTCCATGCGGCCGGAAGCGGAAGTCCCAAATTGACAGGCAAACACTTTTAAATCTAATCTAATCTTGTCCAAAATCATCCTGGCCAATGACCATAACCCCCGTACATTATTTAAAATTTTTAACTCTGTGGTTAACCCTTCCCCGGACATGCCTTTAATCTATTCTCAGGCTCTTTGTGAGCGATTTCAAATTCACTTTTTAGAGAAGGTCTCATCTCTTAAGTCCTCCCTTCTCCCTGTTTTATATCCTCTCCCCATTCCTGAGTGCATTTCAACTTTCCACCAGTTTGAGCCTGTGTCACTTTTGACACAGGCAAAGTTGTTCAAATGAATAACACCAATACTGTGCTTGACATTCTTCCATCTCGCTTAGCTAAGGACTGTGTTGATGTAATCGGACCTAGTATCCTATTTCTTATGGACTTTTCCTTGCTCTCAGGCTGTGTTCCTTTGGCCTTTAAGCATGCTGTAGTCCACCCGATTCTTAAAAAAAGAAACTCTGATTGTTATGACCTTTCAAACTACAGACCGATCTCTAAGCTTTCGTTCTTTCCCAAGATCCTGGAGAGACTAGTTCTCTCCCAGCTCCAGGCGTACTTGGACACGAA
The DNA here is from genome assembly GCF_057382275.1 of Copadichromis virginalis. Taxonomy (NCBI): domain Eukaryota; kingdom Metazoa; phylum Chordata; class Actinopteri; order Cichliformes; family Cichlidae; genus Copadichromis; species Copadichromis virginalis. The sequence goes on from NC_140620.1 coordinate 28,422,493, forward strand.
TAATATTACTGAGAAATTTTAATCTGCCTTTAAGCCATTGCATAGCACTGAAACAGCGTTGGATAGAGTTCTTAATGATATTCTTGTAATCACTGATACTGGACGCTCTATGGTGCTAGTTTTACTGGACCTCTCTTCGGCCTTTGATATGGTGGACCATAACATTTTATTACTAAGACTTGAGCACACTGTGGGTATTAGAGGCACTGCCTCTATTTTGAACTTACTGACGACCTTGCTGTGTCCCTACACTACTTTCAAGAATGCATGCGGGAGGTCAAAGAATGGTTCCTGAGTAATTCTCTTGTTTTAAATGATAAGAAGACTGAGATTGTGGTGTTCAACAGTAAAATCCCTCGTGCCCAACTCTGTGCTGCCCTAGGTTCCTTTGCTAGCTTTTCTTGTGACTATGTCAGTAACTTGGGTGTACTGCTGGATAGCTCGCTCAAACTCAATAAGCAAGTGTCTGCTGTAGTGAGATCTAGCTTCCACCAACTGCGCCTTTTCTCTAAGGCTAGGCATTATGTTCCGCATGAGGACCTGGAGAAGCTTATTCACGCTTTTGTGAACACCAGGTTGGATTATTGTAACTCCTTGTACTACGGTCTTCCCTCTTCTCTTCTTCTTAGACTGCAAACAGTCCAAAATGCAGCAGCCCGCCTCTTGACTGGCACCAGGAAAGTTTGCCCTATTACTCCTGTTCTAGCTAGCTTGCATTGGCTGCCCATAAAGTACCGTATTCAATTTAAAATATTACTCCTTACATTCAAAACTATTAATAAATTAGCGCCAAGTTATCTTTTTTTTTTTTTTTTTTGCTTGTCCCGTTTGGCTCTTTTGCCATCAGAATTATTGTCTAAGGGCAAAGAAAGATGCCCAACGGATTTACTTTACCAAATTGACCATCCCAGCCTTGCCATAATGGTCCATTTGATTCACCTTTTATTGTTTATTTTATTTTCACTTGCTGAATACGGGACAGACTTGACTGGGGGAAAGAAAGAGAAACAGCTGAGAAGGGCAAAAAACAAAAACCAACAGAATAAGCAGAGAAAAAAAATACATATATCGATCACCTGGATCACCTGTTGAGAAAAAAAAAAGAAAATAAGCAGAAGAAAACGAGAGTAATAGAATAAACAACATCACAATGATATATGGGAATATGACAGTAAATACTAAATATTAAACATTATTGTGCAGCACGTAAGATCGACAGCACACAGTGTGCTTTGAGGTAGGAGCCAAAAAGGGTGTAGTTTGTGTGTGTGATCACCCGTGTGTACACCTGTGAGCATGGACGTGCTTGTATTTAAAAGGTTCCTTCATGTAATGATCTACCAGAGGGTGTGGGGAACCACTGCCCCGTCCTCCAGGGCATGAAGCAGGTATGGAGGAGATCAAAACTCCAGGCATCCAGAGGCCCCCAGAACACAAGAGACCAAGGAAGACCAACAGAGGGGCAGCTTCACTATTATCCCAGAAGGAGCTGAGGAGAGTCCCTGTTGAGGGGTCACTCAGCAGCCGCGGAGCAGAAGCCAGGGGGAGTTGCAGTGACGCGCCCGTGAGCTCCGCCGGCAGCCAGCGCCACGTTATCTTAGTGAACTTCTCAAATCACATACTTCTGCTAGAACACTTAGATCTGCCACTCAACTACTTCTGACCCAAACCAGATCTCGGCTGAAGTCCCGGGGTGACCGTGCGTTTGCTCTGGCTGCACAATCACACAGCTTTTCCAGCTGCCCTTGCACTTACATGATTAAACTAAAGCACCTCCTTTAGATTCTAATCCCAAACAGTGACATATCATTACTTTATGTAAACACAATGTACATTTTCAAATTTATTAATCCTGAAAAGATGAATTATGTAACGAATCTATGAATTATAAAACAAACATGTGTCATGGTCTACGGTGGGTGGCTGGAGTTTCCATTAGGCTCCTGAACTGACCTGGGATCCGCCCCTGGGCAGGGCCAACTCCAGCTCCTGCACACCTGGAGCCTATTGCAGGCTATCAAGCCAGAGGGATTTAAACCACACATCGATGTTCACTCACTGCCAGTTCGTCATCAACCCATGTTGGTAACAGGTCTTGTGTTTCAAATTCTCGCTGTGATTCATCTTACTAACAAAGACTCTTTTGTGCTACAGTTGCTGTACCCACCCTGGCTCACTCCACCTCCGGACTTGGAATACCTAGTGATCATTTTGGAAATCCCTCTGTGCCTCACCTGCCTGCCCTCCTGCCATCACACTCCATCTGGAGCCCCGGATCTCAGGTCAGCCTTTCCACGCCACTCAGCCTCCCCTGGATCTTCATCATCCCCCTCTCAAACACTCCAGGTCCCTAACTGCAATGTGACTGTTCCCCACTCAGCTCCGTTCCACTTCTCAGGCCTCGTTCCCTCGCCCTAGCCACGTTCCCCTGGGCACGCCACACCAAGGCTCCACGTCTCGTCATTTTCTGTCTTTGCCATGTTTCCCTTTTTTTGTTCCCCTTGCACTTAACCGTAATAAACTATTAAATCATCTACTGTCTCCGCTCTGGGTTTCTGCACCTGAGTCCTATTCAGTACTGGCCATCCGTCGCCGTGACAGTACGAACTGGCCAACAAATGGACTCAGCAGACCCAGTACGTGCAGCAGTCTCCAAGCAGGGAGCCATTTTAGGGGCTCATGAGCAAGCGTTGCAGGTTCTCGACACCCGGTGTCAAGCCATAGGCGAGACCCAGGCTAGGATATTAGCTTCCCTGCAGGAGATTCAGTCGGCTCTTTCCCCTCCTCCAGGCCCATCCTCCGCGTCCCCTGCGCCCGTGGCAGAACCTCCCCAGTCTTCCCCAGCTCCGACCCCTTCGGGCTCCGTGTTTCGCGATGCTGCATTCCCAGAACCCGAGCCGTACTCTGGGGAGCGGGGCCGCTGTACGGCCTTTCTACTGAAATGTTCTCTCGCGTTCACGCATTCACCCCGTTCATTTACTAGCGAATCAGCTCGGGTAGCATATCTGGTGGCTAAGCTACAGGGCAAGGCGCTGTTATGGGCCGAGGCGTACCTGTCGGCTCACCCGCTCCCAACCTGCTCGTTTGATGATTTTCTGTGCGAGTTTAAAAAGACCTTTACTCACCCAGTATCGGAGGGTAGTTCTGATGAAAGGTTGCTCGGATTGCAACAGGGGAGCCGGAGTGTCGCTGAGTTCATTATTGACTTCCGTACCGCAGCCGCCGAGGCCAATTGGCCCGATCATGCCCTTCGGGGAGTGTTCCGTCGCGCCTTAAACGACGAGCTCAAAGACCAGCTCGCTTCCCGCGATGAGCCCAAATCCTTTGAAGACTTGGTCTCCCTTTCCCTTCGGATAGATAATCGCCTGAGGGAAAGGGAGGCAGAAAAGAACCAGAAACATCGTAAACCTGCGCCTCGTACGTTTTCACTTCCTCCACCGTCACGTCCGGTGTCAACATCCGCTCCCGTTTCCACGGAAACGGACGCCGCTCCGGAGCCTATGCTAATCGGCCGCTCTCGTCTCACACCAGAGGAGCGAGAACGACGGCTTCGGTCGGGCGCGTGTTTTTACTGTGGCTCAGTGGAGCATAGGTTAGCGCAGTGTTCGGTTCGGCCAAAAGGCTCCGCCCGCCGGTAATTTCGGGGATACAGGTGGGCGGATCCTCTTTCAGTTCCAAACCCCGGTTAATTCTACCAGTCACCCTGTGTCTAAATAAGGTTTCTCACCCCCTCCATGCTCTCGTTGATTCCGGAGCAGAGCAAAATTTAATAGATTTAGCTCTCGCTAGACGCCTTCATTTGCCACTCAAGACTCTCGATCCTCCCATCCCTGTTACCGCATTAAACGATCAAATATTCTCTCAGATAACCCATCAGGCTGGCCCCGTAACCCTCGTCACCTCTGGAAACCACCATGAAGCCATTACCTTATTCACCTTCTCTTCTCCTGATTCACCACTCATCCTAGGCTACCCCTGGCTACAGAAACACAACCCTCATATAGACTGGTCTGGAAGTAAAATCGCTAGTTGGAGCCCTTTTTGTCTAGCCCACTGCCTCAAGTCTGCCCTATCGCCGGGTGCCCCTGACACTAACACCTCGGGCGTTGATCCGGTTGACCTCACACTCGTCCCACCTGAGTACCATGACCTCCAGGAAGTTTTCAGTAAAGACAAAGCGTCGTCCTTACCACCCCACAGGCCTTATGACTGCGCTATCGACCTTCTACCTGGTGCTCCGCTTCCCTCTAGCCGGCTATTCAACATCTCCAGACCAGAAAGAGAGTCCATGGAAAAGTACATCCACGAGTCATTAGCTGCAGGTATCATCCGCCCATCCTCCTCTCCAGTGGCCGCCAGCTTCTTTTTTGTGGAAAAGAAGGATAAATCACTCCGTCCATGCATAGACTACAGAGGGTTAAACGACATCACCATTAAAAACAAATATCCTTTACCCCTTATCAGCTCAGCCTTCGAACCCCTCCATGAAGTCACCATATTCACCAAACTGGATCTCCGCAATGCCTACCACCTTGTCCGCATCAGGGAGGGGGACGAATGGAAAATGGCTTTTAATACGCCCCTAGGTCATTTTGAGTATTTGGTCATGCCGTTTGGGTTAACCAATGCCCCCGCTGTCTTTCAGAACCTGGTCAACGACGTGCTCCGTGATTTCCTGAACCAGTTTGTCTTTGTTTATCTTGATGACATACTCATTTTCTCCAAGACCCCCCAGGAACACCATGTCCACGTCCGAGCAGTCCTCCAACGCCTCCTGGAAAACCGACTTTACGTCAAAGCCGAGAAATGTGAGTTTCATGCACAATCTGTCACTTTTCTTGGCTATATACTCGCAGGAGGGCAGGTGAAGACTGATCCAGCCAAGATCCGCACGATCCTGGAGTGGCCCACGCCCACGTCACGCAAGCACCTACAACGTTTCCTCGGCTTTGCCAATTTCTACCGGAGGTTTATTCGCAACTACAGCCAGGTAGCCACTCCTCTCACTACACTCACATCCACCAAAAGACAGTTCATCTGGACACCTGAAGCTGAGGTAGCATTCAGTAGGCTCAAGCGCCTATTTACTTCAGCTCCAGTATTGTGTCACCCAGATCACTCCAAGCCATTTGTTCTAGAGGTAGACGCGTCCGACGTCGGCGTCGGAGCGGTCCTTTCACAGCATTCAGGTTCCAAGGCCAAGTTACACCCATGTGCCTTTTTTTCACGTCGACTCTCGTCAGCTGAACGCAACTATGATGTAGGAGACAGAGAGTTGCTGGCTATTAAGTTAGCCCTGGAAGAGTGGCGTCACCTATTGGAAGGAGCTGAACACCCATTCACCATCTTCACAGATCATAAAAACCTTACTTACCTCAAAACAGCTAAGCGTCTAAACGCCCGCCAGGCCCGTTGGTCTCTGTTCTTTGATCGCTTCAAGTTTGCCATCTCTTTCCGTCCAGGTTCCAAGAACGCCAAGGCTGATGCCCTGTCTCGTCTTTACGACCCAGACGCTGAACTCACCGAACCAGCTCCTGTGCTTCCTGCCTCCTGCCGCATAGCGTTTTTATCCTGGGACATAGAGGAATCTATCCAGCGTGCTTTACTGGATGAACCAGACCCTGGCACAGGTCCTCCGGGCCGCCGCTTCATTCCCACAGCAACCCGTTCGGCTGTAATTAAGTGGGCTCATACCTCCCGGTTTTCCTGCCATCCTGGAATCGGCCGCACCATCGCTCTACTACGTCGTCACTTCTGGTGGGCAACTCTGGAACATGATGTGCGGGACTACGTCTCTGCCTGTGACGTGTGCGCCAGGAACAAGACCCGAAATCAGCGACCATCCGGTCTTCTACAACCTCTAGCCGTACCTTCTCGTCCTTGGTCCCACATTTCCCTGGACTTTGTCACTGGACTGCCTAGGTCAGCAGGTAAAACAGTGATACTCTCTGTGATCGACAGGTTTTCAAAAGCAGCTCACTTCGTTGCCCTGGAGAAACTACCCACTGCCACGGAAACTGCAAGACTGATGGTTGACCACGTCTTCAAACTCCACGGGATTCCTGCCGAGGTCACTTCTGACAGGGGACCTCAGTTTACATCCCAGGTTTGGAAATCTTTCTGCTCTGCCCTGGGTGCTCGAGCCAACCTCAGTTCTGGTTACCACCCTCAAACCAACGGGCAGACTGAGAGGCTCAACCAAGAGCTGGAGTCCATGCTCCGCTGCATGGTTTCCCATAACCCGGCTACCTGGTCAGCACATCTCCCATGGGTGGAGTATGCGCACAATTCTCATGTTTCCGCATCCACTGGTCTCTCTCCATTTGAAGCGTCCCTGGGCTATCAGCCTCCCCTCTTCCCTGAGGAAGAGGCTGATTTGGCTGTGCCTTCCGTCCAGCACCATCTCCAGCGCTGCCGCCGCATCTGGACTCGGACCCAGGAGGCACTGAAGAAAGCTGCTGCCCGCCACTGCCGCTATGCAGATCGTCTACGGTCGCCAGCTCCTCGGTACGCTCCAGGGCAGAAGGTGTGGCTGTCGGCTAAGGATGTTCCCCTTAAAGTTTCCTCCCGCAAGCTGGCTCCTCGGTTTATTGGGCCGTATGTCATCCACTCGGTCATCTCGCCCTCTGCTGTGAAGCTCGAGCTTCCTCCCAGTCTGCGGATTCACCCGGTTTTTCATGTTTCCCAAGTCAGGCCTGTGCTGTCCAGTGTGCTGTGCCCGCCTTCCGACCCCCCTCCGCCCGCCCGGCTCATCGATGGTCATCCGGCCTATACGGTTCAGCGGATCGTTGACGTCCGTCGCCGTGGTCGGGGTCGCCAGTTTTTGGTGGACTGGGAGGGGTATGGGCCTGAGGAACGTGCCTGGGTTCCTCGCTCGTTTATCCTTGATCCTGCTCTTGTCTCTAATTTTTTCAGGTCACGTCGCGGGCTGGGGACCGGTCGGCCGCCGGGTGGTGTCCCTTGAGGGGGGGGTACTGTCATGGTCTACGGTGGGTGGCTGGAGTTTCCATTAGGCTCCTGAACTGACCTGGGATCCGCCCCTGGGCAGGGCCAACTCCAGCTCCTGCACACCTGGAGCCTATTGCAGGCTATCAAGCCAGAGGGATTTAAACCACACATCGATGTTCACTCACTGCCAGTTCGTCATCAACCCATGTTGGTAACAGGTCTTGTGTTTCAAATTCTCGCTGTGATTCATCTTACTAACAAAGACTCTTTTGTGCTACAGTTGCTGTACCCACCCTGGCTCACTCCACCTCCGGACTTGGAATACCTAGTGATCATTTTGGAAATCCCTCTGTGCCTCACCTGCCTGCCCTCCTGCCATCACACTCCATCTGGAGCCCCGGATCTCAGGTCAGCCTTTCCACGCCACTCAGCCTCCCCTGGATCTTCATCATCCCCCTCTCAAACACTCCAGGTCCCTAACTGCAATGTGACTGTTCCCCACTCAGCTCCGTTCCACTTCTCAGGCCTCATTCCCTCGCCCTAGCCACGTTCCCCTGGGCACGCCACACCAAGGCTCCACGTCTCGTCATTTTCTGTCTTTGCCACGTTTCCCTTTTTTTGTTCCCCTTGCACTTAACCGTAATAAACTATTAAATCATCTACTGTCTCCGCTCTGGGTTTCTGCACCTGAGTCCTATTCAGTACCGGCCATCCGTCGCCGTGACAACATGAACTTAATCGTAAATAAAAAATACAAAGCAGACGTCTGGCACCTACAGACGCCCCCAGGCAAAGACAGAAAGTTCGGTCCCAGCTGATCCACAGATGATTCGCAGGTGCTTGTTTGTGTCAGGTGTGTTCATGAGAGGGTGAAGCTCCCAGGAGAATCCCACCCTTGTTATGTAAGAAGACACACACACACACACACACACACACACACACACACACACAGGTAGTGCCACTGAGATGTTGTGTGAAGTTTTGTTTTTTTTACTGACAACACAACAATGGGTATTTGACTGTTGAATGTGTCATCCTGGTGAGTTAGCTGTTAGCATCAAAGGTTCAAAGTAAATATGTTTAATTGTGTTTTATGTCAGAAATACGTCAGACTCACCCTGTAACTACATCATTATATTTTACATTACTCAGGAAAGACCGACTACAGTTAACACCATGATAAAGATTACACACTATAAATAGTTATCAAAGGACACAAATGTGTTTTTGTGTATATTGTTGTTGTTATTGGCTTAGCGAGGAAACGCTTGTGTGTCGGTTGAGTCACTCAGACTCTCCTCCACACAGTCCGCATTTATAAAGTGCTTTAAAAACCTGAACATTACAGCTAACAGTTACATTTTCCATTGGTGCACAACTTGGAGCTAAACTTGTTTTAAAAACTTTAACTTTACACTTATTTCTTAAATTCATCTTTGTCAGTTTTTCAGAGCAGGGATCCATAATGTAAATTTGCCTTTTTATGTGTAGTGTTTCATGCCCACTTTAAGGGGCATCTACACAGGAAGAGAAAACTAGCTTTGTAGCAGCCAGAGACCTTTGAATGTCAGTGAAACTCAGCTCCTTAAAGCCACAGCTATTAACCACACACAGCGCAGTGTGGGTGAGTGCCAAGTTCAATTTTGAGACAAACAACTGAAGCGAGTATTAACTACTTAAAGTGAAAAGCATAATTTTACACATGGAATGCATCAATATGTGTCCTGTGGAAATATATGGTGCGGGAATAGTACTGTAAAGGAATAATGCACTGTTTGATATAAGTTTCCAAGTAATCACGTTGAGATCAGCCTCTGTTTACTGTCCATGTAGATCTGCTAAAGGATGCTGGATACAGAGGTGCCATGTGACAGAGAGAATGGAGTCCTGGAGGGGAGGGAGGTGGTGAGCGTCCAGGCACGAGCCCTGGAGAAACCAGGTAAAGAGAACGGTGCACTGGAAACAAGGGAAAAAAGGGTTAATGCAGAAGCGCTAAAAAAAAACAAAAAACAACTACAAAAAAACAAGTGAGAAAAAGTGGCTTCGTTACTACTTGATGGAGTGCAGGTGTCCATTGACCAGCGCTGGAAACTGACTCCACCCCAGAGTGAGCAGAACCCAACCTGAGCTCAGGAGAGGAGAGAAAAACAAACTGCAGATACCACAACATCCCAGATTATCACACAGTTTCATAAATGTCTGCAGTGCTGAACAACACATGCAAAAACTCTGTTCTTTACCACAATGATGTGCTGAGCTGTTGTACTCGGGGCGGTCCCGCACAGTCCTGGCCTGGCAGACTCCCACTGCAGCCTTCAGGAGACCCCTCTGTATGGCTGGGCATGCTCATTCAAGTCTGAGAGAGAAACATATTTATGTGCTGTATATGAGATCTGGCAGCCAAGAGAAAAGTGTTGATCATCTGTGTTTTCACACATTTAAAAAAAATGGTATCTGCATTCATAAAATAATCAAATGGTGTAATGAAGTCAGGTTTTTCACCAAATGAATAGATGTGAATATATGAAATGCACAGAGGCCCAGTAAAAGAAAAAGAAGCATTTTTTGTTGTTAAGTTATTGTTCAAACACTGAAAATGATCAGAATATTTTCACTTTATGTTCAGATGTTGAGAAACTCAGATGAGCGACTGGTTGTCATAGCAATGGTTGATAACCTTTGACCCCTTCTGAGTTCATGCTGTGACTGTTACACTCTGGTGTTCATTCTTTCATTCATGCAGGCTCCAGGATACAGACTGAGTCTTTTGTCAACATTTCAAATGTGTCATCATTTGAAGTGATGAAAATGTAGAAACTGCAAAGCTCTCACTCTGTGACAGCTGTGACAGGATCCAGCATAGAGGTGGAAAATGCTGAAAGCTGGACATTTGAGTTGGCTTATTTGAAGTGTTAAAATATTTGGGAAGCTGCTGAAATAGTCTGAACCATTCACCTGCGAGGAGCAGAACTGCAGCAGGTAACAGCTGATCTTTGTGTCCTTCACACTCAGACTTAAAGTTCAGAAAAAGTGAAAACAAAGTAAGTGTGTGTGTGTGTGTGTGTGTGTGTGTGTGTGTGTGTGTGTGAATGTAGTATTGTTCTATTTGCTGTTTGGCATTTTTCTGGTGAAAGCTAATTTTGACTTTTTGTTATTAATGACTTACTAATTTTGAAAGAAGAAAAAACTGAGTTTGTGTCCACATTCGGGTCAGCCTTCATCTGACTTTTTTCAGAAAGCACCTGCTTACATGTTGCCTCAGTCTGCATGTCCCCCTTCACCACAGTCAAGCACTTTGTCTTTGGTCTCCTCTGTGTTCAGCATCATTTGTCTGACATATCTCTCTCTCTGTGTCCAAACCATCTCTAAAGAGGCTGATCATTTCTGATCCCGTCAAAAATCCCAGTATAAATTGTAGCATTAAGCACCACAGTAAGAGCAATTTGAGGATTTTTTTTTCTGCATTTGGAGCCTATTTATTTACAGAGATAATGAGCTGAAGAGAAACTTTACATTCTTCATGAGACACTAAAACTTCTGCAGACTTTTCAGGCAAAGCATGAATAAAACGGCATTTGTCCTCCACTTCTACCTAAACAAATCTGTTATCTTAATGACCTTGTAGTACCATATCACCCTATTAGAGCACTTCGCTCTCGCTCTGCAGGCCTACTTGTTGTTCCTAGAGTATTTAAAAGTAGAATGGGAGGGAGAGCCTTCAGTTTTCAGGCCCCTCTTCTGTGGAACCAGCTTCCAGTTTGGATTCGGGAGACCGACACTATCTCTACTTTTAAGATTAGGCTTAAAACTTTCCTTTTTGCTAAAGCATATAGTTAGGGCTGGACCAGGTGACCCTGAATCCTCCCTTAGTTATGCTGCAATAGACGTAGGCTGCTGGGGGATTCCCATGATGCATTGAGTTTTTCCTTTCCAGTCACCTTTCTCACTCACTATGTATTAATAGACCTCTCTGCATTGAGTCATATCTGTTATTAACCTCTGTCTCTCTTCCACAGCATGTCTTTTATCCTGTCTTCCTTCTCTCACCCCAACCGGTCGCAGCAGATGGCCGCCCCTCCCTGAGCCTGGTTCTGCCGGAGGTTTCTTCCTGTTAAAAGGGAGTTTTTCCTTCCCACTGTCGCCAAAGTGCTTGCTCATAGGGGGTCATATGATTGTTGGGTTTTTCTCTGTATCTATGAAGCGCCTTGAGGTGACTTTTGTTGTGATTTGGCGCTATATAAATAAAATTGAATTGAATTGAATTAAATTGAAATACTTAGAATATATATTAGAGGGAACAGAATTTATTCCATTTGACAGACTAGTTGCACAATATGGGATCAACAAGAAAAGATTTTTAGAATATCAACAAATTAAATCCATAGTAAAAAAGAAATTTAACCTCAGTCAAGTTGAATTACAAACACCACCAAGTGCGGTACATTTTCTTACTGTTAAATTCCCCAAATTATTATCTAAAATATACAGAACACTTTCTAAATTAGATGTTGTCACTTCCTATTGCAAAATGGGAAGCAGATTTATCAGTCAGCTTAGACCAAAACTTCTGGTCTCAGATTTGCTTAAAAACCTTTAAATTGATTAAAAATCCCAGTCTGCAATTAATACAATACAAAATACTACATAGAGTGCACTATACAGGTCATTGGATGTTCAAGATGGGCTTTACATCTTCCAACAACTGCTCACACTGTCAAGGCAATACACCAGACAATTACATCCACGCTCTTTGGTTCTGTCCACCAGTGCAGAAGTTTTGGCACGAGATATGTGAAGACTTATCGAAGTGTCTGAAATGTAAAATTCCAACCTCCCCTTTAGTATGCTTGTTGGGAAAATTGGATGAGGTCACTACAGAAACTAATACAGTCCACATGGTTTTTACTGCCCTATGCATCGCCAAGAAAACAGTCCTCATGAACTGGAAAAATAAAAATAATCTTAATTCTAGCCAATATAGAAACCATCTAATAGATCACATTAGTCTTGATATAGCCTCTGCCACCACATCAGATCAATCCCTCTGGGCTCCTTTGATCGGCTCCATCACCTAGCGGGGGTAGGGGGTCGTGGTTTGGTCCCGCCTTAGCTATTGTGGTTGATGTGGAATTGGGACGGGCTTAGGGCACCTGGAGGACCCCTAGAGACGTTATCCCTGGAGGGCTTAACCCGGGGGTTGTGTTTATAACCTGGTTAGTGGCTCTGGTCGCTCTTAGAGGTTGTTCTCCTTGTGGCTGCGTGCAGCGGGGCTGGAGGATGGTCTGTACTGGTGGACGTAGGTTACTGGCCTGGTGACCTGGCTGCCCCTGAGTGGATCCGGGGCAGGCGTCGGGGTTTGGGGTTCGGGGGTGCTTCGCCTCCGTGCTGGGGCTCTGGCTGGGCCCTGGGGGCTTCGGTCCTCGTCGGTGTGTCACCGAGGTTGTGGGCGGGTGGGTGCACGAGGGCTCAGCCCTGGCGCAGGGGGCCTCTTGTGCATCGGTCTAACTGGGGGGCTCTTCAACTGGCGGGGAGGTTGTTCCATCCTTGCAGGAGTCCACTCTGCAGGTGGGGGAGAGACATAGGAGAGGTGGAGAATAAACTTAACCTGGGTGTCTGTTGTCTTGTGTAGTCTGGGAGATGATTGAATGTTGGGGTGGGTACAGTTTCCTCTGCGGTGGGGTAGGGTGGGCTGCCCCGGGTCCTGTGGGGCTTGGCAGTGCTACCGTAGGCCCCGGTCTGGATGGACCTGGGCTCCCTTGCCTTGGTGGTTACCAGAGGACGGGGGTGCCTACTGGGGTCAGCGGGGGAGCTGGCCCTAGGGAGGGGCATCCTCGCCTCCCTCCTTTTCCTCCCCATCCCTGGCTACCTCCCTCTTCCCGCTCCACCACACTCACCCACACAGGTAGGGCCTTGGGGTGCGGGTGTGTCACAAGGGTGCAGGGGAGACAATTCCCCTCCCCCCCCCCCTCTGTCCCCTCTGTCCCCTTCTGGCCACCTGTGCCTCAATTTTATCTCACAACTTAGACATCCACATTACTTACACTCTCATAACACGCACATATATATAGGGCCTTGAGGGTGGGCACGTTAACGGCGTCCAGTGGACGGTCTGTGTACTCAAACCTACCTCTGGCGCCGGTGCCCACCTCTCAATTTTAAATCCATGTAGACATTGAGGGTTCTCGGGAGGGGCCGTGCTAACACCTGTTGCTCTCTGGCAGCAGCACCATGCTTTCCCTTGTTTTAAATGCACTTTAGAACAACACGCAGCAACACTACACATGAGCAGGAGGAGGGAGGTATGGGGTCTTCACACACCCCCGTTCTCTACTAGCCATCGGGGCGGGGGGGCTGGGAAGAGATGTTGGCTGTCCGATTGGCCTCCATGCTGCTGCGGAGCCTGAGACGGTCTGCTTGCCTCCACCCCGGGGGGAAGGGTAACATCTCTTGGGTCTGGGTTTTGTTTCCCCCTCTGGGGGCGAGGGTACCTGGACCCGGGGTATAGAGTATGTTTGGGGAGTGTGATTGTGTGTACTTGTCCATTTATGTCAATCCTTACCTTGGGTGAGTGCTGAGTGTTTGTATATGTGTGCATGAGGGTGGGAATGCATGTTTGTGTCTGTGTGTGCCTGTTTGTCTGTGTCTATATGTCAGGTCGGGTCTTAGACTCCACCTCTCTGGGAACTCCCAGGCCCTCCAAAGTGTGGAGGCCTATCTCCCCTCACCACACTCCCTGCCGGTGACTGATGCCCTCAGGGGTCGGTGCATTGGTGGTTCTTGGTGTCCGGGGCTGGGCGCTCAGGTATGTACCAGCTCACTCCCGGTGGCTACTTGGCGGGGCCTGGCGCCTGTTGCTTGGTCAGGCCTCCTCCGGGGTGCGGGGGGCCCTCAGGCCTCCGGCCTCTGGGCCTGCGGCTCGGTTCACTCTGGCACAGCTGGCTGCCGGCAGAGCCGGCGGGCATGCCGGTGCAGCCCCCTCTAGCTTCTGCTCAGTGGATACTGGGTGACCCCTCGTCTGGGGATCCTCAGCCCTTCCCATGAGGGTGGCACGGATGCCCCTCCGGTGGTCCTCCTTGGGCTCTCGCACTCTGGGGCCTCTGGATGTCTGGGGCCTGGATCTCCTCCATGCCTGCTTCACGCCCTGGGGGATGGGGCTATGGCTCTCTAAATCCTCTTGCAGACCATTACATGTGGAAACCATTTTAATACAAGTGCGCTGATCCACACAGGTGTGCACATGGGTGTTCACTGTTCGTAGACTTAAATTACACCTTTCTTGGCTGCTACTTCAAAGCACATTGTGCGCTGTCTGTCCTGCGTGCTGCACAACAACATTGAATATTTAGTATTTACTGCTGTTTACACTTAGCTACATTAATGCGATGGTGTTGTGTATAGTATGTTGCTTTGGGTTTTTTTGCTTGTTTTCTCAACAGGTGATCCAGGAGATCCCCCCCCTTCTCACTGTCCCTCTCCCCTTCTGTTTTTCTTTTCCTTCCTCTTCCTTTCTCCCTTTCCTATCCCTCACTCATGTCTGTCCCGTCTGTAACAACTGAAAATAAAATAAAATAAATAATAAAAATAAAGGTAGATTAAATGGACCAATACGGCAATGCCACGATGATCCATTTGGCAAAATAAATCCATTGGGTATCCTTGTTGGTCTTCAGACAACAATTCTGACGGCTAAAGAACCAAATGGGACAGGCAAAAACAAAAAAAATGCATAAATGATCAAGTGTGATCAAACTTTTCATATGAAAAATAATATTAAATGTCAAACATTAAGTATTTAATTTTTGTTACATTTTAAAAGTTCAAACCTCAAAGACATTAAGTTTACAGTCATATCTGATCAAGAAAATCAACAATCTTCACATTTCAGAAACTGGAACCAGCTTTAAATGTGACCAAAATAATGATAAAACAATCAATTCTCTAATCATTGACTAACTGATGAATCACTGCAGCTCCAATATATTGTTGCATTTGACAACCCACTACAGCAACTACAGAATAAAACCACTAACCAGACTGAAGACAGATTTCAAACATGTTGAATATGAAGAGTAGTATCATTTAAACTCACATGATTACCAGCCATAAGAACAAATTCAGGTTTATATTGATGTAAGGTATATAAATGTAAGTACAGTTTGAATCAGTGCAATATTATTTTCACACATCAATGGACCACTGAACTTCTCAGCTTCTAAAATGTAAAGCCTCATTTAGAAACTGCACAAGTACATATAATGGTCAGGGATCAACATGAACCTGTCTTCTTTGTTTGACTTTAATCAACTCTGCAGTGTCTCCATTATACAACCCAAGACAAAGTCCAGCATAGAGCGGCTGAGTGAATGTGGTCTGGACTCTGTGGAGGAGAGTCATGGTTTCAGAGACGCTGTAGAAAGACAGAATACCTGCTCTGTGATCCAGGTACACTCCTACTCTGGAGGACCGAGGACCTGAGAGGACAGTTGGGACATTGTTGTACAAAAATTTACAACTGTTTGTGTCACAACGTAATGCCCAAGATTTGTCATTGTTTCCAAATAAACATTCATTGCCCGTCCCCGCTCTGCTGATATTCTTGTATGCAATTGCTACACGAACTGCTCCCCCTCTCCACTCCACCTCCCAGTAACAACGTCCAGTCAGACTCTCTCTACTCAGGACCTGTAAACATCCAGTGAATCTGTCTGGATGATCAGAATAAAACTGTTGTTGTTTCATAAATGTTACTTTTCTGTTCCCCTCAGATAATAACAGACGTCTGTGTGCTGTGTTTGGATCCAGTGTGATTTCATGTGAATATTTTAAGAATCCAGCTCTGGTCTTTGGCTCTGGTGGTGACAGTAAAACATCCACTTCAGTGACTGTCAGTGAGATGTTTGTCCATTCCTCTCTCAGAATGTCCTGTAGTTTATCTCTGGTCTCTGACACAGCTGCTGTCACATCCTCAAAGTAGCTCAGAGGACGAATATTGATGCTGGATGAGTGTGTAGACTCACTGAGTGCTGACAGTGAGGGGTAGTTGTGTAGAAACTGGTTGTGATCCTCTGTGTGTGAGAGCTGCTCCAGCTCGCCGTCTTTCCTCTTCAGCTCAGCGATCTCCTGCTCCAGCTTCTCCTGAAGCTCTTTGACTCGACTCACTTCAGTTTCCTGCTGGGATCTGACCTGCTGCTTCACATCAGAGCTTCTTTTCTGGAGGAGACGGATCAGCTCAGTGAACATCTTCTCACTGTCCTCCACTGCTTTATCAGCAGAGCCATTGATGGCCTCCACCTCCTGTTGAAGCAGCTTCACATCTTTCTCTCGCTCCTGGATTCTCTGCTGGATGTTTAGTCGTCTCACCTCGAGCTCCTTCTGCTTCTCAGTCCTTTCTGCTGCAGCTGGGATTGTTTCATGGCCTTTATGTTCATCCACTGTGCAGAGATAACAAATACTCTGCTGATCAGTACGACAGAAAATCTTCATCACCTCATCATGATGAGAGCAGATTTTCTCCTGGAGCTTCTTGGAGGGGGCCACCAGCTTGTGTTTCTTAAACTGAACTACATCATAATGAGGTTGGAGGTGTTTCTCACAGTAAGAAATTAAACAGACTAAACAGGACTTGATGGCTTTCAGTTTCCTCCCAGTGCAGACATCACAGGCCACATCTTCAGGTCCAGCATAGCAGTGATCAGCTGGAGCAGCTTGGAGTCCAGTCTTCTTCAGCTGCTCCACTAAAGCTGCTAACATGGTGTTTTTCTCCAGGACAGGCCTCGGTATGAAAGTTTTCCTGCACTGAGGGCAGCTGTGGATTCCCTTCCTGTCCTCTTCATCCCAGAAACCTTTAATACAGTTCCTGCAGTAGCTGTGTCCACAGGGAATAGTCACCGGATCCTTCAGTAGATCCAAACAGATGGAACAAGAGAAGATTTCTCGATCCAGCTGAACTCCTTTCTGTGCCATTTCTCCTCTCAGTGTCAGTGACTGTGTGAATTTCTCGTCCTTATGACTGTAACTAGTCTGAGCTCTGATCTCAACAACATGTTTCTGCAGTGAATGGAGCCTGTCAGCTCTTACATGTCACCACATGTTGGTTACACCCATCTTCAAAGTGCAGATTTGAAGGGGAGGGAACGAGGAAACATGTGCACAGAGAGGAGGTGCTGTGTTCAAGAGCACAAAGAAGAGGGAGGGTTATCAGGCTGTGCTTCACTCCAGGAAGAGGAGCAGTTTGAGAGCGATACTGTGTGTTTAACCCTTTTTTATTTACTGCTCACATTAACTTTTAAGCTTGTTAACCCTTTCTTTTCTATAAATAAACTTCACTTTAAAAATGTCTTCAGTTCTCACTGAAGTTAACAAACAGTTTTAGTCAATGCATGAGGATAATGATCCTAATCATACAGATAAGGCAGCCACTGACATGATGCTTATGTTGCATTTAAGTTTGTGTTCATTTCAGTTGTTTCTCTCCCTCAAACACCATCAGAGGTGAGAGGGTGCAGCGGTTGTAGTAGTTGGTATATGAGGCAGTAAACAAATTAAAGAGTTTTCTTACACATTCATCTCCACAAAAATGTGATAAATGTTTGACAGGAATAAAAAGAAACTCTGATCCTTCTTTAAAAGTATTTTACGGTCGAGTTGATCACACGGAATCGTCTTGAGCAGGGACGTGGCTAAATACAGGTATGTGAGAACCAGTGTACGGTTTTTACTAAGCTAACTACCTTTAATTTAGTAAACTCCCACCGTAAGGGTGTGTTTTAACTGATGAAACTGTGTCGTACTCAGGCTCGGACATCTGATTGCTGCCTTTTATAAGCTTTATTGCACAAGCTAACACCATTACAGTAACCGTGCCTTTACAGAAGCCAGGTAATCAACTGAAAGACACAAAATAAAACAACCATACAACATTAACAAAGCAACACTATTAATGACAGTACAGTTTGGTAATATTCATATCTATAGCTTTAACATGTTACTTAGTTAACACAGAAACTCACCAGCTCGGCTTCATCAGTCATAACAGCAATATCAATGAAAATAAGATCCGGCAGGTAGGATCTATGAGTGCCCGTTAACACGTACCATCCCAGACTTACATAAATCACTCCGTCTTAAATAAATTTGTCATTTAAAGCAAATATGGGTCTGGCTGATAATAAATCCCAACAAACAAATTGGCATGTTAGTAGTATGGGAAAAAACCACACACCTCCCACTTGGGCTACGTGTCAGACTAAGAAGGCCACAATAACCAGTAGCAGTAAACACTAATAGAGAAAACAAAAACCCTTATAACCGTGTTTTAAACAGGTTGGGCCTGGTCCCCACACCAAAGAGTCCCCAATCCGCAAGTATTTCTCAGGTACTCAGGGGGATGAACCACATCCCTCTTGCTCCTCTACTGGCAGTAACACCACCAACCTCCTTACGTCCCTGTGGAGAATGGTGAAATGACATGGTTCCCTGTCCTTCCTTGCCTGAGACCAGTTGATGGGACGACTACAACAAATCCTTACTTTGACGTCTCGAAAAACACCCCGGTGATCTGGATCTGCCTCCTCCACGCGGCCCAGCCTGAAACGGCCCCTAAGTGCGTTCTGATTTGCCACCCAGACAAGGTCCCCAACAGAGACATTTCTCGCCAGGGCATGCCATTTTTGCCGAACAAACAGGTGCGGCCCGGCCAACTGACTCCACCGTCTCCAAAACTTGTCCACTTCCACCTGGACTGCACGTAGACGACTGAATGGGTAGGCAGGGAACTCAAAACCTATGTTGTCGCCTCTGGGTCCTGCCCGACCCAACAACAAAGAGTTTGGTGTCACAACATCTACAATTTCTTTCTGAACTTGAGCTCTGGCCCCGATAGGCCTCTCATTGGTGAGGTTGGCCGCCAAATAGAGGAGGGCTTGGAATTCCAGAGCAGTCAAGTTTCCCTCCTCACCAGCGTTACTCAATGCCCTTTTCAACACGCGAACAGCTGCCTCTGCTGCTCCATTCCGGTGTGGGGAGTCCGCTGTACTAAACTCCCACATCCAGTCAGAACCAACTATGGCTGCCTTTCTTTGGATCTCTTCTTTGTCGATACTCGCAAGGAAATCGTAGAGCTCCTTCAGTGCAGGTTTAGCTCCCACGAAATTGGTCCCCTGGTCAGACCAGAGTTTCTTGGGGTGACCCCTCAGAGCAGTAAACCACTGGTATGCCTTCAGAAAGCCCTCAGTTGACAAATCTTCAACTATGTCTGCTTGAACTGCTCTTGAGGCCATACAGCTAAAAACCATGCCCTCGTCGCCTTACTGAGCAACATATCCACGAATCAATCACCTTCCGTACGATCATGGAACCTTGAACTACCTAGCCCCTCTTCCTCATCCGAAGAAGGGTGGCAGAAACACCTTCATGGTTGACACAATGGGCGTCCTCAACAAGGAGAGAGCTTAACCGACACTTGTAGGGGATCAATGGGACCGGTGGTGGTTGAGCGTCGCCATAGGGAAAGTCACACCAGCTTGGGCAGCGAGGCATAAGTCCTGAAATGCCTCTACCCACTCCTGAGCCGTGGGCACTGCCTCCCACTTTAATCCTACAGCAGTTCGACCCCTGCCAGATAACCTAAAGCACAAGGCTCTGTGGACATAAGCTATGACCCCACAGAGCTTGGCTAGGCAATTGAACCGTGAAAGATCTACTTGATTTATCAAGGCTGAACCCCAGTACGCCTTGATCCTGAAGACATTAGAAGCAACAGAAGGAGACCCTTTTGTCACGGCGAGTGAGAAGAGCTGTGTGAAAAAGGAAAAAGAGGATCCAAGTGCAGGCAGTTGTGAAGGTGTGAAGGTGATTTATTGAACACAAAAATATAGAGAGGCAAACGGCAAAACGGAGAACTAAACTATACTGGGACAACTAAACTACAGAGCATGAACAAGAACACGAACCTGAACATAAAGGAAGGAAGGCGATGGTACATGATGATGATGACGACAGGGAACACATGGATGAAACATGGTGGATACGCAGACGGACCAGCAACTACAATGACAGAGGACACGACTTAAATACACACAGAGAAACACAGGGGAATTACACACAGGTGGTGGACACAGCTGGGAATAATCAACAAGACGAGACAGAGGTAAAACTGAACACACTCACATGACGCAGACCTTCACAATAAAACAGGAACAAGAAACCATCACACTAAGACCCAGACTCGACATAGAGAGACTGACAGAAAATGACACATGGAACTAGACAAATACTAAGCAGACACAACCGAAGAACAAATCCTAAACACAAACAGAGACATGAAACTCTAATAATAAACATCATAATCATCATCATTAACACGACAACAGAACAAGAAAACAATCCCTGATGCAAACTTAAACCAAAACATAATAAACTCAAAATACTGGGTAGAAACTGACCCAGAACCATGACAGTACCCCCCCCCCCCCCCCCCCCCCCCTCCAAGGGCTGGCTCCCGACAGCCCCAAACAGAAAACAGAACAACAAAACCGAGCACCAGACCAGGGCGGGCGGAGGGGGTCCAGGAAGGAGGGTCCGAAACAAAAAACAAGGAGCACAAGAGTCCAGATCAAACCAAAAACAGGTCAACACAAAACAAGACTATTCATGAGTCCACAGTAAAGTCTGGGGGTCGATTGGAGGTCAACAACACAAGAGCCAAAACAGTTCAGGGGGCCGACCGTGCACACGGCAGCGACGGGCAAACAGTTCAGGAGGCCGACCATGCACACGGCAACGGCGGCCGCGCAGGCAAAACCAATGAGGAGGCCGACCACTTGGAAGGCAGTGGCGGCCACCGAGCAGGTCCAGAGGTCGGCTGCGATGCCAGCGGCGGCGAAGAACTCCTTCCGGAGGCCGTCCCCGAAGGCCATAATGCCAACTTAGAGGCCTGGAAAACGGCCGGCAGAGGCGAGGCGGAACAGGTCGAGCTGGCTCTGACGGCTGTGTGGCAACCGCAGGACCAGACGAGGCAGGACCAGACGAGGCAGGACCAGACGAAGGCGGAGCTGGACCAGACGAAGACGAAGGCGACGTCACGGAGGCTGGACCAGGCGTGGATGAAGCCACAGAGGCTGGACCAGGCGTGGATGAAGCCACAGAACCTGATGGCAGCGATGCTGCAGGCGGTGATGCTGCAGGCGGTGATGCGAATGCTGTAGGCGATGATGCGAATGCTACAGGCGATGATGCGAATGCTACAGGCGATGATGCGAATGCTGCAGGCGATGATGCTGCAGGCGATTATTTAGAAGTCGCTGGGGATGATTCAGCAGATGACGGCTGAACAGACCTCCCCGGACCATCAGCAGATGTGAGGGTGTGCTGGCTGGGTCCTCCAGGATCCTCAGCTAACGAGGCGTGGTGCTGGGTTGGCTCCTCGGACCCTCCAGCAGACGTGGCATGAGGCTGGACGGGCTCCTCGGACCCTCCAGCTGACAAAACTTGAGGCTGGCTGGGTTCTCCCAAACCCCCAGCAGACAAAACCTGAGGCTGGCTGGGTTCTCCCGAGCCCCCAGCTGACGAAACCAGAGGCTGGCTGGGTTCTCTCGAACCCCCAGCTGACGACACTTGAGGCTGGACGGGCGACTCGGGCCCTACAGCTGACGACACTTGAGGCTGGATGGGCGACTCGGGCCCTCCAGCTGACATGGCGTGAGGCTGGACGGGCTCCTCCGGCCCTCCAGCTGAGATAGACGACTGAATGGGTCCCTCTGGTCCTCCAGCAGAGGACAGGGGCAGAGGGGCGAACTCACTGGAGCTCTCAGCAGGGGATGACGGCTGAGACTGCTCAGTAAAGTCCTCTAGTGATGCTGCTGGTGCTGGCATCTTGACCTCTAGGGGTCCAGAGTTGGCTGGTGACTGACACCCAGCCTCTGGGGAGGCCCTAGAGGGAGCAACTGTCTCTGAGATGGCCAGCTTAAGTGAACCAGCTAAAGTTTGTATGAAGTGTGTTCCCTGCTTGTAATGAGGCTGTGAGGATGATGAGTGAGTGAATGAGTGGGTAGGCTGCTGAGCTATAAGTAGCAGAGACGATTGCAGTGGAGGCGTAATAGATGGTGAAGTGGCTGACTGAACTGAGGGCAGCGCGGCTGCTGACTGAACTGAGGGCAGCGTTACAGGCCTGGCATTTAACTGGGATGGAAGTGAGGATGGGACAATGGAGCGGACATGGTCATAAACATGGAACGAGGGTTCAGAACAGGCAATCAGAAATCATTGTTATCCTCAGTAGAAACACAAAAAAATTGCCCCAGAAACAACAGTCACAGAAGCAACAGAGTCAACAAAAGTGTCCCTTTCACTCACCACAGCCGGCTGCTCTGACATTCTGAACTCCGGCTGTGGGGTGCCGCGCCGGCGGCGCGAACGTCGCTTCCTCCTTGGAGACGGCTCCGACGGGCCGGGTAACTCCTCGGGTAACTCCTCATCCGGCGGTACGTGGATGAGGAGAAGCGAGCGGGCGAGCAGTAGCGGCGGGGTGGTGGAGGTGTAGTTCGTGGAGAATGAAGTTTTGCACGAGCGGGTGCAGTGAGTCCAATAGCCAGGGATAATTGGAAATAAGCTGTTGTAGCCTGACTTCCAGAACGTAGAGAAACACTTCTCCCTCATGCTCAAGCCACAGGTTGATTAATTTTGACACTGAGTCCGTTATGAGCTCTCGAAGCTCCGTGGGTGGGGTGAATGCCGCTGGATCCATACCTGGCTGGTCCGTACTGTCACGGCGAGTGAGAAGAGCTGTGTGAAAAAGGAAAAAGAGGATCCAAGCGCAGGCAGTCGTGAAGGTGTGAAGGTGATTTATTGAACACAAAAATATAGAGAGGCAAACGGCAAAACGGAGAACTAAACTATACTGGGACAACTAAACTACAGAGCATGAACAAGAACACGAACCTGAACATAAAGGAAGGAAGGCGATGGTACATGATGATGATGACGACAGGGAACACATGGATGAAACATGGTGGATACGCAGACGGACCAGCAACTACAATGACAGAGGACACGACTTAAATACACACAGAGAAACACAGGGGAATTACACACAGGTGGTGGACACTGCTGGGAATAATCAACAAGACGAGACAGAGGTAAAACTGAACACACTCACATGACGCAGACCTTCACAATAAAACAGGAACAAGAAACCATCACACTAAGACCCAGACTCGACATAGAGAGACCGACAGAAAATGACACATGGAACTAGACAAATACTAAGCAGACACAACCGAAGAACAAATCCTAAACACAAACAGAGACATGAAACTCTAATAATAAACATCATAATCATCATCATCAACACGACAACAGAACAAGAAAACAATCCCTGATGCAAACTTAAACCAAAACATAATAAACTCAAAATACTGGGTAGAAACTGACCCAGAACCGTGACACCTTTAGTCTCAAAAGACGTAACCTTGTTGCTGAATGGTAAAAGCTCTTGACTTACTCGGCCGCCGACCACGGCTTTGACGCTATCAAAACCATCTGAAGTAGTCTGCACCCTTTCCTACGACCTTGTTAAGATTGCAGAAAAAGCCTTTCTTTGGAGTCAACTGACGACTTCTCTAGTCCCAGAGGCCACCTCTGCATCCGACTTTATGGGCCATTCATCTACTGGCTTGGTTAGGAACATGGGACCGGTCTGCCATGAAGAGTCCTCACCAAGCTGCTCAGGGGAACATCCTGTTGTGACCAGGTCAGCCACGTTGAACTGGCCAGGAAGCCACCACCAGTCGGTCACAGTCCCGGCCTTCTGTATCTCTCCCACTCAATTGGCAAAGAAGGTCTGGAACCCGTAACTCTCCCGTTGGATGGCACCTAACGCAGTCTGACTGTCCAGAAAATGGTACCAATGATCTATTTCCAACCGACTGTACTTCAGAAAGTAACCTTTCAGGCGAGTGGCAAAAACAGCTCCACAAATCTCTGCCTTGACAGCATCTCCCTTTTGTTCGATTGGAGTCAATTTGGCCTTGGACTCCACGAGCCGAGTCTTGACCCCTCCAGACGTTTCCCAGCGCAGGTAGAGGACCGGTCCGTATGAGTCACAACTCCCATCAGAGAACGTGATCCCCCAGGGTTTACCCACCCAGCCGGAGGGTGTAATACTCCTGGGAAAGGTGATGGTACTCAGCCACGTGTACTCCTCAAAGAGCTTGACCGCTCTCCCACGTAGTTCACTAGACAGCGGCTTATCCCACGTATCCTTAGTCAGCATCCCGGCCTCCTGAAAGGCTCTTCTGACAAGAATATCACCTTCGTACGCATCTTCTTGTTTCTCGCTGAGAAGTTAAGTTTCTTGAAGACGTCTCACCTCTCATCTGAGAAGCTTCTTCAGTTCTGAGAGTCTACTTACAAATCACATTATGCATACTGAGTTTAAATGCTCTCTTTAAAGGCTTCACCTGTTCATTATTTCTCATTTATTTATAAGTTCTGTCTGCCTTTTATCATAATTACCATTTTATTCTGTTTATATATTTCCGTTTAACCTCTGCAGATCAGGCTAATTTCACTGAGTGAAGAATAGGTCTACAAAGCCGAGCAAAAGAGCAACATCACAATAACATGGCTCAAAATTTCAACACTAACAGGCCTCCTGATTTCCTGCAAAAAGACCTAATGAATGTGAAAAGGAAAACACATCTTTATTCTATAACCGTGAGACTAACACTGAGGCGTATCCAGATGAGCACTACAGAGGATGACAGTATCATTCAGTTCACCTGGAACGGATGGCTTGAGTGTCTTCTTAAGTCATCTGAGACTCAACGACACAGGCACATATCACTGCATCGCTATCCTTAAGAGAAAAAATAGGTCATAGGTCAAATCATGTGACCTCAAAGTTACAGATAAGATAACAATACTAGCTCCTTTGGGTTTGTTTATAGCACTTTCCCTCAATCTGTTTTGTAAATAATAGGCCAGTTATGTACATATAGAAAGTAGGTGCACATTGCAGATTGCTGCTACTGTTATACATAAGTTGCTTTTAAAATTCCTCAGAGCTGTATCACAGTGTACTTTTACATCAGCCTCCACTCCTCTACATTTACATTTATAAAACCAACCTTTTTTTAAGTGAAGATGCCAACAAATCCATACTATCCTGACCAGCTTCTTCTAAAACAGGTTATTAGGCTAGGCTTCAGTGGTGGCTGTAACTCAGGAGGTAGAGCCAGTCTACTGACTGGAAGGTTGGTGGTTTGATCCCTGATTACACGAGTCTGCATGCCAAATATCCTTGTGCAAGATACTAACCCCAAGTTGCTCTCCAATGCTTCCGTGTTAGGGGTTAGATAAAAGCATAGAAGAAAGTGTTTGGTTGAATGGGACATGTTGTTTAAAGCGCTTTGGGGTAGTAGAAAAGCGCTATGTCAGAATCAGTCCATTTACCATTAGCACGTAACTGTTTTTGATTTTAGGTCCGGGAGGGCATCATGTGTAAAACTCAGCAAAGTCAAACATATTGAACCACCCACTGTCGTGACCTCTTCCGGCAACAAAGGAACAAGTAGCTTCTCTCTTTTTTTCTAAACTGACAGCTGTTTTCTAGTTTTTCATTTCCATGAATATGTGAGGGTTTGCTTTATTTAGATAAATTAAAAGTTTATTGTTGGTAAATCAAGGCCATTATGTGAAAATGTCCTCCATAATTTTACTTTTTGGTTAAAGGTTAGAAAATGTACTCTAAAGGTATTAAGTATAATAACAAGCATCCGTAAAAAAATAAATAAGGAATAGTTTGATTTTCTTCATTTCTTTTTTTAAATATCAGTTTGCATGCATGTTCACAGATAAAACACACAAATAGAAACTCTGTCACAGATTTTATGCTTGCGATAAAAAATAGTATAAAATACAAATTGACACATTTATACAACACGTAACATATCAATGCTATGTGACAAATCATCGGTATCTTGTGTGTTGGGAATGAGAATGCTCTGAGATTTCACTGCCTATTATTAAAAAAACAAAACAAAACAAAAAGCTCCTGGTTGCTCTAGCATCACCATACTGGAGGATCCAGAGATGCATTTCACTCGCCATCCCAAGGATAAACTTAACCTTTAACAGGTCAAGTAGTTTCAGTAGATGAAAGTTAAAAAAAAAACTAAACAAAACACAAAGTCATCATTTATCTAGAAGCCTTTTTGGTACACAAATGAAGCTCAAAAGAGTAGAATAGCTCTTTATTGTCATTGTACATGTATTACTAAATTTGGGTGCTCCACACCAATGTGAGAATGTGTCTTGTCGCAGTAAGTTCACTAGTCTGAGTCGTCACAGAGAGAGACAGTGGAACCAGGTGACTTTAATTGAAACCCAGCATATAGTGCTTCATTGAATTTGGTGTTGAAAGTGTGCAGGTGGATTAGTGTATCAGAGAGGACACTGTAAAAGGACACAGTGCCTGCAGGGTAGTCCACATACAGTGCTAATTTGTGATAGACAATCGAGGAGGGGACAGCGATCACTATTGATGTGTAATTGGAATTTCCAAAGTAACCATCATCATCACTGCAGTAGAGACTCCAGGACTGATCAGTCCTTCCAAACCTGCTGTCATCGCCGTCTCCTTTCCGTCCAATTCCTTCACAAGCTACACCGATTTGAACTTCTCCTCTCCACTCGACCTCCCAGTAACAGCGACCAGTCAGACTGTTGGTACAGAGCAGCTGAGCCCAGTGATCAAACCTATGATCATGACGAGGATACAGCTGGCCTTCTTTCACGTGTGTGACCTTCTTGTTGTTGTCAGACAGTTTGAGGTTCCTGTGTGCTGTGTTTAGATCCAGCGTCAGGTCACAGAAATCTAAAGTAGACAGTGAGACACAGTGCAAATGGTCTGTAATAAACACTTTTAATTTTATTTGCATGGTTTTCATGTTAATTTATGAAGAAGATCCAGTATGCAAAAGTTTTTGATTTTTTTTTAAGAGTGTGTTACCATCAGAAATTGGTTTTTAGTTAGTAAGTAAGTAAGAAGCTATGTAACTTTTTTGTAAAATTCATGATTACATGTATTTGGCAGAGGTACAACTAAAGTGTAAAATATGTGAACACAGTAAAACATGGTGTAAACAGAACTGATACATCAAAAATACTTACATTTCCTTAGACCTGGTCTCATCCACTGGACTCCTTGAGGCTCCACACTGAAATGAGAACTTTATCTTTTAATGTGAAAACATGCCTTTATATTGTCTGATTAATCTTTTCTAGAGAAATTATCTTGTTTCCTTTCATTCCATAATAAAATGAAAACGATAATGCACTTTCAGTTCTATGGTTTTATATATCAAAGTAATTTTTTTTAAAAAAGAAACCAACTGGTCTGTACAAGGTTCTTAAATTACCTAAACACAACCTGAGGAAACTGAAAGAATTTAGACATGTAAATAAAAAGCCAAAATCCTGTATAAATGACACGGTGCAAAACAGTTCACACTTGTAGCATCTGCTTAGCCATGAGTAGGAATCAAATAACTTAAGAGGAACTTTGAAGAAGAATTCTTAATTTTCTCACATGACTATATCTGCTCTGCATAAATAACTACTACTTGCTTCACTTTTTTTTCCTTTACAGTAGGAAAGTCAAAATCCTGTTCCAAAGATTACGGTGGTTTTACATTTATTGGTGTGATGGTACACGTAAGCTCCAGACTGAGATGTCTTGATGCATGATCAATCATCCAGGTAAGTAAATCCTAAAAGGTTGATTCTGTTCATCTGGACGTAATGTTTTCAGTGAGAAACTCCACACAGCCTATTGTTTAGATGTGCTAGTTTCAGTCATTATGCATTGAACTGTATATAAGGTTGGGGAAACCTGCAGTCAGCTCAGATTAAAGAAGTCACTTGGATGAGTGACAAAACGTTTGTCCCACTGAAAACACTACATCCAGGTGAACAGAATAAACCTTTTGGGGCTCCAGACTGAG
Source organism: Copadichromis virginalis (assembly GCF_057382275.1). Lineage (NCBI taxonomy): Eukaryota > Metazoa > Chordata > Actinopteri > Cichliformes > Cichlidae > Copadichromis > Copadichromis virginalis. Next base: position 28,450,443 of record NC_140620.1, read on the forward strand.
ACTAAGTCTGAGAAAACAATCTGAACCAAAACATTGGCATGTATGGCAATACATCTGGTAATAAAGGGAAAATGAAACAAAAGGGTTACATAATATAAAAAATTTGATTCTGTTTATCTGGACTTTGTGTTTTCAGTGGGAGAAACGTTTTGTCACTCATCCAAGTGACTTCTTCAGTCTCAGCTGACTGCAGGTTTCACCAAACTTATAAACAGTACATTTGCACAATAACGGAAACTAGCCCACTTGTTCTAGTGGAAAACATGGGGAACACAGCAGGAACGAATTAGGTGTGATCTGACAGGAGGAAGCAGAACTGCACACACTGAACACAGAACTTGAGATTGTCAAAATAAAACAGGAAACACACTGAGACACAGACCAAGAGACAAAGGCTTGACAAAGGGGCCGGGGGAGAAAACAGACAGGGATGGACATGACAGATTGGGTAGAAAGGATTGTACACAAGGAGAGAAACATGGGAACAACTAAGGGAGACGAGGCCTGGAGGGAGAGGGAGTGAGCGAGAGACAGAGAGGGGGAGAGGGAGGGACACAGAGCAGGCAAAGAGACATAATGGCTGAGGAAAAGACACATGGATGGACATGACTGACAGAGGAGACATGGAAAGAAACACATGGAGGGGAAAACAGGAAAAGAAAAGCGAGATGAAACACAAAGACATGACTGGGGGACACATGAATAAACTTAAAGACATTAGGAAAACTAAAACCCAAACCTAAATCATCTTAATAAAGCAAAGTGTCAACAATCCCAAAATAAACTCAAACCCCCCACCGCAGACCAAGAACTATGACAAAGACACTTGTCAGAACTTGTCAGGGTTAAACACATCAAATTCAAATTCAAATTCAAATTTTATTTGTCACGTACACAGTCATACACAGTACGATATGTAGTGAAATGCTTGGACAACTGCTCGTGACCTAAAGAAAACAAAAAAGGAAAAGGCTATGAATAAGATAGGAAATAAATATGAAAAACTAAAAAGGGTAAATTTAACTAGGAAGGAATAAAATATAAATTAAGGTTAAAAATGAAATAACTGTACAACACAAATTAGAATGAAGGGTAAATTTAACTGGGAGAATAAGATAAAATATATAAATTAAAGTTGAAAATAAAATAACTGTACAACAAAATACACAATATAGAACTATATAAGAATGTATGAAGAAATATAAATAAATATATACACAATAACAGCAGCATATACACAATAACAGCAGCATGATTTAAGTAATGAAGTGAAAACAATGTCCAGAATGTCCAGTGTGTGTGTAAGAACTGTATATGTGGGTCAGTACTGTGTGGTGGTGTGATTGAGAGACCGTATCGCCTGCGGGAAGAAGCTCCTCCTCAGTCTCTCTGTGTTGGTCTTCAGGGAGCGGAATCGCTTTCCTGACCTCAACAGAGAGAACAGTCTGTTGTTGGGATGGCTGAGGTCCTTCACGATCTTCCTGGCCTTGGTCCAGCACCGCCTGCTGTAGATTGAGTGCAGGTCAGGGAGCTCGGAGCGGATGGTGCGCTCAGCTGACCGCACAACCCTCTGTAGAGCTCGTCTGTCCTGCATGGTGCTGTTCCCGAACCAGGTTAAGATGTTTCCCGTCAGGATGCTCTCTATGGTGCACGAGTAAAAGTTCCTGAGCACCTTGGAGGGCAGTTGGAAGTCTCTCAAGCGTCTGAGGTGGTAGAGACGCTGACGGGCCTTTTTCACCACGGTGTTGATGTGACAGGACCATGACAGGTCCTGCGTGATGTGAACTCCGAGGTATTTGAAGCTGTCCACTCTCTCCACTGGGCACTCGTTGATGACAGGGGTCTGGTAGTTCTTCTCCTGCTTAGTGCTGAAGTCCACTATCAGCTCCTTTGTCTTACTGAGGTTTAGAAGGAGGTTGTTCCTCTGGCACCAGTTCTCCAGATTCCTAATCTCCTTCAGGTAGGCCGTCTCGTTGTTATCAGAGATCAGGCCCACCACGACGGTGTCGTCAGCAAACTTGATGATGGTGGTGGAGCTGGTAGTGGCCACACAGTCATATGTGTACAAAGAGTACAGCAGGGGGCTCAGAACACACCCCTGGGGGGCTCCAGTGCTGAGAGTGGTGGAGGCTGAGACATGTCCGCCCATCCTTACTGCCTGTGGTCTGCCAGTTAGGAAGTTGGAGATCCACTGACACATAGATGAGCTGAGTCCCAGATGCTCCAGCTTGGTGGTGAGTGTGGAGGGAATTATGGTATTAAATGCAGAGCTGTAGTCTATGAAGAGCATTTTAACATAATTCCCCCTTCTAGTGTCCAAGTGAGTGAGTGATGTGTGGAGGAGATGAGAGATGGCATCGTCTGTGGAACGATTTGGACGGTAAGCGAACTGTAGTGGGTCCAGTGTGTCTGGTAGTGAAGAAATGATGAAGTCTCTGACCAGGCGTTCAAAGCACTTCATCACTACTGAGGTGAGGGCTACAGGGCGATAGTCATTGAGAGAAGCAGGGTGGGGTTTCTTCGGGACAGGAACAATGATGGACTCTTTGAAGCATGTGGGGATCACCGACTGAGATAGAGAGATGTTGAATATCTCAGTGAACACAGGAGCTAGCTGGTATGCGCAGTCTCTTAGGATACGACCTGGGATGCCGTCTGGTCCTGCTGCTTTCCTGGTGTTCACTCTCTTGAAGGCTCTCCTTACTTCATGCTCGGAGATGACGAGCACGTTTCCGGTGCTGGCAGTATCTTCCTGTCTGCAGCCGTTAGCGCCGCTAACACTAGCATCGTTGGAGTCCTTAGCTGCAGCCTCGAAGCGAGCATAGAAAGTGTTCAGCTCGTCTGCCAGAGTCACGGCCGCGTTCGTCATACCGGTTGTTGGTGCTTTATAGTCCGTTATTGTCCTTAGTCCCCGCCACAGGCTCCTAGAGTCACTCTGTTGGAGTTGTGACTCTAGTTTCCTCCCGTAGCGCTGCTTCGCCTCTTTCACCGCCCTCCGCACGTTATACGGGTCCATGTCCCCCGTCGTGAGTCCCGTGTTGTAGGCAGCGGTGCGGGATCTCAGAGCGTCGCGGATGGTTTTATCCACCCACGACTTCTGGTTGGGAAACGTTGTGAAAGTCTTTGTCTCCACGGTATCATCCGCTAGTTTCCCGATGAATCCCACAACCGCTTCCGTAAACACGTTGACATCATCATCAGAGCTGTTTCTGAACATGCCCCAGTCTGCGTCATCGAGTGCGTCCTGTAACGCGGCCACCGATTGATCCGTCCAGCGCGCGACCTTCCTCTGAACCGGAACTTCCTGTTTCAGCCTTTGTTTGTATTTTGGGATGAGGAAGATGGCGGCGTGATCAGATTTGCCAAAAGGAGGGCGGGATTGTGCCTTGTAGCCGTCCTTGACCGTAGTGTAGCAGTGGTCCAGTGTCCTTTCACCCCTGGTGGGGCAGGTGATGTGTTGATAAAAGTTCGGCGCTGCGCGTTTGAGGTTGGCGCTATTAAAGTCCCCCGTCACAATAAGCGCAGCGTCCCGGTGTTGTGTCTGGTGCTGTGTGAGTGCCTCATGCAGCTCGCATAAGGCGGTGACCGTGTCCGCTTGTGGTGGAATATAAACGGCACTTACAATGACCGATGTAAATTCCCGAGGTAGATAAAAAGGACGACACATGATGGACAGTAGTTCCAGATTTGGTGTGCAGGAGCGTGTGAGAGGAACAACGTTCGCACTGTTGCACCAGTTGTTGTTCACCATTAAACACACGCCGCCTCCCCTTGACTTCCCCGAGTCCCGTGTCCTGTCCATGCGGTGAACCGAGAAGAACTCGGCCGGCTGGATGGCGTGGTCCGGCACCGCTGGGTTCAGCCATGTCTCGGTGAAGCAGAGGAGATTGCAGTCCCGAATGTCTCTCTGGAACTTTACCCTGGCCCTGAGGTCGTCAAGCTTGTTCTCCAGTGACTGGACGTTGGCGAGCAGGATGCTAGGCAGAGGTGTGCGGTGTGCACGAGCTCTCAGCCTGTTCCTGACGCCGGCTCGCTTCCCTCTAGGCCGCCGCCGCTTCCCTTTGTTCTCCCTCAAGATCTCACTCGGCCAGCTCGGATCCGGAGTTAAAAACTTCGAATTGTGAGTACATTGTATACCAATAGAAACAAGAGTGTCACTGTCATACCTAATGTACCAATGGTGATGATTTTGCCGATTTAGAAACGCTGAAAACTAACTTAAAAAACAAAGACAAAGAAAAAGTGGTCGGAGCAGTCGTGACGGCAGCCGACCTCACCGGCGCCATCTTAACAAAACCGCACGTAGCTATTGTGACACCTACAAGTGTATGGTCACAGTTGTAATCTGCTGGAAACATTTACTGATGTAAAAGCCTTTGGTTCATTGTGGTATTGCACTTTTCAGTTGAGGTTATGGAGATTGCGTGGCATTGCCACAAAAGGCGAGTAGCTGTAAGTGCGATAGGCCATTGCAACGCTCTTACCTCAGTTGAGGAAGAGCCTGCAGACTGAACACAACTCTTGTCTCCTGTCTCTACTTTTCTGTATGAAAACTGGTTAGTAGTTTGAGTTAACTAACTGTGATGCACATATAGGAGCAAGAAACCTTTTTCTGTCTTGATTTAAAGGCCACAACTGTTGTAAGAAAGTGTGTTTTCATAGATCAAGAGAAAGCAAACTTTCCCGCCAGTTGTAATGGGAGCCGCAATTCCACTTGTAGTGTAAAGAGGTGGTGGGTCTTACTACATATGTTTTATTTCGTAGCACATGTAGCTCCGAGACATACTTTTAACCTGATGTTACAAGAAGTTTTACAGTTGATGATTTCAATATAACCTCGTTCTTACTCATTATATTGCTAAATGTAAATAGCCTGGTTTATATTGACTTTTGGGCAACTATAGAATATGTTTGTTTATTGTTTGCAAATATAGTGTTTAATCTTTTAAGGTATAAAGAGTTTGTAACAGTTATAATAAGCAGGTTATTCGCAGTGCTAATATTACTGCACAGAGATATTGTTGAAGCTGGACAGCAGCAGGATTTAGTTACAGATTTATTGTAAATAAGGAGACTGATATAAGATCATTATTTTGTAGATCTATACTTGTGGAAAAAACAATGCAAGTGGGTTTAACATGTGAACCTGATTGAATATGATGGTTTTTTTGTCACAAGAGGAATAACTGAAGGAAAGAGGAACGTGTTTATAAATGAACAGAAAACAATGGTGTGAAATTCTGTGTAATAGAAAGACAAGGAAGAGCCTGCACAACTTATGTCTCCAGTCTCTACTTTTCTGTATAAAATAGACCCCATAGAAGGCCTATAACACTGTCATGTGATGTTGGTGTTGTGTGCTACACTTTAAAGCAGTGCAGTAAAAACACTGAACTTCATAAGATCGACACAGTTTCAAACATCAGTAAGGGTCCCATCCCAAGCTATTTGTTACATTCTCCCTCAAGCTGTGTATTCCTCCTTGTGTATTTCTGCATCTCCTGAGCAACTTTAATTTGTATTTTGTTAAGCTCAGCAATAAAGCTTCCTTTTAATCACCTTGTTTCTCATGTCCTGCATTTTGGGTCTAACTAATCTTGCCACACAGCCAACCTTTACACACAATGAGAGAGAGCAACGCTCATGGGCAATGATGATGAATCCTGATGGGGTGTGATTGGGGTAAATACCTCAATCTTTTATTGAAATGCACAATCTCAATTTTCAACCTTAATGAGGTTGCAAGGTCATGCAGTCAAAAGGTTGTGGGTGCCTATTTCATTTGATTTTAAACACTTTTTGAGGCCTAACTCATCATGATCCCAGCCTTGTTTATTTGTTTTTGGTCAATTATTCTCTCAAATCTTGGCAGTCTGGAAACAAAGAAAATAATCGATCTGATACAGAGCAAAAACTAATTTGAAAAACGTCAGTTTTGCTTCTCTCTTGAATTAAAGGTTAAGGTAAACTTAGAGTTAAGGTTATCACTTACTTTAATTTTTTGTCCATAATTTGATAGATATATTGTAGATAGACAGGAAAGTGGTGAGAGAAAGAGGAAAAGACATGCAGCAAAAGGCTGCTTGAACCCAGGCCTACTGCTCTCCGGCCATACGGCATATGGTCGCCTGTTCACCCACTGAGCTAAAGCAGATCAACAAGATTACCACTTATTGTGAATGATATCACAGTATGCAACTGCTTGGCAAAGACTGTGACAGCTGGGATATGCTTGAGCACCCCCTTTGACCAGCAAGACAAGAAAATGTTAGAGATGATTGATTTTGTGATTTTGACTCACAGGTGAGCTTTACTGTGATTGGTTCTGAGTCATTCACCCACACAGTTGCCCATTTGACTGGACATACAGACTGTATTACGGGCCATCAGGTCAGTGGTTACAATAAACCCTCAAATGACTTCAAGTAAATATCTGCTCTTCCTTACAAAATGTTGGAGAAAAATATATTTTCAGCTTTATTTCCTGTTTTCCTACCAGAGTATGTCCAGTTTCACATGTGGATCCTGCTGTTGAGCAGACAAAAGCTTCATTCCTGAGTCTCCTGGGTGATTATAGCTCAAGTCCAGCTCTTTCAAATAGGAGGGATTGCAGCGCACAGCTGTGGCCAGAGAGGTGAAGCCTGTTCCTGTGATCTGACAGCCTGACAACCTTAAAACACATACAACAATTTAAGGAACTGCTCTGCATTTGATGATGTACATGCAGTCAAATGAACAGATTCTGATTTCAGTTAAAGTAGTTTTAAAAAAGGCTTTTAAGGACTCTGTTTAAAAACATGGAAAAAATATTATTACATTTTATTTTATACTATGATGGACAGACATAAAGTTATGTTTTTTGTTGTGTGTGTGTGTGTGTCTTTCTCTTCTACTGTGCTCTTTCACAATAGAAAAAACATGTTAACATCTATAAAATAATGACAGTTGTTGTGAAATATCCAAATCTCCTGAAACAAAGCATCATCTAACCTGAGAGTTCCCAGCATACAGTGAGGACTCCCAAGTCCAACACAAAGCAGCTTCACTCCTGAGTCCTGGAGGTTGTTGTTACTCATGTCCAGCTCTCTCAGTCTGGAGGACTGGAAACTTAGAATTGAGGAAAGAGCTTCACAGCTTCTCTCTGTGAGGTTACAGCCACTCAACCTAGAAAGACATGAATAGCAGTGAACTTTCCAAAATCTTTAAATAAACACTTTAAAGAGATTAAACTGGATACTTACTGGGCTTTCTTACAGGCTTTGACCACTGGCAGCAGCTGCAGAAGAGCCTCTTCTGAAGCTGAATATTTCCTCAAGTCAAACTCATCCAGACCTGCTTCTGTTGACAGTAGGATGAAGACCAGAGCTGACCACTGAGCAGGAGAGAGATCAACTTTAGAAAGTTGTCCTGAACTCAGTTGATGCTGGACCTCCTTCACTATAGAGTCATCATTCAATTCATTCAGACAAAGAAGCAGATTGATGCTTTTCTCTGGAGAGAGAGCGCCGTTCATTCTTTCTTTAACATACTGAACTGTTTCCTGATTTATCTGTGTGCTGTTTCCTGTTTGTGTGAGCAGGCCTTGTAAGAGATTCTGATTGGTCTGCAGTGAAAGACCAAGGAGGAAGCGAAGAAACATGTCCAGATGTCCATTTGGACGTTCTAAGGCCTTGTCCACAGCACTCTGGTAGAACTGTCTTACTGAAAATTTGTCAGTCTGCACTGAGGCCATTTGTTCTTCTTCTAGCAGGTTGATACCGGAGTTGGTGAATGTCAGATGGACATGAAGAGCAGCTAAAAACTCCTGAATGCTCAAATGGACGAAACAGAACACCTTCTCTTGGTACAGCCCTCTCTCTTCTTTAAAGATCTGTGTGAACACTCCTGAGTACACTGAGGCTTCTCTGACATCAATGCCACACTCTGTCAGGTCTGTTTCATAGAAGATCAGGTTTCCTTTCTGCAGCTGCTCAAAAGCCAGTTTCCCCAGTGCTTCAATCATCTTCCTGCTCTCTGGACTCCAGAGAGGATCTGTCTCAGCTGCTCCATCATACTTGATGTTCTTCACTTTGGTCTGAACCACCAGGAAGTGAATGTACATCTCAGTCAGTGTCTTGGGCAGCTTTCCTCCAGCCTGTTTGGTTTTTAACAAACTCTCTAGAACTGTAGCAGTGATCCAGCAGAAGATTGGGATGTGACACATGATGTGGAGGCTTCGTGATGTCTTGATGTGAGAGATTATGGTGTTGGCCTCTTCCTTGTCTCTGAGTCTCTTCCTGAAGTACTCTTCCTTCTTTGGGTCAGTGAACCCTCTGACCTCTGTAACCATGTCTATATATTCAGCAGGGATCTGATTGGCTGCTGCAGGTCGTGTGGTTATCCAGATGTGAGCAGAAGGAAGCAACTTTCCCCTGATGAGGTTTGTCAGCAGCACATCCACTGATGTGGACTCTGTAACATCAGTGAGGATCTCAGTGATGTGGAAGTTCAGAGGAAGTCGACACTCATCCAGACCATCAAAGATGAACACAACTTTGAACTTTTTAAAGTTACAGATTCCTGCTTCTTTGATTTCAGTGAAGAAGTGATGAATAAATCCCACTAAGCTGAACTTTTTATCCCTCACTAAATTCAGCTCTCTGAATGGGAATGGAAAAATGAACTGGATGTCCTGGTTGGTCTTGTCTTCAGTCCAGTCCAAAGTGAACTTTTGTGTCAGGAATGTTTTCCCGATACCAGCCACTCCTTTGGTCAGAACTGTTCTGATTGGTTTGTCTCTTTCAGCTGAGACTTTAAAGATGTCTTCACATCTGATTGTTGTTTCTGGTCTGTTTGGTTTCCAGGAAAACATTTCAATCTGTCTGACCTCATGTTCAGTGTTGACCTCTCCGGTCCCTCCCTCTGTGATGTAGAGCTCTGTGTAGATCTCATTTAGAGTGATTCGGGTTCCTGGTTTAGCAATCCCCTCAAAGACACACTGGAACTTCTTCTTCAGGTTACATTTAAATGTATTCTCACAAAGTGGATCAGGATTTTCTACAGGAAAGCACCAGAAACATGAGTGTGATGATTATAGAAAATGTGACAATTTCATTCTTGTAAAGACTGAATTTATGAAGAGAAATCCTCTCACTGCTCTGCAGACAGTCAGCCAGCTCCTCCTGTTTCATTATTCTCAGGAAGTTAACTGCAAGTTTCAGAAATGCCTCTCTGCTGGTCCTTCTCTGCTTCTCTTCCTCACTGTCCAACACCTCCTCTTCATCCCTCTGACACTCTGAATAATCTGGATTCAGATCATTCTGCATCTTCTTGAGTTCGTTCTTCACAAAAGTGATAATGTTTCCCTCCAGTATCTGGAAAATAAATGACACAATCTTAATTCATAAAAAAATCAGATCTTCATAGTAAAAAATACTTTTTTACAGATTTGTTTTTTGTGTGTTTTCAATTTAACAGAGTTACAGTGTTAAATGATATGCAGGTAACTAATTAAATTAAAACTTCTGTCAGAGAAAAAAAATATAATTCCAAAATGTCATTGTTATAAGATAAGGATAATTTTTTGGATAAGTGTGTCATTTTGGTTCTTATTGATGTAAGGACATTTTCAGAAATTTACATTTCTGACAGAAATGTGATAAATAAGTACACCGTAAGTACCCTGTACTTTCTGGGGTGCCGGTAGTGTTATAGAGTGACTTAGGTGACAGAAAATAATAAAATAATAGCATAAATTAAATTAAGTAATCTATAGTACTGATTTTTTTTAACCTCTGGGCCAACGTGGGGGTTTCTGAGCTTCATGCTCGAAAATGCAATGCCCAAATTTAATTGATTATTTCTCTGCAATTACAAACTCTGTCCTTACAATCTTGGTATCAAAATAAAGCTAACACTTGTGAAATTTCATCGGCGGTGTATATATTGAAGCAGATATTACTGTGTCAAAGTTACTGAGACTGGAACACAGAAAAAGTAAGTTGATTTTATCCTTGCCTAATTTAAAAAAAATAGCATATAACCCTCAGTTCACATTTCATTACAGAAATTCAGTAACCAACATATAAACATCATCTGTGCAAAGATTTATGTTTGTAAAGTGAAACAGTGAAAAATTACAGCACTGTCAATACATGAATATCCAGACATTGTACAAAAATGTCTAATTTTGGCACACAATTGGACACCATGCCAGTTGGATTTTTTAGGTATTTAAGAGCAGAAATTAATTAATTTTATTAATAGGCTTGAAAATGCTGTTTTTTAAAATATATTTTTGAAGAATTAACCACAGATTTACATGGTAATGGCCCTTTTCTGCTGTGCGCATAGAGCGTTTAATTGGCCTCTGGCCCTTTAAACTCTGAGGGACTGTAACTTTGGTCTCTTTGGGTCAATTTGCATGATTGACACCTCTTTTTAATCGTTTGAGCCAATAGGATCACAGCAATGATGCCACATTCACGTCACTTCAACCAATCAGACGTTGCAAGGCCAAAACCCACGTTGGCCCAAATTTACTGCATGTAACGTCTGTCCAGTCACGTGTCTGTAGGTGAGTCTAAAATGTAGGTTTTTGACAGAAAGCGGCTCTGATGCAGCTAGGTAGGCGTGGTAACCGCTGATAATCACGTGGCTGCACAGTGTACTTGCACCTTATTTGCAGATCATGTTATGTTCCCAAAACTTTGTTTTGAAAAGTTCTTTATAAGTAATAATAAAGTGAAACTAATTCACTGTTGGAGTATGTTTGTTACTTTGCCATTAAGTTATGATGAATATTGGACTGAGCAACATGAAAACAATTTAACCCTTTAGAGCCGATCAGAGCGGACACGCTCTGTTTTGCGTAACTATTTTTAAATCCCGGTAGCACTGCAACCACGTAAGCTAGCGCAAAATTTTTTTTTGCATATGAAACCGGAGGAGTTGTACTTACATCTTATGCCATCAGCTTGTCCTAGGTCACGGTTTCCTTCCACATAAAGCTTTGCAAAAACTGCATAAAAAGCGCTTGCAGCAACAAAAACATAATATTCCAGAAACACGCTTTGCCGATCCGATCAGCTGTTCATAACACTTCCTACGTTGGAATAGACGTCAGCGCGAACGTTTGCATTTCCGCCATTACCTGCCCGAAACCGGAAGTGACGTAATTTTCGCGGAAATGTAGTCTTTTTTACCATCAGGGCCTCAGGGCCTATACTGGTCTTTTTAAAAGTTATGTTTGACTTTATGACTTTCTGTGTCGTTTCTGGGATGCTTAGGACTCATATTGCACTGCTGGAAATAGTTTATTTTGATGCATATGCTGCTTTTTTGCAAATTTGCAGTATAATATTTATTTTCGTTTTTCCTGCAGTGTATAAAAATTGGTGTATTTCAAAAATAAAACTATGAAGACACTCAAAATAAATTTCCTGTGGTGGGAAACTATTTTGTGCAACTTTTTTGTATTTACAGTTTTGAGGGATAAGCCTCTTAAATTTCTCTAACTACAAATATATGTTAAAAAGCAAAAACGATTTTCAATTTTTTTGTAGTTTATTGCACTTTTTTGCAATTTATGTAAGTACTATGCACTTAATGAATACATATTATTAAAATCTGGGCTATAATGGTTGTATTGATGTATAGCAACTTGAAATGCTCCCAAAAATGGCTCCACAGCATGTAAAAATATAATATAAGCTCTGGCGGACTTGGTTCTATGGTAGGTCTTAAAGGGTTAAAAAAAAGAGGTAGGTGTACATGTACAAACCTTAAACACCGAGTCCAGATTGGTTTGATGCTGCTGGGCATGATGAAGACTCTCCTGATCAGTTCTGTGGAGACATCATGAAGGAATTAGAACCATTTTGCACATAAATACAAGCCAAAGATTTCTTCTTCTGCTGTTTGATGATCATCCTGATTAAAACGAGCACAACTGTGCTGTAACAAATCTATTGTGTCAGTTTATACACTTATTTGTTTATTCATTTATTGGACTCCACTAGTCTAACTAACAGGTCAGTGATGGTTCTGTACCAAAGTGTGTTCTTGTACTGACCATATTATAGACATGCTCTGTACATTGCAAAAAGAAAGAAAAAAAAAGTCAGATTCATATTTTTATGTTGAAGAGTTTTATTTTAAAAATGGCCTTTGTGTGTTTACAATACCAGTAGCAAGAAAGAGCATCTTTGAGGAGCAGCTGAATATTTTCTGAGGAGAAAACTACGAATACACCTAAAAAAAAACAAAAAAACACATGATGAAACCTTGAATCTGCCTACAATACATCTACATCTGTGGTGTTCAGTGTCCAGACGGTGAACTACAAAATGATCAAGAGCTTTGAGGGTCTCGAAAAGCGCTATATAAATGCAATCTATTATTATCATTATTATTATTAATATTAATATTATTAATATTATCAGCTTATTACATCCCAATGCACTTTGCAGTGTTATTTCATGCAGAAAAATGTCAATGTTAAGGTTAAAAAAAAAAAAAGATTTGCTTTGGTCCTTTATCAGTGTTACGGCCCTGGCTGGCTAGAGTTTTCTTCTGTGCTATGTCTTTAAGAATCTACAGGTCCTTCCTGATTGGAGAGCTAACGGTGGCTGATTGCTCATCACCATTCCTGCTGCCATTCAGGTCTTGCTTGCCTGTGTTGTCACACGTGCGCACAAGTGCAAATACGGTGATGTTGACTTGTCTGACTCTTTTCTATGCTGTGAAGATGATCCTGAGACAAAATGATCCAACTCTGGCCAAATGTCTACTTGCTGCGAATTCCAGCGATCAAAATCCCTGAGTTTACAGCACTGAAAATGACATGTTAATGCGTAAATGGCACCCTCCCTCATTTAATGATCTTGACTGGAATGTTTTTCAACAGATAGTTGTATCGCAAAAGTTCCGACCCCAGGTACTCAGTCTTGCACATGACAGTTTCTCCGGACATTTAGGAATTAGAAAAACTTACTGCCACTCCTGCCACATTTGTCAGGTTAGTGGTAAACCAAAGCAAGTTATTCCACCTGCTTCATTACATCCAATCACAACTTCAGGGGAACCATTTGAGCACATACTCATTGATTGTGTAGGTCCACTTCCCAAAACAAAGTCAGGACATCAGTATATTTTGACTTTGATGTGCACCGCCACACGCTTCCCCAAGGCTATTCTGTTACGCACTCTCAAAGTCAAAGCTGTTGTCAGAGCGCTAGCTTCTCCACTTTTTTTTCTCCACTTTGTTTTCCAAAATCTGTTCAAACGGACCAAGGGTCAAATTTTATGTCCAAAATATTTGCTGAATTACCTGATGAAGTCTTATTTTGTTTACAGTGTTGGTGTAAACTCCTCTTCATCCCCTGCTGTGCCCTCGTCCCTGCCCGTAGTGGTACCAGTGTCTTTGTTTCAGTATAATCCAGAAAGTGATGGCTTAGTTTTCATTTGTGCTGAGGGTTGCTCCCGACTCAGAAACTCTGAAATATTAGACAATTTAAAATCCCACCTAAAACATTTGGATGACGCTGCCCAGAACGATATGTGCTGTCTTATAAAAGACCATCCGTTCCTGTTTGCAGACACTTCGTCTCGCACTATGGTCCTTAAACATGACATAGATGTAGGTGACATTGCTCAGATCAAAAAACACGCTTATTGTGTGAACCCTACCAAACGTGCACTTTTTCAGCAAGAAGTTTCCTACTTTCTGGAAAATAATATAGCTGTCCTGAGTTCCAGTGCATGGAGTTCCCCATGTCTTCTTGTACCAAAGGTTTACAAAACCCTACGATTTTCGAAAAGTAAACAGTGTGACCAAACCTGACTCTTCTCCTCTTCCTGGAATGGAAGATTGTCTTGATAGAGTTGGAGTCCTCTCATCATGTGGCAGACCTGACCCTGGCTTCCAAACCCTGTGATTTGTGTGTTATTCCTGAGATTCACGGAATTTGTATATAGTGTGTAAATTAGTTTTCACTTGTAAATAGGCACTGAAACAGAAGGGGTGAGCTGCCTTATTATTTCTTGTATTATTATCTCCTGTTTAATTCAGTTAGGGAGGTAGGCGTAGCACTTGTCTTTTGTTTGGTTTTTGATTCATCTAGGGTTTTAGATAGCTCCTCCTTTCCCGACTTAGCTTGTTCTGTTTGTTATTTTGGCCTTTGTTCACCCCGGAGTTAAGTTTTCAGTGTAGCCACAAATAAACCACCGTTCACTTCAAAGATTTAGCTTCTGGGTATGGTTTTGGGGACCAGGGCGGGGTCACGTCTTTCCTAACCCTTATGTTTCGTTTCGGTACCCCTAGACTGGGCTGTAACAACCAGTTTTGTTAATGATTTTCATGAATGCTGGGATGGTCACTATGAATTATGAGATTATGATAACATGGATCAAGGGTGGTCCATGCTTAAGCTGGAATATAAAGGAAGCATTGAAGCACTTTTATTTAATTTTTAAAGATTTCCAGCAGCTTGTATCGTGGCTTCCAGCACCACACAGACAGCTGTAGATCATTTCACCTTCCTAAGCAAAACGAGCACCCACAGTATCAGAGTCAAACTGACTAACTGCTGACACATTCCTGCTGATTACCACATAAATTATAATCAGCGTGATGGCCAGTGCAGGGAATGCAGGGCTGTCATGATTTAAAAAAAAAAAAAGCAGTCTTTCAGTCTTACTCATGGAGGTCCTAAATTTCAAGACTGAGGCCAGATGCATTACATAGCTTTAAGGTAGGTGTGAACTTTCTTACTCCTCAGCAGCAGCCGGTTTTTGTCCTTTAAAGTGGAAGATGAAACCCTTTGACCGATCGCTCTTTAAAGACACACAGCTGGGTCCAGGTTCAGGTTCAGGGGCATCTGGTGTCTCAGTGATCCTGGTGAACAGAGAAAAAGACCATCAGGCAGAGAAATTACATTTTTAGCCTTCTGACACGAAAAGTACTGAATAAACTTGGAGCTAGTCACAGTAATAATATTACAATAAGACTAAAAAATAAGGCTAAAAAGTTTGATGCACTTCACAACAAATGACTTCTGTTCTTTTTAGTCTGTTTGTTGCTGTGTTTTCTTCTTTTTATGAACACAGCAATAAAATAACAACAACAACAATAATAATAATAAGAAGAAATGATTACACATGTGGCAAACTAAAACTTCTCACTGATTACTCCTGGATCCATTCAGTTAACTCTTACTTTGCATCAGGAGACAGTTTCCTGCTTTTAAAGTCAGGACGGTCTTCCTGTTGAGTGCTTCTCTTCCTCATTGTTACAGAGCTGAGACTCGGCTCAGGTTCATGTTCAGGAGAGTCATGTCTGAGGAGTGAGGAAAGGAATCAGGAAAGGTTGTATATCTACCATTTTTTACTCTCCAGGTGAAACATATATTGGAAAAACTTTTCAGGGTTAAAATGAATTAACAAAAGAAAGAGCAGATGATGAAGTTACTGCATGTAGTTTGAAATCATTTCTGTATTTGTTCTTTTAGCAGTGAAGATAATACAAGGTGATACCTTTCCATGTTTGTAACCTGCAGTCACCTGATGGAAGAGAAAAGTGAGAATAAAACACAGATTATAAAAAACCATCTTCATCCGCTTTGTCCGGGGCCGGGTCGCGGGGGCAGCAGCCTAAGCAAAGAGGCCCAGACCTCCCTCTCCCCAGCCACCTCCTCCAGCTTATCCGGGGGAATACCAAGGCGTTCCCAGGCCAGCCGAGAGATATAATCTCTCCAGCGTGTCCTGGGTCTGCCCCGGGGCCTCCTCCCGGTGGGACATGCCTGGAACACCTCACCCAGGAGGTGCCAGACAAGGGACCAGACAAAGAGCGATTCATAAGACCCTTATGAAAAGGACACCGAGGGAACAGTTTACCCTTCCCGGGATAGGGTCACCGGGGCCTCGCCCTGGAGCCAGGCCCGGGGAGGGTGCCCGAGGGCGAGCGTCTGGTGGCCGGGCCTTAGTCCATGGGGCCCGGCCGGGCACAGCCCGAAGAGTAGTAGTAGTAGTATTTATTTATTGTCATTGTCAAGAACAATGAAATTGCGTTTGGGGCTTCCATACAACCCAAAAAGAGGAGACATGGGCCCATCCTCCCGCAGGCCCACCACCCGCAGGAGGCGCCATAGGGGTCGGGTGCATTGTGTGCTGGGTGGGGGCCAGGAGCGGAGGCCCTGGCGGACTGACACAGATTATAATTTGGCTTTATTTCTGTTTACTGAGATATTTGATAGCTACAAGGTGGTGACCTGTTTAATCATAATTATACTTTTATATTATATTACTTTATAACTAAGGTTCCATTGTTTGTCAAAAAAATCTGAAAAAATCGATCTGACCATCAAAGAGTCAACAAACGATCATTGTGATGATTACACTTTTCAAACAGAAGATTAAATGGAACAAAAATACAAACAAACATATAATATAAATCAGATCAAGGATTAATTTATTCATCATCTTCCTGAACACCGTCTGTCTGCAGCTCTTTGCTGTCTGCACTGGGATAAGTTTTGACTCTGTTCTTTTTCTATTAAGGTCTTGTCTTACTTCCCTTCATCACTTTATGCTTCAGGAGTTTGAGTCAATATTTATGTAAAGGTATGTTCCTGGTACATAACACACATTCTAGAAAGCATCCTCTACTTCAGCTATTTTTCACTTGTATAACTTCCCCGCCAGACTGTGTGTAACCACTGCAGGATTTAAAGACACATCTTAAAATAATACATTAAAAAGAATTTTATAAACAACAAAAAATGAAAGAAACAAAGAAAAGAAACAAAATGAATTTTGAAAATGAACATTTCACTACCCAGAATCAGTGAGCTGTCGGCTTTCAGCCCTGACGGCGTGTCCATTTACGGCCGTCGGGTGAGAAAGCTGATTCTGATGCGTCGGATCCGCGCTCTGTGTTCACGTCTTTGTGTGGAATCCGTTTACCTGCTCTCACTTTATTCAAGCTACTCACCTCCCTCTATCCACCTGCACGTTCAAATGTACACGAAGGACTACAGGAATTTCTGACCACGGCCAATCAGAGAGGTCCTGCTCCTGACTATCTCAGATTGGTTTAGACCACAATATGGGCATAATGTGTGTTTGTTGTTGATCACACGGAGACTTTCAGAGTTGCAAAGACCTGCGACATAGGATTTTTTTTGTGGCACCATTGAAAAATTTAGTTGCATTTGCGACTCAATTGGTTGCAGTCTAGAGCCCTGCTACCAGAAATGACTCAACCAACCCGAATCAAATATGATAAACTACACAGAGAGCTCATCAACCAGAGGCATTAACAGTCATGTCAGCCATGATGAGCTTAAATAACAAATGTCTGAAAACAAAACAGAACAAAAAACAAAACAAAACAAATTAATGGTTCATGTCTCACCTTTAGTCCTTCCAACAGAGTCTGTTCTGCCTGCAGTGGGAAACCTTCAGTCTCCTCAGTCCAGAAAAGAGGTTCTCAAACTTTTTGTGGTCACGAGTCTCTTTCAGAG
Organism: Copadichromis virginalis; assembly: GCF_057382275.1. Classification (NCBI taxonomy): domain Eukaryota; kingdom Metazoa; phylum Chordata; class Actinopteri; order Cichliformes; family Cichlidae; genus Copadichromis; species Copadichromis virginalis. The sequence goes on from NC_140620.1 coordinate 28,467,944, forward strand.
GACAACATTATCCCATATAATCAACCTCAGCTTCACATGATGATGTGCACTAACAGAAATATTTAACATTGTTCACAAAAGAGCTGTCTGGCTAATAATTCATTAGTAGCAGGAAAGAAAATAAATAAAAGGTAAAATACATACGTTTGCTGTGTGTCCTTCTTTCACTCTGTACCTGTTTCATCAGTCCTTACAGGACACGGAACCAAGTGTAGTTTCATATGCAAACACAGCTGTCACGCCCGGCTGCCTGAGGTCAGGTTACATCAGCCAGTTTGTTCCTCTGTTTGTGTTCACTACAGCTTCAGTTCAGTTTTCAGTAACTTCCAAGAAAGGCGCTGTTGTTATTGTGGGGTGGTTTCATGAGTAATGTTTGAAGACAACAGTAAAACAGGAATGATGTACAGGAGGAAAAAATGTTGCGTGTAATCTATTTGTATGTGTTCTTGCAAAGAACACATTATGTTCTTTGAAAAGAACATAATTATGCATAATAATAAAAAAGAACATTATAATAAAGAACACATAATGCATCCACAGGTGTGCCACCAATTTACTCACATGGACTCTACTAACCTATCAGAAGCTTCTTCAGCTCAGAATGGAATCGTCTGGAGTTTTCTTATTAATTAACAATAAACTTAGTGTATATGTGCTCCTACATTTGACGAAAGTGATAAAAATAGACAGCTCTGTCTCTCTTTATTCTGACATTTAACTAATTCAAACGATATTTCAATATTTATTTATCCAAAACAAAACAAGTTTACTCTAAATTTATATTTAACACTAAAAACAATTTTGTCATGTTTTTTCCCCTAAAGTGTATGTAAATATCTGGTTTAAACTGTGAATATAATGCTCTGTATTGAAGTTCCTCTTGCTTTGCATAGAAATAGAAATTAACTAACCCTAAAATTTAACCTCAAAATAATGTAAACTTGTTGTAAAATGTAAAACAGTTTCCTTCATCAAGTTTATGATTATAGCTCATGAATGAACAGATTTCCATGAAGTTCATGATTTTGTGGATCGTGTCTCATTATTCTGTCCATCATGTTATTAAAGTGAACTCCAACAGTCTCGTTTACATTGTTGACCAAACTGTTTCCACTGATTGACATCTATTATTAGGTGAGTAGAAATCCTGTTTTTTATCCAGACAGTAAATGAATGAAATCAGCAGAGAAGCAGCAGAGCTGCTGTCAGTCCACAGTAGAGGCCGATCCTTCCTCGTCTCTCTGTGTTTGATGTCTCAGGTTTTCTCTCAGGTTCAGGACAATCCCTCACTGCTGCAGAGACACAAACATCTGAGTCGCTCACATTTATTAAAAACAATTACGCTAACAACACATCAGAATAAGTTGCATTGGTAATGAAGGTGCTGAAATAAATCTATTAAATCCAAGTTTAAAGCTTTACTGTTTCTGACATCACTATGAATAACATCATATCCTGTTAGGACCTCCTGACCATCATAATGAGAACAAAGAGAATCCTGTAAACTGAGAAAATTGATTATTGGTTCATTTGATCAAAACTACATGTAGAGGAATATTAACATTCGATTCCTGAGATCAGTTTCCTTAAAGACAGAGAAAATATCAAGATGGTGGATGCTTCAGTTATCCTAATTTATTTAATTCTTTCAGCAGCTTGTTACACTGACACTCTGGATTAGTTTGTAACTGTAAGTATTCGTTGTTTACTTGAACATTCACAGGAAAAAACATCCATGCAACGATCTACAAAAACAACATTAACGCAGAAGTAAATGTCTGAAACAGCTTTCTGGATCCTGTGTTTAAATGTCCTCAACATCAAATACTCTACACTTTCACTGGCATACATCAGGACTTAGGAGGGTACCTCAAATAAGTCAAAAGATATAGGCCAAAAACAAATATCCATTACAGAGGACATTAATGAATAGGGTGGATCTCAGGAGAATATGACACTCATCTTAAAAGTTTTACTAAATCAACGTACCAATGATGTTGAGTCGACAGCTGGCAGAGCTGAAGCCATAATCAGTGTTGACCTCACACAGGTACAGACCCGAGTCATCAGTCCTGAGTGTGGACAGTTGAAGTCTGATTCGTCCTTCTCTGAGGGCGTCTTTGTCACTCTGGACTCGTCCCGAAAACTTTTCATCCTGAGACTCTGACACCTCAACACCTTCATGAACCTGATACATACGTTACAGGAGTCTGTCTGCTCGGACTACAAGACTTAAAATCAGTTTTTACCACCAAGCCATACGACACCTCAACCACAACACTTAAACACACACAACACAGTCCACAGGACGCACTCAGAAGCTACCTTGCAGCTTCACAAGTACTCTGTTTAATCTGCACTGGTCACTCCACTTTATTGTTATTGATATTTATATTTAAAAAGTGCAATACTGTAATTTTCTGCTGCTCATTCCTGTGCAATATCCCATCTGCCCCCCCCCCCCCGTCATATTTCTTTTCGAAATTTTCTTATTTAATCACTAGTGTACATATATTTATATTTATAGATACATATATATTTAGTCATCTTTTCTCTTTTACCATGTCTCTCAAATATTTTGCTCTTTACTATTTTTCTATTTATTTTTTTTATTATTTTATTTTATTTTCTTCTACTGTACCATGCTGCTGAGTGACTGCTGCTCGTCAAACACATTTCATTGCAATGCTGACCCTGTGCTAACTTGCATATGACAAATAAAACTGAAAACTGATGCAGGACAAAAGCTTTATCCTCAGCTATCAGTTCACAGATGATAAAAAGGAATTTAGAGGATCCATCAGGTCTGAATCAGAATCAGAATACTTTATTAATCCCGGAGGAAATTAGGGTTACAGCAGGCAGCACGCTAATGGCGCATGCGCACTTACAAAGGAACCTTCTGACCAAACTTACACAAACAAAACATGTTGGTGGTGAACGTCCACTCCAGTGTGATGTTGTGGTTCTCCTCTGCCTGATAGCAGGTCTGTGTCACATTGACTACAAATGATCCTGTTGAGGAGACAGAGAGGGAAAGAGAGGAGCAGACACACTGAGAACTGGAACAAATCTGTTGTTGAGCTTTATTTGGAGTTCATAAAGTGAAGCTGTAAACTAACCAGAGACACATGAGGTGAGGATGATGAGCAGCAGGATCCTGCAGATCATCTTCTCCCTGTGAGAGGAGAGAGAGGTGAAGAGTCATCAGCACTCCTGTTCATGATCCTGGTACTAATAACAATGACTGATAGAAAGTGCTCAAAGAAGTTCTAGACTTACAAATGTGCCGGCATCATCAGAAAAATAATCTATAGCATAACATTATTTATTATGCAGACTCATATAGTATTATATACTATGTCTCCAGTATTAAAGGCAATCTTAAACACACACACATACAGACACACACACACATGCGCACACACACAAAAGTCCAACAGCCCAGTCCAACAGGAGAGGACAGAAATGAGGTGAAGAACAAAGTCAACACAGCTCAAAATGCTTACTCAGCCCAGTGTCATAGCAGAACATGAATCTCACAATAAAAGCAGTTTGTTCAAGTTTTTTTGTTTTGTTTTTACTGAAACTCGTGAATTTGTAAGGCACATATTTCTATTTGATGTCTGTAGTACAACCCCTCCTGCCCCAAAATGTTTCTGCCTTCATTTCTAAAACGTTAATACTGAGCACATGTACATCATTAAATGCACATGAGAGAAAGCAGATGAAGAATCGTGCTCAGCGACTCAGGAATAGTACTGAATTTATGTGGAAACAAAAATAACTAGATTAACAGTTGTTACATGAGCTGCCATGACACTGCTCTGGTGTATCTTATGATCTCCTTGCACAGTTGTGAAGCTCATCACCACCACAGAACCTAATTCTGAGGTGTGAACAGCTAATGTCAGTTACAGCTCCGTGGACATGCTCCTGATCAGAGCCACACAGTAATTGTAAAGGTCCAGTTTTGTTTATTGATCTAAGCCTGAACAGCTACGCGTAGTGTCCAGTAGAGGGCTCTGTTGCTTAGTTAACTGCACTAGCTGCACTTCCAGCTCAGACCGGTTTTTGTGCCGCACATGTCCCAGTAGGCAATGAAGCGTGAAGCAGCGTGATACCGGACTCTAGCGAAATTAACAATTTGCAGCCCTTGGAATGCGGAGCGAGGTACATGTTTTAAGTTGTATTTGATTGCTCAGTTGATATTTTGTTGTATTTTCTGCTTTATTTGAGTTCATATTTCCAATAAGCGTCGAACAAAATGTATTTTGTGTTTCTGTTTAGTTTTCACGGTGCATTGGCGCACCTCAGCACTGTTAGATTCTGAATGAATCTCAAAGTAAAAATGACTGCACCCGTCGAGGCTCTCTCTATTTCTTCCTTGGTCCGGGGGACTGCTACAGTAATCCAGGAGCGACCAAGTGAAGAGATTGTGTAGGACTGAAGCACACAGATCTATTCAAACACATATAAAAGAGGAAAAACTCCCCCACCCCCTTATCCGACATCTTCACGCCTTGGGCAAACATGCTCTGTAACGTTCTTTTGGACACATGCCAGTTGTACAACTGTATGACTACCATGGCTGCATACCTTCCATCCTCACAAGCTGTTTGTTTTTCTTTTTTTTCTAAAGATGGCTTAGGTGCAACTATTATTGGCTGGAAACAGAGAGATCATGGTTTAGAATAAAATATATAAAGTTAAAGTCTGTTTCCTGTGCTTTCAAGCTGAGTGTCTAAAGACAACACAGCACTGCTTAGCTTTAGCTTCTAACAGCAGTTCATCCAAACAGCTCACATCTATGGTCATTTTCTGAGGCAGCGCACGGTTTTCTTAAAAGTCTTAGCCATTGTGAAGCTAATGCTATTTTCAACTTTGGCCATGTAGTCACAGCACAGAGCTGGGTGTGGGTCTTAGTGTTTTATACTATCTCATGTGGTTCTGTGTAATGCAAACTCATATGGATTATTTTATGAATTTCCTAATGATGCACATGAAAAATAAATGGTCATGATGGACGTCATTCCTGAGATGGAAACCTCGCTGGATTGTGTAAACCTTGTGTGTTAAAGTAGCACCCAGTTGCTAATGTGCCAATATCATAAGCTTTCATATTTTCATGTCGGGTCTTGTTTAGACTTTTATCTCTTTATGGGACCGAGAGGAAAGCTGGGGCTGGGGGGTGTTCCAACTGGCTTACAGCTACATTTTGTTTGTTGTCTTCTTGTAACATGGATAGAAAAAAGGATTTTTTTTAACAAGAAATCTTGCAAAGTGTTAAATATTCATAAATACATTTTCTGGAATTGGGATTATTTGGGGCTCCTGACCTCTAAATGACTTGTTAGTGCATTGGACCTGTTTCACTTGCTCAGCCTTCTTCAAATCAAACAAAACTGATGCCAAACGTTTGTGCTGTAAAAAGTTTTATTTGTTCTGTTTTTGTTTTAAAGATATTAATGTAAGATTAAAGGTCAACCAGCCCCCCCCCCCCCCCCCCCCCCCACATTAATGAAATCAAACATGATTGGTGCCACATTTGTGCTGGTTTGTGCTGCAAAAAATTTTGTTTGTGCTGGTATCATTTTAAAGATATTAATAAAAGTTTCTAGAGTTCATCTAAGGTCAACCAGCCCCTTTCATTACTGTGAAAAGGTTGTGAAACACACATCAGTATTGGATATTTGTTTTATCATGATCACACTCTTTAAAAGCAAACCACTAGATTAACTTATAATAGTTAAAATAAACTATGCATTCTGTCCAGGAAATGAAACTTTATTTGCAAAATACAAAACTATGGGAATATTTTAGCCATGCTTCATGTAAGAAAAACGAAATACATAGAACTGACAAGCCGCTCAAGTTTAATAGAATAACTCAACAACAAAAATAATAGCTAGTTCATCACAAACCAGCACAAACATAGCACAATTGACTGGCACCAATGTTGTTTGTTTTCGTTAATGTGGGGGGCTGGTTGACATTGGATGACCTCTAAAGACTTTTATTAATATCTTTAAAACAAACATAGCACAAATGTTTGATATTAATTTTGTTTGATTTGCTAAGGTAGTGAAAAGTCATTACATTCTAAACAAATGTTTTAATTAATGATATCAGAAACATTTGCTTTTGTGCTACTATTGTGGTTGACAGCTGAGGCAAAATTAAGTTTCTTGATTGATGAAAGAAACACTTTGAAGCTGTTTTTGGATGAAGAGGACACTGAGATGTTCAGCTCCATCCTCCTGCATGTCTTTCTCGGGCTGCTGTCCCTCCACCTGCACTTCTCCAGCAGCAGCCTGATGTGGCTGTGTTGGCTTGTTACTACTTGTTGTGGTGCAGCTGCTAAAATGCCATTACCTGGACACGTGCCCAGGAGCCCATGTACAGTCAAGTCTCACTCATATACACACACACACACACATATATGTGTGTGTGTGTGTGTGTGAGAGTGTGGTGGTGGTTGCAATTCGGATCCTTTTCTCATATATATATATATATATATATACACCGTTTGGTTGTATTTAATCTTGCCATTTCTCCCCTACACTGCTGAGGTAGTGGTCTCTCCCAAAGTCACTTAACGTAATGCATGTGGTATTTTCAAAACAAATAAAACAAGTATGACAGGGAAAAAAATCCTGTATATTCTATATATGTCTAGTCTCTCCATTTCATAGTATTCTTTGTACATGTATACACAGCAAATCCAGCATGTCCAAATTAACACTGTCGGATTTGATTTCAACACTGTTAAAGTGTCTATATGGGTCCACACCAGAGAGTGTTAATTTAACTCTTTTTGGAGAGTTGGTACGTCAACTCTGATTTAGTGTTAAACACCAAATCTGTCGGGAGTTGATAATTTAACACTTGGTGTTAAGAGTTTATATATTAACTCTCAAAGAGTATTTTAGTTTAACTACGTAAGAGTTATCTTCTAATTCATTCTAAAAACCAACACAGAGAGACTGAGGAGGAGCTTCTTCCTGCAGGCGATACGGTCTCTCAATCACACCACCACACAGTACTGACCCACACATATGGTTCTTACACACACACTGGACTTTCTGGACTTTGGTTTTGCACAACACTGGTCACTATATTCTTCATTTCCGGTTAATACTTGTACAGCTGCTGTTATTGTGTATATATTTATTTATATTTAGATTTCTTCATACATTCTTATATAGTTCTATATTGTGTATTGTGTATTTTGTTGTACAGTTATTTTATTTTCAACTTTAATTTATATATTTATCTTTATCTTATTCTTCCCAGTTAAATTTACCCTTCATTCTAATTTGTGTTGTATAGTTATTTCATTTTTAACCTTAATTTATATTTTATTCCTTCCTAGTTAAATTTACCCTTTTTAATTTTTCATATTTATTTCCTATCTTATTCATAGCCTTTTCCTTTTTTGTTTTCTTTAGATCACGAGCAGTTGTCCAAGCATTTCACTACATATCGTACTGTGTATGACTGTGTACGTGACAAATAAAATTTGAATTTGATTTGAATTTGAATTTGAAAAAGCGGGAATTTTACTGTTCTGAACTTCTAGAAATTTCTTTTGGAAATAAACATTTACTAAAAAGATGCAATGGTTTTTGAAAAACATTTATTCTGAACTGTGCACCACAATTTCAAAACATCTTCTGAAAGATGTAACAGTGTACATGTTCTCACTTTCATTAGAATTTTGTTTATCAAAAGGTCTGACATGGTAAATGCAAATAACAGCATTCTCATCACTTATTTCTTCAATACAATATGCATGTCCTTCATTCATCCCTTTGTGGAACTTCAACGCACTTCTGCTCTCCCCCATATTCCATCTTCACAAGCATATCCTGTGTGGAGATTGAATAAAAATTAGTTGACGCTAATTAATGGCACAAATAATCCAGTAAACAATTGCAGCACAGTAAAAAAAAAAAAAAAAGGAATCCTCTTTGAGCCATTACTTGTGTAAAGTATTTTCTCAAAAGACAAAGACACAGGCAACAGGTAATACTGAACTAAATGTAAAACCTCAACCTTTTTCATTTTTACCTAAACCGTGTGCACAAAACTCTGGAGGGATCTATGCTAACGTAGAATCCAGTCAGGACGTCAGCTACTGTTGTTTGCTCGTTTTTTTTATGGGCGATCGTTTTCAGGATTCAAGTAGCACCATTATACCAACATTTCACATTCTACACATTGTTTTAGGTGTATTTGACCAAAAAATTTGACTGAAAATTCACATGCAAGCTTTTTTCAAGGCTGTGGTATTTGCCCGCAAACAATACCTTTCAGCTAGCTAAAACAGAATATTATGCTATCAGCGAGCAACATGGCTAATGCCTTTCACACAGCTTTGTCTCAACTCCAAAGAGCCACAGAAGTAAAAGCTAATAATAATTGAAACAATCTTTGAAAAAATGACTTACCAAGCATGGCAAACAACTCAAATATGTAGAGCAAAATGAAACGGCTTCACTTCAGCTTCGATTGGAGCCATGCTGGGGGCGGAGTCTGTGAATTTACTCTGTTGGTGTCATAGCCCCTCTAGGAGTTCAGAGTTAAGAGGTCAAGAGTTAATGTTTCCATTGTAACACCTCCAGATTTGACAGAGAAACACTCATTTTTAACACTCGATTTGAACTACTATCATTTTACACCTCAGAGTTACATTAAAAGAATGTGACTCTGCTTAGAGTAAAATTAACTCTACTTTTGCAAGAAGACTATTAACACCAAAACATTTAACACTTTTGAATTTGCTGTGTACACTGTGTTGGAATTTTCTGTTATTAAAGTTTGCAATGTGATCAGCTGTAGCTACACCTGTTGCATGCAGGAGAGCAAGTGGATAGCAAACATCTCACTTATACAGTCACCTGGTCTGCCTTTGAGTCCTCGCAGCATCTCTTTTATAACATCAAACACAACTCCCGCATGTTCAGTTAAAACATTTTCTTGTCCCACCCTCGCTGTTGCCGGGCAGATAGTGACTCCCACTATCTATGTTCCAGGAAGCGCTGGAGTTTCATTCTTCTACATAGTTAAGCAGGCTACATCTGGTCATACTGACACACGTTTTTCACCTTAATAATAATGGATTGGATTTATATAGCGCTTTTCAAGGCACCCAAAGCACTTTACAATGCCACTATTCATTTACTCTCACATTCACACACTGGTGGAGGCAGCTACAGTTGTAGCCACAGCTACAGGGGCAGACTGACAGAAGCGAGGCTGCCATATCGCGCCATCGGCCCCTCTGGCCAACACCAGGTAGGGTAAAGTGTCTTGCCCAAGAACACAACGACCAGGACAGAGAGCCCGGGGATCGAACCGGTGACCTTCCGGTTACAGATACGCTTCCCAACCCCCTGAGCCACGGTAGACCCAAAAAGGTATGGAAAATTCTACAGTGGAAATTCTAAGTACATAAATCTGAATATAAGAATTGTGAACGACCACAACAGGCCCGACGACTGCTTTTTTTTCAACTGCTTTTCCAGATCTTTATTGTATACACTTTTTACAAGGTTGCTGTCACACTCGGCGGCTTCAGCTCTCCTTATGCCAGCCACACACATCACCAACAACACAATCACAGGCAAGAACAGCTTTTTATGCCGGCGAGGCATGACTGTAGATGTGCGCAGGTGCGTCCATCTCACCTGCAGTGGCATCACAGACCATGCCCCAAAAATAAACTAGAAATTTGGACTTAGCCAAGAAAAACCGTGTGAATCTCTGCAAGTTACAAATACGAATTTTGACCCTATTTTTCTTCCTTTCATCTGATTGGTCAATGTCATGTCAATCACAAATGTAGCAATCCAATCAGAGAACATATGGATTTGGCTGTCGGAGGGGCGCTTTTTTGAAGTAACAAAGTACTCTTAGTAACTAAATATGAACTGATTGTGGGCTCATATTTGGAATTTGATACTTAGTAAATTTGAACAGAGTAAAACAGGCTGTAACCAGGGTTTAGATTTTTTTCTTTTCATGAGCAATATTAAACCTAAAACAATCTGAGAGAATGCAAATAAACAGCTTGTGAGAATGAAAGCTGGAGGCTGTCCTGACATGACTTGTGCCTACGCAGTGTTCACCTGGAATGAACACAGCATTTAAAAAATGAAGTCTATCAATGTGTTTATTTAGGAGCTTTTTAGCAGTAGAGCTAAAGGTTCAAAGCAATTTTAATGTACTGTCCCTCAGTCTGCTGAATCTGTAGCAGTGCATCATAACAGAGAGCTGATGTAGAGATGAAATATTCTAAAAGTAGTACCTAAAGCTTAAATAATGTTTAATAAGTGAAAACCAGAGTATCTCAACAGTGACTCACATCCCCCCACACAAACATGGACAGACCATACAAACTCCACACAGAATAACCATCTTTGCTCATATAAAACTCTGAGCATTATGATCTCACAGCTATGAGCTCGTTTTGCATGTCTGGGTTTGCCTACATGAGGGGGCGGACTGGCTCCATTTGACTTTAGGGGAAAGCAGGAAGGTGTGTCGTTATTGTGCAATGAGAAACGTTGGAATATGTTTGTTTCTTTCTTTGGAGCCTTGAGAGAGTTGATGCATTTTTTATGATTTTAATGTATATAAATTTGGATTCCTACCTCAGATATTTGGACAATTTTGTTCTTTTTCTGTGACTATGCTCCTTCTGCGTCCGACACAGGACTCTGCAGTAAGTAAATGTCCACAGAGGCCTGCAAGCTTTGATAGTTTTATAAAAGTATATAACAAGTGTTCCATAAGGTTCCTCTGACATTTGTATGCTTTAAATAGGTGAACTGTACTTTAGATTTATAATTGCCTAAAGTATGAGTCTGCATTCCTCTTCAGATCAGAAATACGTTAGATATGTTTCTTCAGAATAATTTGAATCAATGGTTGTTGATCAATAATCGTGACAATTTGTATATCAAGGAACTAATCTCACAGCCCATTGTTCATTTAGTTTCAGTCATTGTGCAAATGTATTGTTGATAAGGTTGGGAAACCTGCAGTCGGCTGAGACTGAAGAAGTCACTTGGATGAGTGACGAAAAATTTTTCCCGCTCAAAACGTTACGTCCAGATGAACAGAATCCAATTTGGGGATTCAGAATCATTTGTCTGCAGCATTTTCAGCTGCATAAAAACATGACGTCGATTACGTCTGTGCAATCATAAAATCCATGTTAGAGATCAAAGAGTTTTTGAAGTGAATCTATCGTGAGTGCAAAAACTACGATATAACAAAATGGTGTTTGAAATCCTTGCATCCGGAGCATTACTTTAAATCCTTGGATTTGGTGTACGAGAAATCTGAAAATAGTATGAAGGGAAAAAAGTTTCATTCAAAATGAAACTCAAACTTAAAAAAGTTGATTTTTGCCATCTCTATTTATTAATGTGTTTCTTCCAAGGATAAACACATTGTCAAAGTCATCTGATAAGAAATCCTATCTGCAGCGTTTATCTTCAGTCTACTTCAGCTGTGATATGAATGAACTGAATCTGTTGTAAAGAATGCTGTTCTTAGTTTTACTGTTTAGGGTACAATGAAGAATGTGGAGCTCCAGAGCTCTCCTCCTCTCAGTACTAACTGTGAATCTCTTCTGTGCTGCAGTGGGTGAGTAGCTGCTGTGTTCAGCTGATGAAGCATTAGTTTGTAAACTTCCTGTTTCTGAAGTTTAAAAGAAGGATTTAAAGCAGTAAAAAGTCACATACCTGCTGCCTGTTACCACAGTCTAAGTCCAGAGACCTGCTTCAGTCAACTTCGTGCTGATATTGAGTCTTAGACTCTGATTTCTGTTTGAAATCACATGATTTAAAATGTTTGATACTTCAAAAATCAGAGAAATTGTGCTCTGAATTACAGAAAATATTTTCTTCTTTCCCTGATGGAGACCGCGAGTCCACACTGGGCCTCACATTCACCCCGTAATGAAAACTAAGCAAAGCAGACCGTCACACACTTGTGTACGTGGAAACTAACAAATAGAGCTCTGCTGTCAGTTCATTGCTCTCAAACAATACGTTTTATCTCTGTTCTATAACTTTCTTTTGATTAGCTTCTCCTCATAAAAGACAGTCAGAAAGAGACGCCTGACTCCTGAGATTGTCAGTATGCTTACTGAGTTTCATGAGCTGATTCTGCCTTTTAATATGGTTCCTAATTTATTCTGTGTCTGTTTCCTCCTGCAGGTCAAAGTAACTTCACTATGAGTGAAGAACAGGAGGTCTACCAAGCTGAGGAAAAAAGTAACATCACAATAACATGGCTGCTCCATTTAGACACCAACAGGCCTCCTGACTTCCTGCAAATAGACCTAATGAATGTGAAAAGGAAGACACAGGTTTTCTTCTATAACAGCAAGACTGGCACTGAGGTGTATCCAGATGAGAACTACAGAGGACGACTGCAGTGTGATCCACAGCTCGCCAGGAAAGGACGACTTGAATGTCTCTTAACTGATCTCAGGCTCAACGACACGGGGATGTATCACTGCATCGTTGTCCTTAACGAAGAAGTTATTTCCAAAACCTGTGACCTCAGTGTTACAGGTAAGATGACACCACTGACTCTTTTGCTGGTTTCCATAACAATAACTATGTAGTATCAAATATTTAGACTTGCATACTTAAAGTACTGTACTCAATCTATACATTTGTGTATATTTTCAGTCACCAGAAAAAAAAATCAGCATCAGTATTATCACAACCATGCACTCCTTTACCCTCTCTCTGTCTCACAAACATTGATTTTTCTTCTCTGGTTATGCCATCATGTTAAGTTCATCCTGAACCAGTGGCCATGATATAAAGTACCACAGGCTGTGAATGCTACATTAGCATGTACACTCTCAGCCACTTCATTAGGTACGCCCGTTTAACTGCTTATTAATACAAATGTCTAATCAGTTGATCACACTGTAGCAGCATTTAGGCATGTAGACATGATCAAGACGACCTGCTGAAGTTAAGACTGAGGATCAGAATGGGGGAGAAAGATAACTTAAGTGAGAGTCATGTCGGGACGTTTGTTACCAGATAGTCTGGTCTGACTATTTAAGAGCGGTTACTAATGAAGTGTGTTAAACTAAAATTCATGCTTGATCTTAGTCTTAATCTCTTAAGTCTTAAGCAACTAACTTTGTTAATTAGTCACTAAGTTTTCTTGAAGAATGATCCCTTCACTCATGCTCGTTCAATTTCTTTGCAGCAACTTTTAACAAACCTGTGGAAGTGACATCAAAACCAGCGAACTCTAAGAGGATCGGCCTCCACGCAGCTCTGGCTTTGTTTGCAGTGGTGATCATAGCGCTGCCACTGCGTTACCTGTCTGTAACATTTTGTAAATAATATTATTTGTATTAATGTGAAGTAGCAGCCCATTACAGATTACTCCTGAGGTCACCTCTGACTGTAATGAGACTAGGGATGGGTATCGTTTAGGTTTTATCCGATACCGGTGCCAAATCAGTACTTTTGAAACGGTGCCGGTGCTCAAACCGGTGCTTAAAGAATGGAGAACACAAAATTGGTCCAAAAACCTCTCATGTTCAGCTGTTTTTTTGGAAAAAGATAACAATGTTAGTCTTTTCTGCAGCTATAGAGGATTTATGGCATCACTCTTGGCTGGAAGCAGTGCTTAAACAATGGAAAAAACACAAACTTTGTCTAAAAACCTCTCATGTTTAACTGTTTCCCACTTTTTCTTTGGTCATTTTAGCCTTTTTAGCCAGGGTGAAGGGAGTATCTGCCATCAAACAAGAAGACAGCCGCATGTAGCTATGATGATGTTTGCTAGTTCACTTTACATGCATTAATGTAATAACGTGGTTAGCCTACTCAACGTAAATTACACACGAACAACATTAAGCTACTCACGCAGAAAAGAACGGCTGCTGCTGCCATCATCATCCGTCATCATTTCTGCTACACTGACAGGGCTAGGGGCCAGGACTCTCCTCTTCGGGTTTTTGGGGGATGTTGCTAACTCCGGGTCCGATAACAGGCACCACACCCGCAGTAGATGTGTGAGGTCTCGCAGCAAGCTATCAAATACAGTGCATTTCTCGGCTTTTAAAAAAAACGCTATGCGTCGCCAGGTGTTTCATCGGATTTGAGGTGTTACCTCCTTTGACAGTATCACAGTATCCTTGGACAGTCTCGGTCGTTGCGTCCTTGGGCAAGACACTTCACCCGTTGCCTACTGCTGGTGGTCAGAGGGCCCGGTGGCGCCAGTGTCCGGCATCCTCGCCTCTGTCAGTGCGCCCCAGGGTGGCTGTGGCTACAATGTAGCTTGCCATCACCAGTGTGTGAATGTGTGTGTGAATGGGTGAATGACTGGATATGTAAAGCGCTTTGGGGTCCTTAGGGACTAGTAAAGCGCTATATAAATACAGGCCATTTATCAGCTTAAAGCACTTGTTGCAGGCTGCTGAGTTTGCATCTTTTGCTGTGAAGTACAGCCAGACTTTTGACCGCTTCGCCTTGGGCATTTTTAATCTGTAGCTCTGCTCTAAAAGAATGTACGTACCTGGACCCGCCTACTATCCTCGGAAACGTAAAATGATTGGCTAGAATCTAAAGTGTATCACAGCTCTGGAAAAAAAAGCACCGAAATAAAGCACAGAAATGTGCTTTATGCTACCGTTTATGTCAGAACTGGTACCCATCCCTAAATGAGACTGCTGCCAATGTTTTTCAAATTCCTCAGAGCTGTGCCACAGAGCAGTGCACATTTACACCACACCCACTCTTCTACAATACTATGAAAAAGTCTTGAGCCGCCGATCTCTTTACATTTCGAATCCCAGGAGTCAGATGTTCTTGTAAGTCTTGAAAGTCCAGTTCTTATGCCTGACCAATTTTTTCAGAAGTCTTTCCAGACAAAAGGTTAAACTCCAAGTAATGCATAAAAAACAAAGTTTGCCTTTTTGACAATCTTTTAATTATTACTACCTTCTTTAAAAAAAAAAAAAAAAAAAATGTTAATTCACTTCAACAAATGGAGAACAACAACAGAAGGATATGCTAACTCCAGCTATAAAGCTTTAAAAAATTTTCATCCAGCACTTTGTTATCAGACTTTGATATTGTCATATTTAGCACATGTGTGGCTAATTAACTCATTAACTAATTAGCCCTCATGTGTGTCTGTTTCTGCTCCTGTTTACAAACCATATGAAGCACTTTAGACTTTATGAAGGTTTATGTGTGCGTCTATTTCAAAGGTCAACATGGCCAAAAGACTTTGCTGTTGACACTTTGCACACAAATTGGTGTGTTGAAGAACACCAATCAATGAGTCGACCAATCAGTGTTTACCCATAGTTGACCTTAAGAAGCTGCTTTTTAAACATTTTTTTTTATTTGAGATACCCAGAATACAAGATCAGTAAAGTTGATTTAATGTTTAAAATTTTAAATCTCTTCATTAGATATGGGGCAGTGTCATATGATGTTTAAGAGTGGGCACTTTAAAGTTATCTCTGACTAGGATTTTAGATTTTGTTAAGCAAAACAACAAAAAGAAAGTCTGGCTTTGTTGAACCTGGTCCACAGAATGATATCTCTCAGGACTTAATTTCAGTTTTACATCTCTTTGCTGTTTCACTGTGAGGCCTTGAAAATTTAAGGTCCAGAGTTTACGGGGGTTAACTCAGACGTACCTCAGTTTCAGCCATTTGGGTTTCTCTTTTTGAGTGACCTCAGTCTCATTGACAAAGAAGTTGATGTGGAGTGGAGATGGTGTGTGGCTGCAAAGTGGACAGACTCTGAGAGCAGTATTAGTATAGTATTAATATTTTAATTTTATGTTAGGTATGTTAATAAATAAAAAAAAGGACATTGGTGCTTTTTTCTGCATAGAAATGTCCACAATAAGTCTTTAATTAGAACAAAAATGTAATTTAAAACAGTTTTGTACAATAAATATTTCTTTTAAATTTGGTAACAAAGAAGGAATTTATTAATGTTGAAGAATGTTAAGCATACAGCTTCATGCTAATTTTGTATATTCATGTTTCTGCTATATTCAATAAACATTTAAACACATTAAGTTTTTTGTTTTTTTAAACAAATGCTTATGTTAAGTGACGGCTGTGTGCAAACAGGAATAGGACCCAAGGTGCAGACTCAAGATACAAACTTAAACAGAAACAGCTTTAATATTATTAATTATTAATATTAATATCAACTGGAAAAAACTGGAAAAACTGGAAAAAAGTCAAAATAAACTAACACCGGCAGACTGACAAAACACACAGCAAAATAAACGGTAGATCACGATACGGACACAGAGAAACACAGGGCTTAAATACACAGAGGGAGCAATCAGGGAATGAGTAACAGGAGGGAAACACAGCTGGGGCAAATCAGAACTGACGAGACAAAAGAAGCGTAAACTGAACACACTGAGATAAGACAGAGACCTTCAAAGTAAAACAGGAAACACATAACACAGACTGAACAAAGACACAGACTCACATGTAGGCACTACAGAGGTAACAGAGACGTGGGACCAGGGCAGACACAAACACTGACTGGACACGGGGATATAGGAACTAAGGATACACAGAGACGCGAACTAGACAAGGGGATACAGGTGACAGGGGAGACAGAACAACTAGAGAAGACAGACATAAACCATAAAACAGAACTCAAAGAAACCAAAGACTAGAAAGTATAAATAATATAATAAACTCAAAAAGCCTGGCATCCTAACAGCTTAACATAGTGTATTAGATGTTTTTCATGAATATTTTTATTTTCATATCATCTAAGAGATAAGTGTGTGTGTGTGTGTGTGTGTGTGTGTGTGTATCTTATGTAGATGATAGCTGAGCTCTTTTATCCTGTTATCCCATCTGCCTGAATTCATTCTCTTGGTGGCGCTGTCACTTGGTGTTCGATTGCTCTGTGGTAGAGTATCACTTCCTGTTCCTGCTCAAACAGAGTGGTGTTTCTGAGTAGCTTATCTGCAGTGGCGGTCCTAGCCTGTTTGGCACCCTGGGCGAACACTGCCTCCCCGAGTCCTAAAGTGTATATTTATTTTCTTACTCTTCTTATATTTATTGTTTGTTTACTTGCACTGCTGTAACTGCAGCCTTGTGTCTCGTCTCTCTATATACTGGACTGTATGTAGCGGAGATGACAATAAAGTTTACTTTGACTTCAGCAGCGAGCAGGCGCATCGAGGGCTCTCGCGCATATAGAATTTCGAAAAAACATCTGTGCAAATTATAAGTCTGCATCATTTTTTGGTTATTAGATGCCGCTCCAGCCAGCCAGAGAATCCCCTGCCGCCCCGCCCTCTCCTCCCTGTGCCGCAAGCAGCAGGCGCACCTCGCTAACGGAGGGCGCCCTTACTCCCAGCAAATGGGCAATAGAAAACCAATCGGTCCCTATCCCATCCTACTATGCATGACGTCGGGGCAACATGAGATCGAGCTATTTTTTTTTTTTAGCTGATGCCCGTGATGCCGCCCCCAACACGATGCCGCCCCAGGCAACCGCCCGTGTCGCCCGTATCAAAAACTGCTACTGCTTATCTGCTTAGCAATTTAATTAAAAACTTTTAAATACATTCTTTTTTCATAGTATAATCTTCACGTGCTTCTTCCGAAGCACACTTTCTGTGTACTCACTACCTAATTTATAGCCAAAGTATTCACTCACTGTCTGTACTGTTTCTCTAGTTTAGCTTAGCTCGTAGCCGACTCGTTAGCACCATGGCTACTTCACCTGTCCCTCCTGCACTTTCTTGCTCATTGTGTCAGATGTTTAGTTACTCCTCGGCCTCCTTTAGCAGTAATGATATCTGTAACAAAAGTAGCATATTTGCAGCTCTGGATTGCTGAATTGGAGACTCGGCTTCGCACCCTTCATTCACCCGTAGCTAGCCAGGACCCTGTAGCTGGTGCAGTCGAAGATACCGTAGGCCCCTCTAGCTGTTCCCCGGCAGACCCCAAGCAGCTGGGGAAAGAGGGCGGCTGGGTGACGGTGAGGAGGAAGCATAGTCTTAAACAGAATCCCAAGGTACACCACCAACCTGTTTATGTGTGTAACCGTTTTTTTTTTCCCACTCGGTGACACACCTGCCGGGGGTCGAACTCTGGTAATTGGTGATTCTGTTCTCAGACATGTGAAGCTAGAGACACCGGCAACCATAGTCAATTGTCTTCCAGGGGCCAGATATACTGTATTATATATCTTTGTTAGGGCAGCAATCTTGATTAGTGGAGCTTTAGAGATAGCTGACAAGATAATGCATTTTTAAAGCTACAGCTTTGAGCAGAAGAACACCCACAGAGCATGCAGAGCAGGCGACAATGAAGGAAATTTAAAACTGCTGGCTAAGGGTAAATGTAAATTCAGTAAAATCATAATTCACGTCGGCAGTAATGACACCCGGTTACGCCAATCGGAGGTCACTAAAATCAATATTGAATTGTGTGCAACTTTGCCAAAACAATGTCGGACTCTGTAGTTTTCTCTGGTCCCCTCCCCAATCAGACCAGGAGTGACATGTTTAGCCGCATGTTCTTCTTAAATTGCTGGCTGTCTGAGTGGTGTCCCAGAAACGATGTGGGCTTCAAAGATAATTGGCAAACCTTCTGGAGGAAACCTGGTCTTGTTAGGAGAGACGGCATCCATCCCACTTTGGATGGAGCAGCTCTCATTTCTAGAAATATGGACAAATTTATTAAACCCCCCAAAATACGACTATCCAGAGTTGGGACCAGGAAGCAGAGTTGCAGTCTTACACGCCTCTCTGCAGCTTCTCTCCTCCTGCTACCCCCCCAAAAACCCATCTCCATAGAGACTGTGTCAGCTCCCAAACAGACAAAAAACAAACTAAAAACCAGCAACAAACAACTTAAACATAAACAGTCACAAAGAAAGAACAATACAGTATCCACAACTGAACCAAAGAGTAAAACAGTGAAATGTGGATTATTAAATATTAGGTCTCTCTCCTCCAAGTCTCTGTTAGTACATGACTTAATAATTGATCAACAAATCGATTTACTCTGCCTTACAGAAATCTGGTTGCAGCCGGATGATTATGTTAGTTTAAATGAATCAACACCCCCGAGTCATTCTAACTACCAGAAATCTCGAAGCACAGGCCGAGGGGGCGGTGTGGCAGCAATTTTTCACACCAGCCTATTAATTAACCAAGACAGACTTTTAATTCATTTGAAAGCCTGATGCTTCGCCTCGTCCACCCCAGCTGTAAAACTCAGAAACCAGCCTTACTTGTTATCATATATCGTCCACCTTGGCCTTACACAGAGTTTCTCTCTGATTTCTAAGACTTTTTATCTGATTTAGTGCTCAGCTCAGATAAAATAATTATTGTGGGTGATTTTAGAATCCATGTAGATGCTAAAAATGACAGCCTCAACATGGCATTTAATCTGTTATGGGACACAATTGGCTTCTTCTCAAAATGTAAAGAACCCACCCACCACTTTAATCACACTCTAGATCTTGTTTTAACATATGGCATAGAAACTAAACAATTAACAGTGCTTCCTGAAAACCCTCTCCTGTCTGATCATTTCCTGATAACATTTACATTTACAATAATTGATTACACAGCAACAGCTGGGATAGGCTCCAGCGCCCCCCGCGACCCTGAAAAGGAGAAGCGGAAGCGAATGGATGGATGGATGGATGGGATTACACAGCAGTGGAGAGTAGACTTTATCTCAGTAGATGTCTTTCTGAAAGTGCTGTAACTACGTTTAAGAATATAATCCACCCACTGTTATCATCTTCAATGCCCTGTACCAACACAGAGCAGAGCAGCTATCTGAACGCTACCCCAACAGAGGTCGATTATCTTGTTAATAATTTCACCTCCTCACTACGTACGACTCTGATACTGTAGCTCCTGTGAAAACTAAGGTCTCTAATCAGAAGTACCTGACTCCGTGGTATAATTCTCAAACGCGTACCCTAAAGCAGATGACTCGTAATCTGGAGAGGAAATGGCGTGTCACAAATTTAGAGGATCATCATTTAGCCTGGAGAAATAGTTTGCTGCTTTATAAGAAAGCCCTCCGCAAAGCCAGAACATCTTACTATTCATCACTGATTGAAGAAAATAAGAACAACTCCAGGTTTCTCCTCAGCACTGTAGCCAGGCTGACAAAAAGTTTTGAGCCAACCATCCCTTTAACGTTAACTAGAAATGACTTCATGAACTTCTTCACAAATAAAATTCTTATCATTAGAGAAAAAATTACCAATAATCATCCCACAGATGTAATATCATCTACAGCTACTCTTAGTACCACTGATGTTAAGTTAGACTCTTTTTCTCCAATTGATCTTTCTGAGTTCACTTCAATAATTACTTCCTCCAAACCATCAACGTGTCTTTTAGACCCCATTCCTACCAAACTGCTCAAAGAAGTCCTGCCATTAATTAATTCTTCGATCTTAAATATGATCAAGCCAGATAACACACACCAATTACCGTAATTGTCGGGCTATAAGCCGCTACTTTTTGTACAAGATTTGAACCCTGCGGATTTTAGTCAGGTGCGGCTTTTCTATGGATTGTCCATAACTTTTTGTCATATCGTTGTCATGGTCCTGGGCCATGTGGGCCCAGTATTCTTAGTTCTTTGTATTCTCGTATTTCGTTCCTTATTTAGGCCATATCTTCTGAGTTGCCCTGTTGTGTTGTTCCCTAAGTGTTTTTCCCTTCATGGCTCTCTCCCCCTGTGTGCCCTCTATGTATTGATGAGCCCTCGTCTCCCTTTGTGGTTGTTTCATGTTTCCCCAGCCCGTTATGTCTGTGTTTTCCCCGTGCTCTCTCTCCTCCTGTCGGAACCTCTGTGCCTCTACATGTCATGTTCAGTTCACCCCGCCCTGTCTCGTTATGATTATCAGTGTCACCTGTGTTCCCCGTGTGTGCCCACTTTCCTCGTTTACCCTCTGTGTATTTCTGTCTGAGTCTCCCTCTGTTCGGCGTCGTGTTCTCCCTCATGCTGTGTGTGATTCCCCCGTGTTTCCTGGTGAGCTTTACGTTAGTTTTTCCCAGTTTAGTTTTGTATCTCCCATTGTCTTTTGTCAGCAATAAAGCTGCTTTTTGAGTTCATCCCCGTGTGTGTGAGTTTTGCATTTTGGGTCCTCCTCCTGCCTGCCACACAGCCGAGCCATGACAGAAGAACACAACCACGATATGGACCCAGCAGTTCACAACCCCTCCGCGGACCTCCAGTACGATCTGACCATGTCAGACCCAGCGGACAGTTCGGACGAGATTGGGGAGGAGCTGCAACGGCTCTGCCGGCTCATGACGCGCATCTGTGGGTGCACGGACCCCAGAGTGGTGTCCACCGGGTTGGCGGCCATTGACGCAATCCTTCAGCAAGCGCCACAGCTCCGGCGGTTTCCCCAGCTTTTTGAGGCGTTCGACTCTCTGGCCCCCCTGAAGGAGGAGCTTCGCGCCCGCACGCTGGCCCAGAGGGTGTTAAACGCCGCCTCCGCACCTACGACTCCGACCCGCAAACGGTTGTCGTTGCCGCTGCCTCGCGAGCCGGAGGCAGTCAGAGTAGGGACTCTGAGGCTCACCGCTGCACCGCCATCAACTCACAGTTCGTCTCCGCCACTGTCAAGCTACATAGCCCAGCGCACCGAGATGGTGGAGGCCACAGATTTCGACGACGATGAGCGACAGCAGGTATTGCTAGCTTTACGGGAGGACGAGCTTCGTTGGAAGCCCTGGCTCATTTCAGAGGAGGAACTCACACCTGTTGCACCGCCTCGGACCAGCCGCTCGCCCTCCCCACACTGCTCAGACTTTACTTCGCCTGCCTCTTTTCTGGCAAGGATGTGGGCGGACGACGAGGAGATCGCCGCCACACCACCCTCTGCTTCGGTGGCTCCAGCATCCATCATACACACTTCCAGAAAGAACCGGTGTCAGCGCCGCCGTCGCGCACTGCTACGTCCTGTCTCGCCCTCCACGAAGCGTCCCGCGGACGCTGTGGGGGTCCTGGACGTCGATCACGAGGGGCAGCAGCACGCCGCAGGCCCACAGCTAGTGGAAGAGTTCGGGAGGGAGCCGTGGCTCGCTCCTGATCATGACGAGCGCTCTTTCCGGGGGACTCGACTGGCTCTTGGGGGTCCCCGGAGTTGCCAGGGACTTCCACCGCTCACCCCGCCCGCTTCCACGGATAGAAAGAAGCGGCACTCTCGCCGCCGGCACCCTGAGCCTGCCATTTCTCGGACAGTTTTTTCTGAGCCTGCTCCTTTTCCTGCTCGTGTTTCTCCTCCCAGGTCAGTTCAGTTAGCTCCCTCGCAGCCACCCTCAGTTCAGTTAGCTCCCTCGCAGCCACCCTCAGTTCAGTTAGCTCCCTCGCAGCCACCCTCAGTTCAGTTAGCTCCCTCGCAGCCACCCTCAGTTCAGTTAGCTCCCTCGCAGCCACCCTCAGTTCAGTCTCCAGTAGCTCCAGTGCCGCCTGTAGCGCAGGCCCCAGTAGCTCCAGTGCCGCCTGTAGCGCAGGCCCCAGTAGCTCCAGTGCCGCCTGTAGCGCAGGCCCCAGTAGCTCCTGTAGCCCAGTCCCCGATAGCAGTACAGTCCGCTGGTCAGCTTAACATCCAGCCAGGGGTCTCTAATCTCTCTGGCTCTGCATCAGCTCCTGCTGGGAGCTCGGATGAGCTCATCCAGGACTCCGCGGCTCCCACGCCGCCATCTACCTCGTCAGCTGGAGGGTCCGAGGGGCCCGTTCAGCCTCCTGTCTCCGCTGGAGGGTCCGAGGGGCCCGTTCAGCAACCTTCCTCGTCAGCTGGGGGTTCAGGAGAACCGCACCAGCCTCATGCCACGTCAGCTGGAGGGTCCGAGGGGCCCGTTCAGCCTCCTGTCTCCGCTGGAGGGTCCGAGGGGCCCGTTCAGCCTCCTGTCTCCGCTGGAGGGTCCGAGGGGCCCGTTCAGCACCATGCCACATCAGCTGGAGGGCCCAAGGAGCCCATCCAGCCACCTTCTGCTACGCCTGGTCCAGCCTGTGCTTCGTCAGCTGCAGCCTCAGAGCCTTCATCAGCTGCAGCCTCAGAGCCTTCGTCAGCTGCAGCCTCAGAGCCTTCGTCAGCTGCAGCCTCAGAGCCTTCGTCTGCTGCAGCCTCCGAGCCTTCGTCTGCTGCAGCCTCCGAGCCTTCGTCTGCTGCAGCCTCCGAGCCTTCGTCTGCTGCAGCCTCCGAGCCTTCGTCTGGTCCAGCCTCCGAGCCTTCGTCTGGTCCAGCCTCCGAGCCTTCGTCTGGTCCAGCCTCCGAGTCTTGGTCCTCCGAGTCTTGGTCCTCCGAGTCTTGGTCCTCCGAGTCTTGGTCCTCCGAGTCTTGGTCCTCCGAGTCTTCGTCCTCCGAGTCTTCAGCCTCCGAGTCTTCAGCCTCCGAGTCTTCAGCCTCCGAGTCTTCAGCCTCGCCTGCCGCGGCTCCGGCCTGTGCTTCGTCTGGTCCTGTGCCCACCGGGCCATGGCCAGCACGCCTGACACTGGAGAGCCGCCGCTGCCTTCCGCGCGGCCGGCCCCCTGAACTGCTCCATCGTCTCCTCCGCCGCCGCCGCTGCCTTCCGCGCGGCCGGCCCCCTGAACTGCTCCGTCGTCTCCTTCGCCGCCGCCGCTGCCTTCCGCACGGCCGGCCTCCGGACCAGCTCTGCCACCTGTGCCACCCGCCTGGTCGGCCCCCCGACCGTGTGACCCGTGAACTCTTGTTCCTGTGGGCTCTGGGTCGGCCCCCTGAACTTTATTTTGACTATGGTCGTGTGCTCCCGTGTTTTCTGTTGTTTATTTTGTTTCCCGTTCTGGTCCCTCCGTCCTGGTCCCCCGCCTCCCACCCTGGGTGGGTTGTTTTCTGTTTTTGTTTTTGTTTCTCGGGTTTGGGCTGTCGGGAGCCAGCCCTTTAGGGGGGGGTGGTGTCATGGTCCTGGGCCATGTGGGCCCAGTATTCTTAGTTCTTTGTATTCTCGTATTTCGTTCCTTATTTAGGCCATATCTTCTGAGTTGCCCTGTTGTGTTGTTCCCTAAGTGTTTTTCCCTTCATGGCTCTCTCCCCCCTGTGTGCCCTCTATGTACTGATGAGCCCTCGTCTCCCTTTGTGGTTGTTTCATGTTTCCCCAGCCCGTTATGTCTGTGTTTTCCCCGTGCTCTCTCTCCTCCTGTCGGAACCTCTGTGCCTCTACATGTCATGTTCAGTTCACCCCGCCCTGTCTCGTTATGATTATCAGTGTCACCTGTGTTCCCCGTGTGTGCCCACTTTCCTCGTTTACCCTCTGTGTATTTCTGTCTGAGTCTCCCTCTGTTCGGCGTCGTGTTCTCCCTCATGCTGTGTGTGATTCCCCCGTGTTTCCTGGTGAGCTTTACGTTAGTTTTTCCCAGTTTAGTTTTGTATCTCCCATTGTCTTTTGTCAGCAATAAAGCTGCTTTTTGAGTTCATCCCCGTGTGTGTGAGTTTTGCATTTTGGGTCCTCCTCCTGCCTGCCACACAGCCGAGCCATGACAATCGTAAGACGATTTGTTTTGTTTGTTCCGCTGTTGTACGGCACTACGTTGCCTGGCGGAAGGGCATGTGGATCAGACACACAGTATCGGGGTTCAAGAGTGGTATGTTGGTCACATGTCCATCCGCCAGGCAACATAGTGCCGTACAAGTAGCGCGAAAAAAAAACTTCAAAGTAGCGCTACGCGTTCAGCAGGAGGCGTGGATGACAAGCGGCGATAAACTTGCGAAAAGCAAGTTATGCCCAACTCCACCGGTGGAATCTGACAGCGTGGAAAAGTGATCACCAATGGATTTCGAAGAGCTGGACTGCTGCTACATCTCACCCAAGGTATGTTACAACTGTCATGTATTTAATATATATTCTTAGTGCTTATTTGCTGATTATATTGTTTTATTTATGCCTTCATAAATCAGACGAGACGAGAACTATGTTGAGGGTGACAAGTTGCCCTGGCAACAGACTTTAGAAAGAAGAAGTGCAAAGCTGCACCAGAAAATGTAAAATAAAAGATCATTTTTTGAGTTAGACCACTTCCAGCTTATGTCTTTCTTCGTCGCCAAAGGAATGCAAAGAACTGAATTTAATAATTGGTGCCAGTAACCCAGATTCTTTTGCGGCTGAGAGGACTAATTCAGACCTTAAGGTACGATCTGATATGAGGCAGACAACAGACTGGTCTAAAAGATTTAAAGGTAAGCACAAACCTGTTCAAAGTAAAAGCGAAATTGTGCATATTGAATGAATTCTAAATTATTTGTTCGCCAAGTTGAGGATTGTCACTGTCAAATTGGCTCAGTACCGGTGAAATTAAACTAAATGATAAAATCTGTTAAGTAGATTTCAGGTGTCATGTCCATGATAATTTTGGGTAATTTGGGATAAATAAAAGTAAAGTTTGGGGAGATTTGACAAAAGCTTATTGTTGTTAATACTGGGGTGGATTTTTAAGTGTTGTGAAGTATGTTTGAAGTTGGTGTGTTATGTGTGTGTGTGTGTTATGTCAGCCAAGAAAAGAGATTAGATTAGGGCATTTGGTTAAGGGATTTTATTCCCACATTGATTAGCAGAGTTGGACTCGGGCATCAGATAATAGAGTGGAGGTTAGAGTCCACAGTGAAGCTTTTAAATTATTTAAATTATTTAGGATGGGGAGGGCGTTCCCTAGGTGTGGAAAATGTTCTGAGTGTTATTGCTCCATCTTGCTGCCGACGCACGGCAATTTCCTCTGGCGAGAGGGTTAATTCGGGTGATACCCGTGACAGGTAGGGACAGTCGTTAATAATCAGTGGTCAAGCACCACTTTTCTTGCACCATTTGACCGACAGGGTGGGGCCCCGGGCGTGACCATTCCAAACGTGGTTCACAGGTAAGCTTTACGTAAAGCTTCAGGTGCCAGCAGGATGTTGGGCGTTCATGAGGTGGAGCTGCGGGAAGCGCTTATAAAATAAGATAGGACTTAGTAATCGGATCGCTGTCCCGGACAGATAACGGTTATAGTTGACCAGCAGGGTGGGCGAACCTGGGCTTAGATGCTTTTAAATTAGTCGAAAAGTTTGGTGTACCGGTACTAAGGTTTTGAAGATGAAGTGAAGATGTGATATGGTAATGGAAATAATTTATCTTGGCAGTCAGTGGCAGTCTTTTGTTATATATATAAATGTGTGAATATATAAATGAAGTGTAAAATTGTTATTTGGATGAATGATTAAAGGTGCACATTGTTTTGAGAGAACAGGGTGTGTGTGTGTGTGTGTGTGTGTGTGTGTGTGTGTGTGTGTGTGAGACAATTATCTTTTAAGGAAGTTCGGGGAAGTGTACAAAATGCTGATGAAAGTATTGTGTGAATGATGCTACAAAACTGAGCTGAAAGAATGGTGATCTGTGTGGAAAACTTAATTGTGCCGAAAGAGCTCTGCTAAGCACGCTGAAGATTTTGATGTGAATGCTTGCAGATGCAAAGAGCTTAGTATATTTAAGTGTGTGTGTGCGTGTACTGAGGGTGCATTCTTTTTATATCAACATTTAGCAGAGTTACAGAGGGTTTATAGACTGTAAATACGAAATAAGAGTTTGCTTAGGTTGTAAAAACATGAGAATTCAGTGAAATAAAAAGTGTGTGTGTGTATGCAAATTGCCGTGTGTGTGTGTGCCTGGCAGGAAGTGAAGCAGGAAGTGAACCAGCAAGTCTGAATATAGCTTGTGAGCTTGTGACGCTGCGACATGAAAACAGATGAATTAGAGATTGAATGTATTAAGACATAGTAATGAAAATGCATATTAATTAAATGTTTCAGTGTGTCAATACAGGTGGGCTCTTCTCAACTTGAAAACATGAGTACAGCGGCAAAATGATAGATTAAAAGAATTGGGATGAAAACAGGCCAGGCTTTGGCTTAAAATTTGACAGCTTCACCTCTCATTCTGTCCTTATCCTGAGAAGAAGCTTAAAGGACAGTTAATCTCCTGATGAAGACAGAAGACAAACAGAGCAACACCATGCACATGAAGAGTTAACAGCAGGCAAAAAGACAGTGCAACTGAACTATAACACTGAAGACTCCAGCAACAGCATGTAAGAAAACACTTTACGGAACATGCACTGTGAATTACAAGCTGGGAAGTTGAGCAGTGAGATGTCTGTGTGAAAGCACTGGACAGCACTGGACACTGAGTTTCATATTTGCCATGCTGGGAGTGAACCTACAACAAAAGACTGAAACGATCAAGAGAGAAGCAATGTAGAGAAGAAACAGGGACAAGGATGATTGAAAGGTGAATCTGGATGTAGTACAGTAAATGGTAAATGGTAAATGGCCTGTATTTATATAGCGCTTTAACTAGTCCCTAAGGACCCCAAAGCTCTTTACATATCCAGTCATTCACCCATTCACACACACACATTCACACACAGTGAAAGCATTAGAGGTGGGAATCACCATACAACTCACAATACGATATTATCACAATACTTAATGCACGATACGATATTATTTCAATTTTTTTAAATATTTTGCGATATTCAAATTCTGTACATAAAGGTAAACTTAATCAATATTCATTTTATCTAATATCAAAGTCTCGCACTCAGTCTTTCTCTCATTTCAGTCAGTTTTATTGTTGACAAACTGAACGGTTTGTATTACAGTCTAGTCCAACTTAACTGAATGCAACCATCTGGTACAATTATAGCTATTCTGAACTATGCAATTCATGAAAACTATGCAGCCCATTCAGCAACTGAAGAATTTGAAAGTAAATTAAAACAAAATATAATTTTACATTAAATAAAAAAGTTTTAAACTTAATTAAAATAAAACATGTCTTAAATTAAAATAAGTAAACTGTCATGTTTATTGCTGCCAAAAAAAAAAAAGTTAAACACATTTGGACAGTAAGGAATGTCAGGATTCTTGCTCAGAAAAAGGAGCTGATCAACATGCTCTGAAGTCAGAGCAGTCCACGAAAAAATTGTTTGTAACAAAATATCGATTTCTGCTGTCCCTGTATCGATACATTATTAGCAAACAAAATATCACGATACTACACAGTATCGGTTTTTTCCCCCACCCCTAGAAAGCGTATGGGGAAATTGGATTGAAGATTGAGACTGAACTCATGGAGGTTTAGAAATGTCCAGAACATCACAACAGAGAGGTAAAAAAAAAAAAAAGAGAGATAAAGAAATAACTAAACTAACAATTACATGAATGAATAGAAAAACACATATACAAATTGTCACATGTGAAATTATTTTTGGAGAGAATCAGAAGTGAGACAGTTTGAATCCAGAACTCAGTGCAAAGATGCATGAATTAAACCTGATTATAAAAACATTTGCAATTAAGATCAGCTTACACTCAATATTAATATGAATAACAAATACATACCAGCAGTGAAGACATGCTTACATTCATGAATGTGAATACATGACATAAATGTTAGATTTAACATACTTAAAAGCTTGAAGTTGAGGAATAACTCAGGGAGTTGCATGACAATAGAGTGACTTTGGTGAAAAGGAAAAAGATAAACCAGTGATTAAAAGCTTAAAGTAGTTTTAAAATAGTGAATTAGAAGTGCTTTTGTGCCGATTGACCAAGACAAGTGATTATTCTAAAAAAAAAAAAATTTTAATAATGTGGTAATGTTTTAAGTATGCATTTCTCTTGTCAAGGCAACTTCTTCTGAGAGGAGAGAGTATGCAAATTAGCTGAATGTGTGGCGACAAAAAAAAAAAGAAGAACTGAAGCTTCCTGTCTCTGTGAAAGAGACATGGCTGTGAATGAAAATTTAGAATTTAGTGATGATAGATTGGAAGACGTGCCAGGCCGGTGTCCCTCTGCAGATCTTGCACTCCTTTGTTTGTTACAGTCAGCTTTATAGAAGTCACCCCATCATAAAACCCCCATGGTGTGTTGCAAACTGTGTGTTTGTGTGTGTATGCACGAGCACGTGAGTGCCTGTGTGTGCGCGTACCCGTATGTCTATGTGAGTGCACGTGACTGAGTGTGCATGTAGGTGTGGGTGCGTCGTAACAGTCAAAGCAGTGTGTGTGTCTCTGTGTATGTGACTTCCTGCCGGTCATAAAAGTAATCTCCCCACTCAATCTACACCAAATTCTTCTACACAACATAGAAAACAGAGTTAACATATTACACACACTGAGGCCGCCACTCTGCATCCACTGGGCCATTGGCCTCTTGTTGTCTTACATTTACAGATAAGGTGGAGAGTCTCCTGCAAACCTACTTCTAAATTTATAGCAATTAATTTGTTTTTTATTAAAGGTACAAGCATCAGCATCAGCAACCCCAACTGTAGCTTCCTGTCTCCTTTTATGACAGCAGACCTCCAGTGTCAATAAATTCCTTTCCCTCTAAACAATTACACACTCTCAGGCCTACAGCTAAGCCAAAATGAAACACACAGACAAATCCTTCCCTATTCCTCTGATCTAAACAAATTTAACATATCATATTATAATAATTATTTTCTTGTACTCACAAGAGACAGAATGATCGCGGCAGTTCGTTTTTCCACAGACAAACTCATAGTTTGAATTCTGTTCAAATGTTCCAGTATTATGACAATGATCGTGATAACCATTTTCTCGGTAAAGAGCTATTTATTTTTTCCAACAGCGGTTTTATTTTGCCTTCTTATTTTAATCTTATTACAGACGCAATAAAATAAAAACCTTTAAGATTATCCGACTAGTAACGGATTGCATTTATATAGTGCGGGGTGGAGGCAAGCTACATCCTTGTATGTGTTACAAAAAATAATATCCCTTAGTGAAAAGAGCACCTCACACATATTCAGAAATTCGCCCCGAGTAATTTTATTAAAACACCCTCGGATGAGGTAATTTTGGTTTTGTGTGTTTTTACAATAGCGGATTTATTTTGCTTTCTTACGTTAATCTTATCACAGACGCAATAAAAACCTTTAAGATTATCCGACTAGTAACGGATTGCATTTATATAGTGCTGGGTGGAGGCAAGCTACACCAGCGCTTGTAATGAAAATAAGTTTGTATCTGCTTGTAACCTACTGGCTGGTCACCTCGTATGTGTAAAAATAACCCTTAGTGAAAAAAGTGCTGCGCCCGTATTCAGAAATCAGGCCTAAATAATTTTATTAAAACACCCTCGGAAGAGGTATTGTGTGGGAAAGAGTTTTCTTCTTTTAGGGTCTCTTTTACAACAGGGGAGCATTAGCAGAAACGCTCAATAGACAGAAAAACAGAAACCCTAAAAGAAAACGGCCTCATTTTACGCACATCAAGAAGGAGTCAACAACCCCTCTAATCGTTATTAGGGTTTTCGTGGATGTACATTGTCTCATCCTGGACTGTGGTGCTGACACTCACCAGTCCTTGGCCTCCTTCCTTCTGCTTAGCGTACAGCCTCAGGGTGCTGGACTTGGGTTGAAACCCTCCATGCATGGTCAGGAGCTTTCTTGTCTTGATGTCAGTGGCTTCTATCTCCTGCTTTGGCCAGCTTACTATCCCAGCCCGGGCAGGGCGTATGTGTTGATAGCCTGGATCTGGTTCTTGACTCCTCAGGACTTGCCTGACCCTCTGCAGGTAGTTGGTGGTTGCTGCTTGCCTAGCAGTGTCTTCATTGTTTCCATTTGCCTGTGGGATGCCCAGGTACTTGTAGCTGTCCTCTTTGTCTGCAATGTTGCCTTCTGGTAGTTCAATCCCCTCAGTTCTAGGCATTCCAGGATCCATATGTGGGGCATTGAGTCATAGGCCTTCTTGTAATCAATCCAGACTGTGCACAGGCTGGTCAGTCTTGTCAGTATTTTATTTTTTAAAAAGGACTTGCTGGTTTGAAAGTCAGTATATTACAAATCCAATCATAAGAAATCCACTCTGGAAAAATAAGTAAATACATACACAAATAAATGTAATTCTGGACTAACTGTCATGTGACTTCTAAATTTGCTATCACTGTCTTGGGTTTTCTCAGCACTTTCCTCACCTTGAAAGATTTTTTTTCTTCTTTAAAAAGTTAGAAATACTTGAAGTATATACATTTTTGTCAATTTGTCTCTTTCATTTAAATTGACCAAAACAGTATTACCTATCACAGAAAAGATTCTTGTGGTGACAAAGTCCTTGTGATGTGCACTGGTTTGACCTTCAATGTCAACATTAAAGTTTACAGAAACTGCCGGATTTCTGGTAAATTACTGCTTTGGGGGAGTATTTTGTGTGGGTGGAAGGTGAAAGAGGAGGGAGAGAAAGTGAAGTTTGCCCTTTAAAAAAAATATATGTACACAATAATGTTGTCCATGTTTGACTTAAAAAGACAGTTTCAGCTGTGTTTGTGCTCTGCTAGGAGGCATCATGGGGAGAACTGTGGTGCAGCTCACCCTCATTGGGCTGCAGCTGGCTTTGACTTCCACACTGCTAAACAAGGTAGGGTCAAAATACATAAACGGCCATAGCACCACTTTAAAGATCCATAAATTTAAAATTAAATATACACGGTTAAATAAATAGTTTAAAAGCCAAAAGCTAAAGAAAACAAACTTTTTTGTACCTCTGCAATTAATATTTCACAGATAATGAGATATCTGAGGTGTGCGATTGAATATTTTGTGTCTCAGCATCTTTCTGTCAGTTCAACAACAAACTCTGTGGGTTGAAGGTTCATGTGACAATCCTCAGGATTATTTCATTTTGTTCATGTGCTGTGTGTGTATACAAGTCAGCTGACACATTAACACTGGCAGTTGCGCATTACTTTGGAGACAAAAAGAAGGATTGGGGTAAGATGAAGTGTTCTGCTAAGCGATATAACATCATGTAATGTCCCATGAAGTGAAAGAATTCTAACTGTATGTGTTTGTATGTCTTTCTGTGCATCCACAATCAAGATCTCATTTTAGTTGTTTGAGCTTGTTATTTGATGATGGTGTTGATTGGTTAAGGTAAATTTGGCTTGTTTAGTTGTTTGAACTATGGAAACATGTGTTGGATATTTCTAACAACTCCCATTCTGATGCATAAAAAGTAAAAGTATAAATGTAAGTGAGTGTCATCCTCTTTTGAGTGTGTGCCCTGAACACTAGATGAAAACTAATTTTAGGGTTTTTGCAGGGAGACCAATAAAATTCCACTGAAACCAGCCAATGAGATCGGTTAACCCTGTCGTTTTTTCTCAGGATGACTGGGACGTCTACAGCTTTCACATCAACTCCACAGTGACCAGTCGTTACGCCACCACTGTCATCACAAGCCGTGTGGCCAATCGTATGGACGAGTCAAAGGAAATTGAATTCCATGTTCGGATTCCCAAGAATGCCTTCATCAGTAAATTCCAAATGTATGTGAAGTTAAAGTGAGCTGTAACCATCCAGAGACATTTGTAAATTCTACACTGAAGAACAAATTGCCTGATATTTAGTAGTGTGTACACAAGGGCTTTCTTGGTCCTCTTCAGGTTTATCGATGGCCAAGTTTATGATGGTGTTGTGAAAGCTAAGGAGCAAGCTCAGCAGCAGTACACTGAAGCTGTGTCCCGTGGTGAAAGTGCTGGGCTTGTCAGGTATTTAAATTCATTAATTAACTTACAGGTTTATGTGAAAAAATTCTAACTAACATTGTTTTTAATGTCTTTTTCTGTATCTTCAGTTCTCTAAAATTAATTTTGTTTAACTGTGTGAGGAGGAAAAAACCTTTTAGCAGGGATTAAAGTGAAACAATGACATCCCGGGTTGCACAGCTCAGTAGGTTAGATTAAAAAGTTAAATCTTACATGTCATATCCTCATTTATTGTAGATATTTTAAATCAGATATTGAACCAATGCATGATTCGCTGAATTCTGTTTTTCTGAAGGAGTGTACAAAACAATTTAAGTGTACTAAATTAGCCACAGGCTATATGTCATGGCTACTGAACGGACTCACGCGCAGACAGTTCTTTTCAAGGAAACAGAAGGGGATTTAGTGCAAAATAAATGTACAGTGAGTTGGGAGGGGGTCCAGGGCTCCAGGGAGAGACCGGGGGGGGGGAATCCTCACACACGCTTCCTCTTCAGCCGCATTCGCTCCAACACTCCACACACTGCCCCACTTGGACGTCCGGTGATCTGGTCCAGAAGAGGGATATCTACAGACAGAAGTTCAAGGTTAGTTCCACAACAAAATACATGTAAGAGACTCTTCTTTGAATATGCCGCGAGCACGAACTCAGGTGGTTCAACGTTCCAGCGGTGAGCTGCTCTGTGCCACTGCCTTAGCTGGGGAAATCAGCCAGATCAGCCGCAGGTGGACACCATCACACGGGTGCGTGGGCCAAGAGCGAGAGCCCGTAACGAGCTCCACCCAGGCAGAGAGGAGGGGGAGAGACAAAGACAACCAAAACGAACAACAACAAAACCTGTAGCCAGCGTGGGCCAGCCAGAGAGACACGGGGACCGTGACACTATAGCTTACATAAGTTTGTACACTTTTGAATGCAGTTGTCCAAATCCACAAAGAGCAGTGAAAACTGGAATAGTAGCGCAGGTTAGCTGAGCACACTCTTTACACAAAGAAAAAAAAAAAAGCTCACAAAAAGGGATTAGTATGTGACTTATTACAAAGTAATTCTTTTCCCCACACTACACTGCATACTACCTGATCTTAGGGGTCTCCCCACCTGCCAAATATCACTTTAATCCTTGCTTTTTAGTCAGTTTACTCAAAAATCAAGTTTGTTCTTCAGGAATAACTGATTTTTAAATGCATTTATATGAAATAATTATTGTTTCTGCTACAGTTCTGTAGGGAGGACTCTGGAGGAATTTAAGACCTCTGTAACTGTGGCTGCTCACAAAAAGGTCACTTTTGAACTCACATATGAGGAACTGATGAAACGCACACATGGCAAGTATGAGCTGCAAATTCATGCTCGACCCATGCAGCCTGTCAGAGACTTCAAGGTGACTTCCATCTTGGTATCTGTTCAGTGATTGTTTAGGAAAACAATGCTGAGATAAGACCACACATGATCAGATCTTCTGTTTTATTTTATTATACCTGTTCCCAGGTGGATGTGTACATTCACGAGGAAGCCGGCATCAATTTCATCGATGTGAAAGGAGGCCTGAGCACCAAAGCCCTCGCTAATGCCATCACCAAAACACATGTTAATAAACAGGTACAGTTATAACACAAATGTCAGTTTTATAAACACTAAGAGTCACAGCAATAAGAGGAAGCCTAGAAAAAAATCTATGCATACAGCAAAGAGATGTGGCAAAGGAAAAGGCTCTTAGTGGGTTGTATGTGAGGCTGGACACTAAGAAAGGAGAAAAGGACTTTGAGATTGAGAGATCAAACTGGAGAGAATGTGCAGCAGGTTAGCGTAATAGGTAATGTATTAACAAATGAAGAGAGTTTGTTGAAAAATTGAATAAATAATTTGAGGAACTGAAGAAAATGAGACAGAAAGGAGTACAGATGGAGGAATGACAGTGAATCATGAAGTGCAGAGGATTAAGGAGGAAGTTAGGGCAGCTACGAAGAGGATAAAGAGTAAAAAGCCAGTTGATTCACATGACGTATGATGATTGCCAAGTAGAACTGTGGGACTGCATGAGAAACAGTGATGTGTGTCGCTGAAGTGACAAATTTGTAGTGAGGAAAGGTGGAGAAGAGGAATGAACGTCGGTAGAAACAAGAACCATGACAGAATGCATGTGTGTGAATGAGAGATAGAAGAAGATAGTGATTACAACTACAAATTTTGTTAATGCAGTACCAACTGAATGCCCAATGATCACATCTGTTAAATACTGATTTCAACTGTCCCTGTGTGCTGTATCATATCTCTGGTATTAAGTGACATAATGTAATCGAATCCTACAGTATTTGCATTGTTGTTTTGGGTCATGTTAGTCTTGAACTATTGAAGTCTTCCTGTGCTATATATGTCAGAATGTTGAGCAATTCCCCACTTTTACTCATAATAATGAATTCTGATTTTCTTTTAATATTTTATGCATTAAACACATTACAAGACTTTTATTGAACCTCAGACAAAAAACTCGGGAGTTTAATGAGATAAGACAATGGTTTAAATTGTTTAAAAATCACTGCATTTTCTCTTTATTTCTAATCTACAGTGTCCAAACCTTTTGGTAACAATGACTTGTATATGCACCTTTTAGATTTATCAAGCCAAAGCAATGAGAAGTACAGGACAGTGTTTTGACAGAAATTAAAATCACTGACCTCTCACTCGATGAAGAGTCTAAAGAATGCAATTCTTTCTGTTTCTAGGCATGGGTGTATTTCTATCCAACAGTGGATCAACAGACAATGTGTGACAACTGTGGAGAGCAGGGTATGAATGGAGATCTGGTTATTGTTTATGATGTCAACAGGAACAATGGATTGGGAGACATCAAGGTAAACCCTGATCAATTAGCAATTTACACACAACATAAAACTGCATGGGCCAGAAAAGGTTTTGCAAATCAGTACCATATCCTTTGTCTGGCTATTAAATAAAAATTTGACTAAAGCAATCTTTTTTCCTGCTCTTTAGAAATCTGCTGGGTACTTTGTTCATCACTTTGCTCCATCCAATCTTCCCCGAATTTCCAAAAATGTCGTCTTTGTTATTGACAAAAGTGGCTCAATGCAAGGCAGAAAAATAGAGCAGGTAAATGGTTTAAAGGGTGTGCTATGTCTATCATTTACGAAAACACTATTTCTTTTAATGTCTTTTTTAAATCTTTTATAAAAGTCTGTAATGTGTAAATGCTGTTTTTGCCCAGACTAGGATCGCGTTAATCCATATTTTGAATGACCTGGCAGAAGATGACCATTTTGGTTTGATCACTTTTGATGGCAACATTTTTCCCTGGAAATTGGAACTTGTTCAGGCCAACAGTAAAAACGTGGAAAGCGCCAAAAACTTTGCACGCAACATTCAAGCTGGAGGATGTGAGGAGTTGCAGAAATCAGTATATATCTTTTAATATCAAACAGTTAACAGAATAATTATAGTACTGAAACTTTGTTGTTGACTTTCAGACACAGACATCAATCAAGCACTGCTGCAAGGAGCAAATATGCTGAACACGCATGACAGAGAAGGTTCAGCATCAATCCTTATACTCCTCACAGATGGACAGCCAACCAAAGGTTATAACAAATGACACCTGTACAAAAATGTGCACAAA
Organism: Copadichromis virginalis; assembly: GCF_057382275.1. Taxonomy (NCBI): domain Eukaryota; kingdom Metazoa; phylum Chordata; class Actinopteri; order Cichliformes; family Cichlidae; genus Copadichromis; species Copadichromis virginalis. Next base: position 28,504,185 of record NC_140620.1, read on the forward strand.
TACTTCTGGACTTAATGATTTTAGTCAATGATTTTATTGTGATTTCAATAAGGAGAGATCATTTGAAAGACCTGAACATGGTTTAATGAAGAACAGTTTGAGATTTGGCAATAAGACTTTGACAAATCAACATGGCAGAGTGGAGTCCAGTAACGGTAGGACAGGACTTCTCAGAGTCTAGATGCAGAGGTAGATGTAGGATCTCCAACTAGGTACAAATGAGGAGGTACTACAAATGAGTCTGAAAGGCAGGCTGATAGAAGAGCACTGAGAGCTTTAGCACTTGTAGAAGGCAGGCAAGGCTGGAGTGATGATGACAACATGGAGTTTGGACAGTATGTGTGATGTAAAGAATACATTTGCAGCACAACACTCAAGAATGCAGGGAGATTAATGAGCACAGATCAGCTATTCAATATTTTTCGTTTTAGGTTTTTCTTTTATCAAGTGTGGGATTCCATTGTTTTTGAGCTGAACTGACTGTGTCTTATGTATTTTCAGGGGTGACAAATCTGGGGAAAATACAGTCAAATGTAAGAGAGGCTGTTGCAGGCAAATTCCCAGTTTACTGTCTGGGTTTTGGTTTTGATGTTGATTTTGAGTTCCTTAAGAAAATGTCGCTGCAAAATAACGGTGTGGCACGACGGATTTATGTAGACTCAGATGCTGATTTACAGCTGAAGGTATTTTGTATTCTTCCAACCACATGATTTGAAATCACTACAGATTTAGGAAGAAATTAGCATGATTTGCATCATGTCCACACTGTATGTAAACAGGGTTTCTATGAAGAGGTGGCAACTCCTTTGCTGACAGATGTGACAATGATCTATGTGGGTGGGACCAATCTAACCCAGACTAACTTCAGTCAGTATTATAATGGTTCTGAGATTGTGGTGGCCGGACAGATCACAGACAATGACACTGAAACCTTCACACCTCAAGTTGTGGCTATTTCGGTAATGTTTGATCTAAGATATTTATCAGTCTTGTGAAAGTTTTTTTTCCCTGCATACTGACATTGCAATATATTTTAATTATGACAGAGTAATAGAAGGTTAGTATTTTCTGACCCAAATGGCATTGTGGAATCTGGTGGAAGTGTGTCTGATGACCTTATCCAGAGAGTTTGGGCCTACCTCACAGTTAAACAGCTTCTGGACAAAGAGTAAGTACCATATATGCCATCTTTTGTCATGGTCCTGAGTCCGTGACTCAGTGATTTTGTGTTTAGTGTATTTATTGATGTTATTATTATTATTATTTGTGGGCTGTTTTGGGATGGTTTGTGTTTTGGATACTGGGTTTCTGGGTTTGTGCTCCCTCTGTTGGTCCCTGGTGTTAGTGTTCCCCTGTCTCGTCAGGTTAATCAGGTCCAGCTGTGTCTCCCACCTGTGTGTGATTTCCCAGTGTCCCTCTGTGTATTTATAGGCTGTGTCCCAATTAAGAGACTGCACGCTTGAAGTACGCGCACTACGCGTACTATGTACGTGCGTACTATAAGTACGAGAAGTGCGGAAGTGAGAGGCTTGTGAAATGGGACGGTATACGCTTTGTTGCGCTGTTCAGGTTGCCTAGCAACCATGATACTAACCTAACGAGACACGTTACATACAGCTTTGTTTGACAGAAATGAAGGAGAAAAATGTTTTGTTGGTCATTCATTTTTGTCATGACATCACTTTGATTAGTTGAGTATCTGAGGCTGAGACCACGGGACTGTAAAACATGATTGTTGGGCTTCATTTCTGTACTGAACAGTCATTTAAGATTAGTTAGTAAGTAACAATTAGTTAATGTTGTTCATGAGACTAAAGTCATCTCACTGTGGCAATGTAAATATAATATGGCCAATATTATAGTATTGTCAGATTATTATGATATATATATATATATATATATCACTGACTTTCAGCTTGTTGTGTTTGTGGATATATGACTGACTTTAATTATTACACATTCGCACATAAATAAGTGACGTCATATTCAGTACTTTTGACAGTTCACTCTTCGGCCACTCCATCTTATTAGGGAAATTCCACATACATAAATGTAAATTTCAAAACTCAACCCCATCATTTAATTTGTTTTTGATTTAAATTGAATATTACTTAAACTCTCTTAAATTAACCTCCAATAAAAAAGGTTTATCATTGATTGAAATTCATTCAGAAATGTTTAACGAATGAGCTGTCACAACTTTCAAATAAAAAGTTGTTATGAAGTCTGTCACATTCCCCCCTTTTTTCTTTTTTTATCCTTTATTTATTTATCCTTCTTATTTCATTGTACTGTATATTGTTACTCCTATTTGCCTTGTATGTCTACTGTACAAACTGAACTGGAATGACTGACTGTTCGCTTTATAAGTTCAATAAAGTTTGGGAAAAAAAAAACAACCTCTTCGGCCGCTCCCTTCTGCCGTATTTTGCGGCAAAATTATCCACACCCACCGCCGCGCTATGAATTGTGGGATATATGGGACCACGAAGCGTGCACCGGACCACACTTGATATTTGGGGAAATCGACGGCGCATTTGGAGAATTGGGACAGCCGTCGTCGCGTGGCTGTGACGTAACCACACTTAAAATGCGTACTTCAAACGTGCAGTCTCTTAATTGGGACACAGCCATAGTGTGTGCCTGCCTGTGTTCCTTGTCGCGTCGTCTGTATTCATCCTCTGTGTTACCCTGCGTACTCTGCATTAACCTCTCCGTGACTCCTCTATGTGCTCTCCCTGCAGTCCTCCTCTTGTGTTTCAGGTTTGCCGTTCTATAGTTTAGTTTTCCCCAGTTTAGTTTACCCTTAGTTCTGTTTTGCCATCCCCACTTTGTGTTCTGTTTTCTGTAAATAAATCACCCTGCATCTCAAGTAAGTGCTGCATTCGAGTCTTCCGTTTCCACACATCACACGGCTGATGTCCCAGTTGTGACATCTTTCTTCTTGTGTTATTTCCTAATCAGCTACTTTTTAAAGGGCAGCAACACAAATTTTTCTCTTCATTAACTGTTGAGTGCATAACTAATGTGGGATATTGGATAAGGCCCATCATATATTTCCCTGAAACCCAAGGTAACGTCTTTAGATCATTTGATGTGACTTGCAGTCCAAAAGGCAAAAGTTTGTTTGGTCAAAAGTAACATTAATAGTTACAATGTAGCATGAATTTATGGGCAAAGAGAAGGATAGTTGTAGTTTCCTTTCTTTCCATCCAAGATTGATCATGTTTGAAGAACTCAGCGACCATTTTAAAATGTTTTCCCTGGCAAGAAACAATTTGTCCACTATAGAGTTTTGAATCTGCTTTCGAAGTTGTGTACTTATTCATGACATAGATGGCATCCCACGGTCTCAACAACTAAGCTGCAATTTACAAAACAAGTTAAAAATCTAAAGCTACAACAAAGACAGGAAATTATGTTTACTACAGCAGCAGAATACAGTTAAAATTCGGCATCTTGGCTCTAAAGTCAACTCTCCCACAAATATGTTCTCATAAAAAGAAGGCAGGATGTTTACATAACAATGAGTTTATCTATTTTTTCCCATGTTTCTATGTCCATATTAGATTCCACTAAAATGTTCTTTAATTTTCCAAAGTTGGGACTCAAACTGTATTTTTAAATTGCCAGGGAATACCTGGGGACATGGAAGAATTAAAGATACATAAATATGTGTAAATTACTTTATCATATATTACTACTAAATCAATCATTATATTTACTTAATGCTTTATGACACAGGCTCCAGTTATCTGGACCTGAGAAAGAGCAAGTGAAGAAGGAGGCTTTGAGTCTCTCACTGAAGTACAGCTTTGTGACGCCGCTCACATCTATGGTTGTCACAAAGCCTCTGGGAGAGACCATACATGTGCTTCATAAACCCAAGGAAAGTGAAGCACCACAGAGAGGGAAGCCCCCTGGACGTCAGTCCATTTCAAGACACCGTGGTACTTCTACTCGTCACAGGAGCGATAATGTTGGTGAGCAGCACAAACAAAGACAATGCAAAACGAGTAGTATTCATCATGACGTTTTCTTTTAATTGTTAAAAATTATTTTCATTATTATTTCATTATTTTCTCTTCCTAAATGCAGATATTTACATTTCTCACTGAAAAAATTAAATACTTAAAAAAACTCTACACCAAAATGACATTAAATATAGCATGAGTTTGCTTTTTTGGTAATTATGACTCTGTACACCACCGAAAGTTTTAGCTTTAATTCTAGAGATTTAACAAAAACACTTTAACTGTTTTTTTTTCTATATTTCATATTTTTGTTTATGCACAGAAATATGTCTCAAAGTGTTACAAATGTGTATAATATGATCCACAAGCGTAAACACAATGACATTTTCTTTGTCTATATTATGTGTGACACATTAACACACACAAACAAAAAAAATTTTCTCCTTATAGTCTCAGAAAACTATAAACATTTTCCTGTATAAAATGAGTCCATACTGCACAGGGACAGCTTTACTACATCAAGATAAAGAAACAGTGAGGGTGACTACACTTTGATGACACAAATTTGGATGTCAGAAATTATTACGACCACTCTGAGCAATTGCATTAGATACAGAGCAGCTGCTATCTCAGATACAGTACCGTGGCCTATTAAAGAAGATGCCCATTTGTTTATGAGCCATCTCACTTCAACTTTGTCAGCCAGCCTCTTTTCCTTCAACTTTTTAGCTGCACAAGAGGCAAGCTACAGACCAAGTCCACCAGTAGCAAGAAGTCAAGTTATTCTGATTATTCAATTTTTTATAATTATAAAAGCATAATTTTATTGCACTTAAATTATTAAGTTTTTTTTGTCAGTCTAAGCACTTTTGACCATCTCAAGGGTTATCTAATGTGATATTAGCTGAGAGCAGAAATATTCAGGATTGTTCTGTAAGCTAACAATAATGTCAGGCTGCTGTTAAGGTTTGAGTGAGTAAAAGCGATTATACGTGTACTTTTAGACATTTTGTGCACAGGAAGGTTTTTCTAATAAGAGAAAATGATCAGAATAGTTAAAAAGTTAACAGTTAAAAAGCTAAGTTAAAAAAAATATATGTAAATGATCAATATTTATTCAGGTTTGGTATTTAGGTTAGTGCACATTTGTAAAATTGTTTTACATTTGATTGAAATACTGGCATGTTTTTTTCCACATCAATTAATTCTTTTTTTTTCTTTTCAGCAACAACTGCTGCTGAGAGAGCCTTTGAGCACTGGTTCTCCTCACTTGATCCAGGTACTCTGTTAGGATAGAATTAAATAAAATGCATTTTTCTTTTTATAGAGATAAAAATGTCAAAAAAAACCCCACATTACCATAGTTAAGTATTCATTTTGACAGAATACAACAGTTTAACAACTGACTCTTACATACTGTACCTACATGCACATTTTCAACCTCTACTTTTTAATATGGTGTTTTCTACTTTAAATATTAAGACATTTTATTTCCCTAAAAATGTAGTTTAGTATAATATGAGAACCCTTAGTTTTAAGTACATTTTTTAAGGCAATGGGAAAAAATGAATACATAGCTACCATCTTGTACTACTGAATATATTATACAATTTGATGGTATAGCATTAAACAGCAATACCCTACAGTTAATACTTAATGGTTAATTAATTCAAATAGGATTAAACACATTTTCATTATCTGACTCATCAGTTAAATTTCAAACATTTCCCATAAATGTATCTGAACCTTCTCAATAAATATTACAAAAATGTTTCGTAGTTTTCAGCATTACTCCTCCTTAGTATGCCATTTATAAATACAGATATAATATTATGACTATGATTATTACTTGTACTAGCAGTGACCATGTATATGTAACATGATTTCTGTAGGGTTTTGTAAGCCTTACAATTTTTTGTGTTCAAACCTTCCATGCAAACCCTCTCTTATGCCTGCCTTTGTTGAAAGTATTTCTTGGAGCTACATTAGTTTAATTTTTAATTTTCATTTATTTTAAATTTTCTAATCCAAATTTCTTCAAATAATAATAATAATAATAACAATAATGATAATGATAATGATAGCTTCTATCATCATCGTCAGTTTGCTCCATATGCAATTCCTGCTTTAATTTGTTTTTCAAAAAAATTGTTTGGATTTACAAGAGGAAGGCACTTAGTTTATAACTTGATTCATTCATGAAACCTTTAGGCCATTTGAGTAGTTCATTATTATATACATAGCTGGTTATCTGATTGTTCAGGTTTTCTCTGAATTATTGCAGTGTCTTCACCTTACAATACAAAGTGCCCTGATGTTGATGTGATTTGGTGTTAAATTAAATAAATTAATTAAATTGATTTGACTATAAATGTAAATGTGATGCTTATTTCTTGCTTTCACGTGATCTTTTTGCTGTTCTTCTTACAGGAGAAATTATAGATATGTTACAATTTGTTGATGGAGGTATGATATGACACATGCTGCATACTATATTCTGATGTAACTACTGAAAAGATTTATACTGAATATTAAACTAACTGAAGTACAAATAAACCTTTGAACTAAAGCTACACTGAAATGAGCAAGTACAGCTAGGAAAGTAACTTAATGAATTGAAAAACATTTTTTTTAATGGAGCTGGTAGTGTGTGTGTGTGTGTGTGTGTGTGTGTGTGTGTGTGTGTGTGTGTGTGTGTGTGTGTGTGTGTGTCTCACAATATTTCAGTGCAGCAGTATGATGAATTCGTGGAGATAGGAGTTAACACTGGTAATTCTACAGTTTGATTCTATAGTGGGAAGCAGATAAAGTACTACATGAATGTGGCCAGTAAGACCAGAAAAAAACACTGTAAATGTCAGTTCATTTTTTTATACATCACAGAAATGCTAAACATTTTTGCAGAATTTTAGTATTAGTCTAATGTGTTTGTTTTTTTTGTTTTGTTTTTTTTATTACTACGACTAATTTGAAATTGCAAAGTAAATTAATCGCTGTTTGTTTAATCTTTTTTTCAGACAGAGGATTTTACTTTTGTGAGTATTTGGGATTTATATGCTTTTCAGTCTTTTGTGATTTAAAAAAAAAAAAACCTTATGAGAAAACTCGCATACCTGTGCAATCTACTGTTGACAGTATGGAGTTACATATTTTTTTTTCAATTTAAAATTTATCTGACTTTATTTTCTTTTTTAATCCAGATTTACATTATGTATTTTGTGTCACTTAAACATTGTGCTGCATGTTTTTGCTACATTTCGTTTTGATTTGTTTTTACTTTGCTTTTTTGAGTAAAACATGTTTCTATCATTTGAAAATGCATAAAAAGTAAGTTTAGTTTTTTTGTGGCAAGATGATATAAATCCTTATTTGACAAAACATTTAAAGGATTGTTGTGGTTTATTTTAGAGAGTAAGTTTTTTTGTGAGTATAGTAATAATAGGGAATAGTGATCCTAGTAATTCAAATACTACACTACCATTAAGAGATTTCCCACTTAAATTTATTACACCGCTAAAATATCAAATGCTTAGACTAAAAAAAACCCAGAATATTCCAAAGTAACATGAAAAAAAAATCATATGAATTCAAAAGTAGTATGTAGTGACAATAGGGAAAGGAGGAAGAGAACCCAGAGCAGTGGAGGTATGCTCTGGAGAAAATTCAGTAAACAACAGAATACATTTGTATAAATGAGAGGTAAAGACGTGTAACAGTGAAGCTGCCAGGAACAGATGTAGTGAAGGTGGATAAGTTTAAATTACATAACTGAAAAATTGCTTATTAATTGTTCTTCTACCTCACCTGTTTTCATAATACTATTTGGTTTTCCATTGAAATCAGGTTTATGAAATTGTGTGGATGTGTCTCTGCTTCAGTTTTTTGCTGGAAAAAAGAGTATTATGCTATATTTTAGAGTTGTTTCTTTAAAGATTTTCTAAATTTAAAATGGTAATTTTTTAAAGAAATTAATGTATTTAATTCTAACATTCAGCCTCGCCCACTGGATCTCGATCCCACAAAAAACGACCTACTTTAAGAGGTAAATGTCTTTTTTTGTAGTGTACTGTAGTTCACAGCTGTTATTTTCTATTTCTATATATGTAACACCAACCAGTGTTCAACTAATAAGGAACTGGATAAGCCTCTTCAGTCATTCTAATAATTGAATTATCTACATTTACATCGTAGGTTGGGTAACAGTTAAAACTTAACATATCTGTTGAGTGTTTTGCTGTAATGCATCAGAAAATGTTGATGTTTATTACACAAATATATTCCACAGCCATACAATAAACTTTAACTTTTTTTCTTTTGGCTTTGCAATATTAATGTATGTAACATTGTGTGAATCTGTTTACAGAAACTTTCCTTGATATATTCATACATCATTATTCACCTCATGGCAATCCTCTGCAACCAAATTATGGTACTGTATTAAATACATATAGTTGGAGTTAAATATATATATATATATATATATATATAATTATTTTTAATAATAATTTTCTGAAATTTTTAAACATCCACATTAGGCATTACCCACTTTAACAGAAATTTGAACCTACAATAACATCTAATGTGCCAGGCTCAAAACTCTTATTTAATTCATTTATTTTGTTTTCTTTGACAAATTAGAGTAAAAAAATATTTTCAATTACATTGTTGTTTTTTGTTTTGTTTTAACAATCACATAATACATGAGAAAAACAGCTAGGAAAAAACAAACACATTTTTAGGAATGAAATACTCCATAAGTCAGGCTCTATATTTTATATGTAATAACAAATCCCTCTTTCAAAAACCTTCAAGATTGTACATGTTAATGAAACTGAAAACGAGTATGCAAGTGCTTGATTTTTGGCTAAGAGAAAAGTCAAATTTATATCTCCATTCTAACTCTGTATCTATGTATCTCTAGCTCCTCTTCTCCACAGGTTTTTGTTAAAAGCTGAGAATCAGACTGTTCCGCTGTGCTTTGATGTCAGTGGTGCTCTCAGCCTTAAACTTCTTCATCATCCCAGCAGGGGTCAGTAGTCTTCAGTTTCGCTGAGCTAATGAACTCTTGTTTTTGTATTTCCTGTGAAATAAAATTTCATTATTGGTTCTACCTCATCTCCATTGTTATAACAATCCTCCAACTTGTGGTGTGGTTTTGAGTTGCACTTCTCTTTTGTGCTAGAGCTGTTTGTGAATGGTGAGCTTGATTCAGTTGCAAATGGAGGTTTCAAGAGAATTTTCATGCACTTCAAAACTAACCAGCATTTCGAGATTGACACCAAAGGGGTCACTGTACGAGATGGACAGACAGAAACACATCACACTGGACAGGATCTGGTCACTGCTGGAAGGTGATTTTACACTATAATGATCAAGGCTACTCAATACTACAATACTCTCAGCATTGTGTACAGATGTGTGCCCGTATTCACATGTGGTTAAATGAGACTTGAAACCTTAACGACATATACATATATATATATATATATATATATATATATATATATATATATATATATATATATATATGTATGTATGTATGTATGTATGTATGTATGTATATGTATGTATATATATACATACATACATATATACATATATATATATATATATATATATATATGTATATATGTATGTATGTATATATATGTATGTATATATATGTATGTATATATATGTATGTATATATGTGTATGTATATATATGTATGTATATATGTGTATGTATATATGTGTATGTATGTGTATATGTATATATGTATGTATGTGTATATATATATGTATGTATACATATATGTATGTCAAATATTTATATATTTTTCCAGTGTAACAATGATTATGCGCAACAATGAAATAGACATTGCAGCAGGAGACATGCGCCTGGTTATTTTAGTTCATAAGAAGAGCAGCATTAAATTTCTTTGGCCAGTTTTAAGACAGCATCCTTCAGCCAACAACACTGATGGACTTTTAGGTGAGTGAAAAGTTCTTTTTTTTTTCAAATGTTGTATACCATTACTTGTGAAGTGTGTGCAGCATTTGCTTGCATCATATTATTATTACAAAAGTTTGCACCCAAAGGTGGTGCTTTCTGTAAAAAGAGCTTGTTGTGTGGATATTCAATGTTTGTTTGTTCTCACGTTCTTTTTCCAGCTCTAAAGTCAGCAGTTTATGAGGAGGTACAACAAGTTGCGACTACAAAACTAAAGATTAAAAACCAGGAAATCAATGTTACTAGGTACATATCGTTTTTTGTTGTTGTTTATGGTATTTACCATATTTTATTATGTAAACATAAATGAAATTTTCCCCTTCCTTTCTTTTGTAGCGGCAATGCCAATGACTATAGCATTGCCTCTCCTCTCATGATGAACTGCTGGCTCACATCTGCTGACTCTGCCTTGCAGAGACCACTGGCCGATTTCATTGTTCCACAACTTTAAGTGGAAACAGTGAAAAAATATTTCATTTAAGAAGAGAAATTGAAAATACTTGCAACACCTGCTTCCAGCATGAACAAATAAAAATATCTTGGATTGTTTAATGACTCACAATTTTCATTTTATTGAAAAAATGTGTATGAAGTCAAACTAATACATCCAACTGTGTGAATTTCATTAAAAATAAAGATGAATGTCACGGCGGCGATGACGTGTGTGGCGTTTATTTACATAGTGGCAGTGGCAAAAACAGGAAGCTCTTATTTTTCTCTTCTCTCCGCGGAGCATCGGCCGCATCGCATCTGTTACTGTAGACAGTGATGGGGGTGTCACTGATCACCGATGAGGACCAGTCGCCGCTGCCTCCCATGCTTGTGGCGTCGGGAGAGCAGATCTCTTCCCCGTCCAAGTACAGAGGAACGCAGGGTTGCAGAGTGAAAGGTTCCATCTTGTCTGTGCATAGAAAAGTGTGTGCCGGCCCCTCTGTTTTTATTCTTCTCCCTCCACAGACCCCCCTCCCTCTAAGGGAGAAAACATAATTTTTTTTCCCACCGGATGCGATTAGTCACACATATGAGTAGTAATACGATGGCACTAGTTCAATATGGCGGCCAACCAAACCGGTGTTGTGCCAAAAAGTGATTGTCTGCCAAAAACTGATTTCCAAAGTTTCTGTGTATTTTTCATGTGTAATATCTTTACGTATGTTCGTAAATAGACTTCAGTGAACAGGGTTTACAAAGGGGTTATATAGAGAATTAAAAAATTATCCGTTTTTAAAGTATCTTTACAACTCTGTGTTATTGTACTTACATTATAACCAATCCGGTCCTTTATCCCCACTTAAAATATTTTTACAGAACTATTGTAATATTTGCTGCTATTTCTGCTGTCCTCTTGGCCAACTTACTCTTACAAAAGACATTTTTCATATTAATGAGATTTTTTTAAGTGCATAAATAAAGGTTATATAAAAGTCACTGCCAAAAACTGATTGCGCCTTCTACCTTGTTACACGAATGTTGTTTGTGGTTCAAGATGACTTTATGTCATCCATAAGGGATGCATTTGACATATGTTTCATATATTATAGCCCAACAAGTTATAGCAGTTTAAATACGAGCAATCAATTTTTGGCAAATACCGGAAATCAGTTTTTGGCAGACAATCACTTTTTGGCACAACACCAGATTGACAACCTGTTTGACCGGTTTCGTGCATGTGCGCATGCACGTTCAGGTGTGCTCGGGGTATGCGAGTTCACGTGTGGAAACACACAGGGCGTCAGAGAGGTTATATGAGTTTATGTGTTTTTAACTGGGTTTTAATTTAAACAAACCATAGGGTTTTTAATTAAACTATTTTATCGCTTTGGCATGCCTCCACATTCAGTTATGCAGACATAGGTGTTCTTAAGAGCAATTCTTTGTTTTTGCGTGGAGGGGTGGAAGCCGTTTTGCTTCACAGTGCGCATCAACAAAGCTGGAATGCTTTTTATTTACATCTAGTCAAAAGTGTTGGTAACAGTGTTTTAATCACACTAATTTTGTGATTCTGACAATATCTCAGCATGCAGCGATGCAAGCATTTTATTTTAAAAATGGCACAAATGGGAATTTCTTCTGAATGGGTAATGTCAGCCTGTTCACAAGCGTTTCATTTAATCAAACCCCTAGTTTTTTACGCATCTACTGGGGTTTCTTTCACGGGTTGATGGGATCATTTTATTTAAAAATCGGGATTTCGGAATGTTGAACTAAGAGGGAGACAGAGGCTGCTAGTTTTTTAACACAGTAAATGGTCACAAATAACATTCAGCCCTTTTGAAAATAAGCGCTATTGGGCTACTTCTAAAACACGTTGCACATGATGTCACCTTTTCCCCCAAAGCAGCCAGTATCGCTCTTTCAAACTAATTGTCTTTTAATCACACTCATTTTGTGATTCTGATGTCACAGCATGCAGTGATGCAAGCATTTTATTTATTTAAAAACGGATCAAACGGGAATTTCTTCCGTAAGGGGTTTCATGGTTTTAGAGTAGTTTTTAACACAACACATGGTCGCAAATAACATTCAGCTCTTTAGAAAATAAATGCTGCAGTGATACTTCTAAAACCAGTCGCACAGACCTGCTCTGTCTTTTCAACAGCCGGTTATTGTTTGAAATTGTTCAGAATTGCAAAAGCCCACCGCGGGTATCATTTAACTGTTGTGATTCCATAGGAAGACAAAAGATAGGTGGATCACTTAGTTGTTGAGAGTACCATGCGAACAAGGGCCCAACTATTGTTTAAAGTGGCCAGTATCAGCTCTTTTTGTAATTCCTCGAGAAGGTAAAAGCCCCGCAGATGTACCAGTCGAGCAGGGTCTCGCCTATTTTCTGAAGTAGCCAGCAACATGCCCAGCAGGTGTATTGCCCCCAGACTTATCGGCCCCCCATCTATTGTTTTTGGAAGCACCCGGTCCTATATGAAGCGTTCCTCAGAGCGTGAGACCCTCGCCATTTCGCGTCAGGACCAGCGCCGGTGCAGACCATTTTCTACCCACACAGAGCGTTTCTGACAGGCTGGCGTTGCTTATGCATAAGAGAAAAGCAACAATACAACGCGGTTCTCTGCTCCAAGACATCGCGGGTCCTTTCACACAGTAAGCATGTGTGTTATAGCCGGCGCTTCATAAATGTCTGTTTTTAAAACGTGACTCATTTGTTGTCCAAAAACATTTCCTCTAAATTTGCAAAGTTACTGATTTAAAAATATATTTTTTCAAATTTTTAGCTGGATGTCAAACATATGATAGACTCTTGAGCATGTTTATATAGCAAAATTCACAGTGGTATAACCATAAAAGATGCCCAACTGTGCACCAATGCACGCTATTGCAAGCTTTTAAACTGTATGCTGATAAGTGCATGAAGTATACCTTTAGAAAAAGATCCTGGTGTAGAAAGTAATATTAAATAAATTCTAACAAACGATTATCAAGCTTAAACGTGCTGCTGTTGTTCAGCCGCTGGTTTCCTCTTTCTGGTGCAACGTGGGCCAAAAACAAACGAGAGACGGACTCACGACAGAAAAGCAGATCAGCTGACCATTAATCAGTTTCATGATTGAAGTAGCAGCAAGAAGAGGGAGAGAGAGAGAGGCAGTCACTCCATATGTCGGTTGTTAAGCTTAACGTGGGAATGCTTTACAAACATTAAGAGATGAACTTACACACTTGCTTTACTTCTCTCTGGGATCACTTCCTCGGAGATGAAATGCCGGATTGGTAGCGAGGCTACAAATACACACAGCCGCTCTATCACGTGATGCACACTGCTCCGACATGCTACGGTTATGAGCTGAGTTACGCCGTGTCGCAAGTTTTGTGAGGTGCTTTTTTGATATTTAATGGATCGGATTACATTTTTTATTTTTCTCCGATATCCGATCCAGTAATTTACGTCAGTATCGGACCGGATACCGATACGTAATATCGGATCGGTCCATCTCTAATTTAAACCCCGTTATATTGTGTAGTATAATTAGTATACTTTATTTATCATCTTTATATATGTATATTTGAAGTGATCAGTTTTAAAAAATACAGCCACAGCAAAGGTATACAAACAATCAGTTCCAAGAAAGATTTGCATAGGTAAAAAGCCACCGGCATACCTTAAGGTAAAATCATAAGTACAACCATAAAAAAGTCACTTTACCAGCTGGAGTTTGATCTTCATGAAGTGACGTGAAAACCAGGGTCAGTAGAGTGTCTGCATCACTGGAGAGGATACACAAATAACTGACTAACTGTCTCCTCAGATCTTCCCTAGCAAGATCCAGAGATACTTGAACTCTTCATTTGGCACTGAAAGTGTGTAAATAATTTGCAGCTTAGAGCCATGGCCTCAGACTTGAAGGTTCACATATCCTCACTTCAGTCATCTTCACACTTGACTGCAAACTGGTCCTCTACAAATTGGAAATAACCACATGACCATATCATGCACTAAATGAGACATAATCCACAAACCTTTTTGTATTTTGTCGACTCTATTTTCATAGATTTCATGAAAAGGAAAGCCCTGGTGGAGTGTAATGTGGACTGCTTAGGAAAACCAACCACTCCATTAGGGACTTGTCATTTTACAGGCATAGCTCTGTGCTCCAGCCTCAATAATTGAGATGCATCTATCTGGGACATTTCATACTCAATATTGTGTTGACATTCTGATGCAACTGGGAGTTGAGGATCTCTTAGACCTCTGCTCAACACTCCAAGTGTACCCTAACTCAATAGAGTGGGAGTTCTTAAGTAGTAGAGTTTTTCAAAACACCCCAAGGGGAATTAAAGCAGTGTGATTTAAAATACAAGGTTCAGATGTGAATTGAAAAAGTGGATTGTTGGATGAGAACTTGACTTAAAAGATTGCTAAAGGTGATATTCATCATCAACTATGAGACAACACAATCTCATGACGAACCATCCTGTGAAGTGGTAAGTAATTTTTGTAGTGGACCCTGAGCTGTAAATGCAGAAGATTTCAGGCTTGGAGTTGAATAATCACTGCATGCTGCAGTTAGGTACTGTATGTCTTAATTTTCCTGGTAATCTGTATTTATGATTCCTTTAATTCCAGAATATCTTCAGACTATATAGCACAGTAACTCTTGTAGTTTGAATGATTAGAGTTCTACAAACTGATTGCATATCTTCTCCCCATATTCTTTCCATTAGATTTCTGTGAACTAAATCTGGATCTAAACGCAATACACAGAAAACTCAAACTGTCTGACAACAACAGGAAGGTGGTGCATGTAGAAGAGGACCAGCAGTATGTTGATAATGATGAAAGATTTGATCATTGGCCTCAGCTGCTGTGTACCAACACTCTGACGGGTCGCTGTTACTGGGAGTTTGAGTGGAGTGGAGAGGTTCATATTGCAGTGGCTTACAAAGGAAGAAAACGGAAAGGAAACGGTGATGACAGCAGGTTTGGCAAAACTGATCATTCCTGGTGTTTGTACTGTGATGAGGGCGAATACTTTGCAACTCACAATTACAAATCAAGAGCCATCCCTGTCTCCTCCTCTGCCTGTTACAAAGTAGCAGTGTATGTGGACTGTCCTATGGGTACCGTGTCCTTCTATAACATAATCTCTGGCACACTGGTCCACCTCCACACCTTCAACACCACATTCACTGAACCTGTATACCCTGGGTTTAGAGTTGGGTTACGTGACTCTCATATCTACATCTGTGCTGACTCAGAAAACTGAACCTGAGCTCATAAAGTAGCAATATAGCAAAGTTACTGAGCTACAGTAATATAACTGTGATCCATATATTATAAAATGCACAACATTATACATTTGAATGTGGTAAATGTTTCAAATGTGATTCAAATTACACCAACAGTCCACCAAAAGTCCTAGTGTCATCTTCTTAACTTCTAGATCATGCAGTAGTAGTGGAAATAAAAAACTGAGGAAAAAATTTTAAAAGCAGGCAAAACATTTGATTAAGTGAACCGGTGGTTATAATATGTTTGCAATTCAAGTGCATAGTTCAGAGGCTTTTGGATAGGAATCCTGTAGCACCACCATCTGGCCAAAAATTACTGAAAAGCATCAGACAGAGCAGGAGTAGTTCAAAGTTCAGACTGGATTCAAAACAGTACCAAAAGTGAGGCTTCGGGATCACTTTGGATCAGACTGTACTGGACCTGTGAAGAATGAGATGAGAAGAGCATTAACAAACACTGATACAAGTTCATCACGTTGCTGTGTGATGATTTGACAGAGAACTCAAATGAAAGCAGCAATAAGGGAATATCAACACATTCTCTTATCAGCTCTGGTTTGAAGCTGCTATCAAAACATTAGATTGAGTTTGCAGAAGTCTACAGTCAGATTTTTGGAGCAAACACATCCAAGACTCAAAGCTGGAAGTCTTCTTTCCTTCCTTTAATTTGCTGAAGAATTTGAATATTCTACCAACAACTTCTGCTTCTTAAATTCTTTTTAAATCCATAAATATTTTATTCCAAATTGCAGTGGTTAGCGAGGCCTCCATGTCTGAACCTCCTGGTCAGCTGAGATCTTTACCTGTGCCTGTATAATCTGCTTTCATGTATAATAGAAAGATATAAATGAAGAATGAAAACTTTCCTCAATGCTGGAAATGTTTTAGTGTAATGTTACAGCTGTGAATGCTGATCAGAGAAAACTCTGTTTGTTCTGAGTTTATAGACTGCAGTGTTTCATTCATTTTAAATGATGATTAAACTCTCATCCTTCCTTTGGAGTCATGGTATCAATACTGTTTATTGATGATCCTGTTTTTGAAGCAGAATAAAGTCCAGCAGGTAACAAGACAGCAGCTCATCTTTGTGTCCTTCACACTCGACAGACATTCAGGAGAAAGAGTTCATGTGAGACGCTGCTCAGGACCAGTGTCAGTGTGTTTGAGATGACACTCACTCACCGCAGGATCTGAAGCAGGTTCCTGCTTTTAAAAACTACATTTCTAAAACCAAAACATATTTTTACATTTACAGTTAATTTACAGTTAAAACCGTTTCCGTCAGGAGGCAAAGCATCACCTAATGTATATGAAACCACAGATCGTTATCGTTATAACATTAACCTGACGACTTCATAATAAGCTGCTGTTCAACAGAGAGCGATAATTACAACAAACGCTCTGTGAGGTCGATGTTCACATTTTTTTTTTTTTTTTTTTTTTTATTTCCATAAAATAATCACAGTTTATATTCATCGTGTTAGTTTTGACACTTTGATCAAGATTCCCTTCAAAATAATGTAAACATGATGAACAGTTTCCTCCATTAAGTTTATGATTATTATTCTCGGTCATCGTGTTGTTGAACTAAACTCCAACAGCCTCGTTTACATGGTTGATCAAACACTGATCTGATGAGCTGGAAGTTGATCAGTATTCATCACTGGACTGAATATAAATACGGTTTTCTATTTAGAGAGTATATTGATGAAAGGTATTCGTGTACTTCATGTACTTTGAGTCTTTCAAGCTGCAGAAGTGTTTTTCTGACACACGGTGGCGCCATGTTTTAGCTGATGAAAAAAAAAAATGGAAACTTCTCACGTTTCCTCCACAGTCAGTGCAGAGAAACTGGAGTTTATTGTTGTGTTTGAGCCAAATGGATTTTAAAGACTAAGAGTGTGAAAGAAACAGCAGCACAGAAAAGAAAAAGATTTAGAAAAAGACGTGAAAAGGAGTTCAGTGTGTATAACACTAAAGTAGAAACACACAGCAGTTAACAGGCTCAGTGAGGAGCTGGACTCATTTTTCACACAGACATTTTCAGGGTGCTGAGTGGAAAAGTCACAGGTACACGGCAGCTCGCTACCTGCTGCAAGTGGGGACAGGTAAGCTGTGCACGTGTAGCCGCTAAACTGGTGGACCTAAATCTTCACCACCACGTCTGTATACATACAAGCGGAAAGGGAGTGAGTGGGTCAGCGCTCTGAGCACAGAAGCTAAGCCGGCTTTAAACACACCATTTATTTTCAGGATAAAACACAGTCAGATCCCCAAATAAAAGCTAAAATCCCCGCTATACAATAAAAATAATGTTCACAACCCGCTAAAATCCCTGCCGGCAGGAATAACTACACACTTAAAAAAAAAAAAAAACCCACACACACACACACACACACACACACACACACACACACACACACACACACACACACACACACACACACACACACACACACGTTTTTCATATGCTAAAAACTCCCCCCCCCCCCCCAGAGTCCTATATTCCCAGAGTCCAGCCACACGCGGGCAAATGTTCCTTAGCTGAAAAAGACAGGAGAGGAACGCCTCTTCCGGGATGGGGAATCTCGCCAGCAGAAGACCAGGGAGGAGGCTCCCATCTCCACCTGACGGTGCGCGATCGTGCAGTCCAGCCACTCTCCCCACCCGCGCACGGCCTCCCTCGTAGCTCCGCCCTGAAACAACAGACACGGGCCAGCAACGTTGTCGGCGCAGCCGCTGTTATCCTCCCCTGGCAAAGCTACGCCTAGCGCCCAACAGTGGGAAAGCGATACTCACAGATGCAGGCAGAGGCGTACCCCTGCCCTACTGTGGATTTCACGCGTCGCCTCCCACGGTCGCTATTCTGTCCGTCGGGACTGGATCGCCGGGTTATGCTGGCCGATCGCCGAATGTCTCGTGTCGCCCCACAGTCAGGCCGGAGGTCCTTCTGTTCATATGCTGGCTTGCACACGTTTTGTTTCCAGCTCTTCACTTTTCGTGTGTCTCTCTTTCAGTCTTTGCGCTCACCATCTCCCTTAAGTCAGTTTGGCGGCTGATAGGCCACCTCGGGGAACGCCCCCACCTCACAGGTGCCTACAATTGTCCGCTTAATCCACAGTGGAATAAAAAGAATACTGTACAACAACACCAAACACACACTAAAAATATGGGGATAAAATCATGCAATAGGAATATCAATAAACAATAAGCAATATCACTATTACAATAAAATCATGCAAATAAAATCGACACTATGTACACAGTCTGATACAAAACAAAATATAAAAACACAATTTTCCACTGTGTGACACACGCGGAGTATTTTCTTCTGGGAAACGGCTCCGCATCGTGGCCGTTGTGCCGAGCAGTGATCGTCTGTGACACCGATCATATGAAGTTTGTTAGTTGGTAGACGTGAGCGAGTGCAGCTTTGGTGTCTCGTTATGCTCAAGGAAATACACAGAGATCTGCGCAGTTGGTGCACGTTTCCCCTCAAAGAAACCAGGAGAACATAAACGATCAATAGGAAGTTTGTCCATCGATCTCCTCGAGCTTCATACACAAGCGAGTGGCACCAAGAAACCAGTCCCTTTGCGACCAAAGTGATGACGTCAGGCAGAGAAACAGTGAAAGCAAGTCGCGGTTCTGTCCTCTACTCAGATCCTATTTTCTGTTTTTATACAGTTTTTCCTGGATTTGATTGAATCTTCTTTTTTTTCCTTTTTTACAGCTTGGTTATGACACATGCATATGAAGTGCTCATCAACTTGGATTGTCTCATTCAACGTTAGCTCATGACATCTCCACTTTTTTTCAAAACCAATTAGCATCCAATCTAACTTTACCTTTGGTAAATTTGATGAACTGGTCCTTTACATACACCAGAGTGAGATGTAGCCCTTTATATTTGACAGAACATCTGTAGTCAGTGTGTAAAGAGGTCACTGTTTTCTGGTAAACATGCACACTGCACTGAGGAACAGGAAATAATGATGACCAAAATATATTTTTAATTTTAGGTCAGCATTTAAAAAGCGGCAGCTATTACTCATACTCATACTCAGTCGCAAAGACAGAGACGTGCTCGCATATATACACTTAAGCTGATCCACACAACTGCAGCAGGACGGAGTCATTGTGCACTTCAGAGATAAATCAAGTGGTTAAAGGTAAGAAACAGAGTCCAGCTGAAAGAAGAGGAGACAACATTAGCATGTACTTTATCTTTGTTAAACTTTACCGTGTTTCTGGGCATCATTTATTTTTATTTTGTCTGTTAAATATTGATTTTTTTTAAAACATTTTAGCCTTTATTTCATTGAACAGTGCACAAATAAGACAGGAAAGCAGGGACAGAGTGAAGAGGAATGAGCAGGCCTGAGATGGACCCAGACTCAGGCCTCTGCAGCACACTTTGACCTGTGGTTCACCAGCTCAACCAGCAGCTTGCTGTCTGTTAACTTTCGGTGCATTTAAAAGCAATGAGCTCATCCATACATGCACTTGACTACTTGTGCTTTGATTAACAGTTAACAATATGAGCATTAGACTGCACTCTCACACAGAGACACAAATCTCTATGAGGATGACAGCACCAGTAAGATCTGTGTTTATTGTAACAATATAACTACATCATAAAGGTAATATAATGACTGAATTTAATATGGAAACGTTTCTGTGTTAGAGTAAAATAATATGTGATTACAACTGTTCATGAGTGATAACCTGTTGCACACTTTCACTTTATTTTAACTGTGTGAGTTTGTGCTTTTCTTATAGACACTCTGTGTGGGTGAAATATATGCTGCGCTGAAGGCTGTTAATGTAATAATGTTCTATTGTTATTATTAGCATCCGAGTCAGGTGTGAGGTCATCTTTGTGGTAAAATAGTGGTGTTGATACAGTTTATTTATATGTCACTAGGTTGCATTTGGTTTTAGAAGAGCTCAAACACCAAACACTGACACCAACCATTAAACTGCAGTTAAAGTTTTATTTTCTCGTAACAGGAAGCTGTCTTATTTGATGTCTGTTTGTTTTAAGTATTTAAATAAAACATTATTTTATTATTTTATGGACACTTTGTTTGTATCAATCGTAGAAAAGTTAAGACTAAACTGGAGGTATAAACAGAAACATTCTGCGTAAATAGTAAATTAAATGCTTTTGTATCAGTGATACTCATGAATCATTTATTATATTTATTCTGGGTGAGCTGGAAGATTTGAGAGAACTTCTGAGAAAATGAGTTTAATCTAATTTATTAATGTATTTATTTCAGTTATAGCATGGCGCCACCTTCTGACAGAAAACAAATTCTGCAGCTCTGAAAACCTTAATATGAAATCAAAGTGCAGGTTTTTCTTCTGGTTGCTTCCATTGCAGTGTTTGTAGTTCTAGTTGTTTTGGTCAGATGTTGTGATGAGTGAATGAAGTCAGACTGTAGATTTTCATTCTTCTAGCTGTACTGACTGACCTTTGACCTCATGTGTTGAGGACTCTTCACCTCTGTCTCCTCTCACAGGGAGAAGATGATCTGCAGGATCCTGCTGCTCATCATCATCACCTCATGTGTCTCTGGTTAGTTTACAGCTTCACTTTATGAACTCCAAATAAAGCTCAACAACAGATTTGTTCCAGTTCTCAGTGTGTCTGCTCCTCTCTTTCCCTCTCTGTCTCCTCAACAGGATCATTTGTAGTCAATGTAACACAGACCTGCTATCAGGCAGAGGAGAACCACAACATCACACTGGAGTGGACGTTCACCACCAAACCTGACAGATCCACCAAAACTCTCAACATCCTCTGTGAACTCTTCATCAGTGATAAACTCTCAGTCCTGTATCATGTTCATGAAGGTGTTGAGGTGTCAGAGTCTCAGGATGCAAAGTTTTCAGGACGAGTCCAGAGTGACAAAGACGCCCTCAGAGAAGGACGAATCAGACTTCAACTGTCCAGACTCAGGACTGATGACTCGGGTCTGTACCTGTGTGAGGTCAACACTGATTATGGCTTCAGTGTTGGAAGATGTCGACTCAATGTCACTGGTAAGATATTTTTTTAACACTTTGCAAACATTATTCAATTCAAGTTAAAACAAAACCTGTTATTTTGGGCTTGGTCTGTTTGTTTTTAGCAGTTTTTCATTCGTCCAACCTTTAGACTGTGAGTCCACAACCAGAGAGCAGAGAAAGCCAGCGTGGTGTTGGACTGTCACTGGTATTACCACTACTAGCTCTAGTGGTCATCTGCGCTCTGCTCTGTTTAGTTGGCATAAAAAAAAGGAAACAAACATTGACGAGTGTTTCAGAAATTAAACCAATCACCACTTAGAGGACTTTTTTTGGAGGATCAGTTTGAGCCCAAATTATTTGAGCTTTAAATAAAGACCCGAGTCACAAATTTAACCAACTCTTCAACATGTGTTTAAGTTCCAGAAAGGAAATTATGAAAAAAATATAATCTATTAATTAAGTTCCTATTTATTGAAGCTTTTACAGGAGTGATAAATAACATTAGTGTAAACAATGATTCTTGTTTTACTAAAAAATGAGAAATCTTTGAACAGACTTTTTCTTCTGTGTCCCATCCTGTTGCTGCATTACAAGTTTCAGCTTCATCTCTCACCTCCATGAATACTAAAGACTGTAACAGCTGATTGAGAGGGTTACCGTTTAACGTTTTATCATTAAAATAAGTAAGATATGTGATGCGTACAAGGAAAATGTTTATGCAGACATATCACTGCTGTAATAATGTTTACATTGTAAATAAAATCATTTGTATTAGAGAAGTTCTTATTTTTGTGTTTTCATTTATTTATTTTTAAACAAGTGGAAAAACAAAAAAGAGTTTACAATCAACACACAAAACAACTTCATTAACACCAGGGCTCAGTCCCGTCTGGGTTTATTCCACCTTTATTAAAAAGACAAACATGTTTTTACTTTCTGTAGTCAGACTTTATTTTCAGCATCAGTTACTGAGTGTGTGGTTTCAGCCCCTCATTGCTTCATCAACATAGTTACTGTTTATTTGTCTTGCCATCCTGTAGAAGCTCAGAGAGCTTTGAAGAACGATGAGCAGCTCAGGTTAAACAGTCCTGTTACATCATGGAGATCTAGACTGTAAACGTTCCTTCAGAGTTTCAGAGCAGCATGAAAATAAAGCTGCAGAGACTGAATCTGGTGTTGACATTTATTAAACACGGTAAACAATAAGTCCTCTTTACTGTGGTTGGACTATTTCTGTGAGCTGATGGAGCTGAAGTTGGGATTATGCTGAGCAGTGATTACTGGTGGGACTGGATACAATGAGGCGTCTCTGAGGACACACAGCAGTCGATCAGATGAGTCCAGTCATTGCTTTACTTACTGGAGGTATTCACACAGCACAGGAATAAACTGTAGCCTGAGGTTTTACACACTTTGTATGCTGTGTGTCAAAAAATTTAACAACGATAAACAACTTTTACATTAATGTTAAAGATTATGTGGGTTTATAAAACAATCTGTTGAAACTAGTTCATTCATTTCTGTGTTAAACCAACTCCTAACTCTACAGCTGCTACATCACCACATGGATGAATGTAATCCAACACTGTCATCTGGTGATAATTAGTTTACAGTAGAGTAACTGTAAACTCATTAACTCAGAGTAACAGAGTAACAGGGTTTTGTCTCCTGGCTTTATTTCTGAAAACAATTAAAAATATTACAAGCAGTCCCAGCAGAGCTGCCAACACTCCCATTAAACTATAGAAACCGGCCATGCCTCCACTTTCTGCTGTTGTCGGTCTCTGAGGGTGGAGCTGATCAGCTGCTGTAAATGACATGAAAATATGTATCATTGATTGATTGATTGATTGAAGTAAAATGTCGGTTACACAGAGTTACTCAAGTCATAATTTTACGTATAGATCAACATGACTCTGAGCAGGTAAGCTACATCAGGGCTACTTCATAGACTGTATATAAAAGATGGAGTCAGTCACCATAACGTCCTACATTGTTTAATGAAGCCATGATTAGTATTGTTTTCTTATGGTCATCTTGATGTTTCCACGTGATGAGCAGGAGGTGAATCTGAGTGAGAAACTGAGGAAACCTGAACATGAATGAAATGAACCTCTTGTTTTATTCGGTTTGAGTTCAGCAGCAGATCTACTCTGCTGTGTTTAGACTAACAGATAAAAAAAAATGTGTTTAACTGGTGAAACAGTCTGAGGTTAGAGCAGCCGACTGATGTCTGCAGGTTGAAGATATTTGAACTCTGAGAGAAACAGCCGTCTGTTTCTTCCTTTTAGTGATTGCACCTCTGATCACATGAAGACTGTGGGCAGTGGGACACTGTGGAGGTGGGCTGTAGGCTGTCCACTCAATCACACTTTAGTCATTGGAATTGTGTTTTCTGTGCTGCCTTTTATACTAATGTTCTTCTTTGCTTTTAGTTTGTGTAAGCTGAGCCTAAAGCTAGAGCAGAGATGTTTCCAATCCAATTTTATTTATAAAGCACATTTAAAACTACAGGACTGACCAAAGTGTTGTATAATAAAAAGCAAAGATGCCTCACATCAATAAATATAACTAAATGGTTGACAAATAGGACACTGAGGAGTAACTGGTGAGCAGATGTCAGAGAGCTTGAAGGAACATGTGATGTTAGGAGATTAAGGTATTTTTAAAAAGAGAAAACATTTTTAAATCAGTCCTAAAAGTCACAGGAAGCCAGTGAATGGAGGCCAGGAGACAGGAGGCTCCAGTTTCTGAGTTCTAGTAAGAAGGCCAGGTTTCAAATTTTGGACCAACTGATGGCATGAAAGGGAAACATGATTCACACCAAAATATACAGCAGTGTAACAGTCAAGTCATAATGTAATAAAAACATGTAGAACTGTAGAAAATGAGTAAAAGATAAGAAGGGATTGACCTTAGAAAGAAGTATTGGTCAGTAAAAACCCAATTTTATAACAAAATTAATCTTTTTATTCAATTTTAAGTTAAAGTCCATCGTATCATGTTGAGGTTTTTGAAACAAGGAACGGTCACAGGTCCCATTTTGGAAAACCATTAGAACTACTGGGTTTAAGTATCATGGCCTCAGTTGTGGTCTCATTTCAGTTAAAAAGGGGAAAAAAAGAAAAATGAAAGGGGAGAGTGGTTACTGAGATCACAGATTAATGGAGGTGCTTTGCAACCACACCCTGCTATTCACTAAAAAAAGAATTGAAGTCTTTTGACGTTGACTTCATTGTTCAGGCCCAGAAGCTATGGACATCTTTCATACACAGTCTATGGTCTGTTTTAACAGCTCAGTGGATCGAACAGTGAACACCATCGTAATAAGAGAAACTAGATTAACTTCAGCTAAATCAACATACCAGTGACGTTGAGTCGAGAGCTGGCAGAGCCGAAGCCATAATCAGTGTTGACCTCACACAGGTACAGACCCGAGTCATCAGTCCTGAGTCTGGACAGCTGCAGTCTGATTCGTCCTTCTCTGAGGGCGTCTTTGTCACTCTGGACTCGTCCTGAAAACTTTTCACCCTGAGATTCTGACACCTCAACACCTTCATGAACGTGATACAGGACTGAGGATATACGACTGATAAAAAGTTCACAGAGGATGTTGAGAGTTTTGGTGGATCTGTCGGGTTTGGTGGTGAACGTCCACTCCAGTGTGATGTTGTGGTTCTCCTCTGCCTGATAGGAGGTCTGTGTCACATTGACTACAAATGATCCTGTTGAGGAGACAGAGAGGGAAAGAGAGGAGCAGACACACTGAGAACTGGAACAAATCTGTTGTTGAGCTTTATTTGGAGTTCATAAAGTGAAGCTGTAAACTAACCAGAGACACATGAGGTGAGGATGATGAGCAGCAGGATCCTGCAGATCATCTTCTCCATGTGAGAGGAGACAGAGGTGAAGAGTCCTCAACACATGAGGTCAAAGGTCAGTCAGTACAGCTAGAAGAAGGAAAATCTACAGTGTTCAATATATCCTCTACTGTAGAGCAGCATGTTCTATTATGGATGAAGTGTGCAGAGGTTTATCCAAGCTGACAGCAAAATATAGTGAAATCAGAAATGATGAGAGCCAAAGGAGGAGCACTGGAGAGGCAGCCTCACCACCCTCCTAGAAAAGAGCTGAGGAGAGCCCCTGACAGCGTGGGGAGTGGGGGGCCACCCAGCAGCCATGGTGCAGAATCCACAGGGGGCTGGGGAGACATGCCCACAGGCTCCACCAGCAGCTGGCCAGAACAGACTGAGTCCCCGGATTCAGAGACCTGAGAGCCGGGGACCCTCCACTCTCTGCAAGGGGCCTGGCCGTGCCATGGGTGCCAGGCCCCACCGAGCAGCCACTGGGAGTGTGCCAGTACATACCTGAGCACCCAGCCTCGCACACCGAGAACCACCTACGCACTGACGTCAGAGGGCATCAGCCAATGGCAGGGAGTGTGGTGGTGGGGAGATAAGCCCCCACATTTGGGGATCACAATCGTTTTTTGTTTTTTGCTATAACTGAGTTATCTCTCTATAATCTCACTGGCATCTTCACCATCAGTAGACAGACAAAAAAAATCAGGTTTTGGATGTGCTCTCAGCTTTAAGCTGATCAAACAGCTCTTTAAAAGAAAGTATAAAAAAAATTGTGCTCTGTGTTTTAGAATATATCAAATATTATCCAACACATGTTTGTTGGTAGCTACAGTAGTGTGCAAAAGTCTTGAGCCAGCTCTTACTTCTTTAAATTTATCTTCGACGGAAGCAGAATTTTTTCAATAATTCAAACAAACGCACCTGACTGAAACTTGTCAAGGAACCAGTTTTAAAATCTATCTTTAGGTACTTTGTTTTTAGAACCTTGTCAACCCGTCTTATTTCTGTAGTTTCATTTGCCAAAAGCTTAAATAGTCTGACAGACATGAGGCGCCAGCAAGAAGGTTTCCCAAAGAGCTATTGGCTAGAAAGTTGGTGTGTAGTGTGTCCTTAAAAGAAGAAACTGGATACATGGAGGACAAAAGAAGTAAAAGTCCTTAAAAAGAAAACAAATCAGGAAAAAATGCATAAAGAGCTGACATGGGGTGTGAGATGTTCATCTGGACTCTGGGAACTTGAGAAAACAAATGGAATTTGAGAATACAGACAAACCTGATTTTAGAGGGTTTCCTCTTAAATCCCTCGAGGCAGGAAAAAAAATCAGAAATGACATCAGACAGAGACAGCGTCTGTATTTCACTGTAACATCAGCTGGTAAAATAATAACATTATTTTTAATGATAATGAGAGCAGAGATTTCACTTTAAACACTTTCAGAGACGTTTGACATAAAAACAGAGTTACAGATACAAATACTTACTGTTGCTGTCTGCTCTTCTTTCCACTCACATTCTGCACACACCAACATCCACGGACAGATTTCACTCACTGAGCTGGAGAGTAGAGTGCTGTTAGGTTATATAAGACACACCCAACACTCACCTTCCCAGGTGTTGTTTCGCTATGACCCTGCTGAGGGAGCGCTTTCGCTGTCTGCTGAATTTAAAAGTAAAACTGAGTGTGGAAAATCTTCAGTGCAGTCACTTTTGTGCTTTACATGCTGCATCCTCTAGTTCCACATTTTTGAAAGATGTCGTTTTTAAAGTTTGCGTGATGGTGCATAAAAACACAGTTGCAGCTGATTTGATTTTGGTGGCAATCGGGACAAAATTAGAACAAATGTTGTCGTCAGTGCTGGAGAAGTAAAGGCACAAAGCAGAAAGATGTCCTGGGTATCTTCATAGTACAGATCCCAGGAACACGTGGTGAGACAGGATGGGCCAAGTCAAGGTTTAGTGTCTAAATATGGGTGAAGTGAGGTGGATGGTCTGTAAGACAGCCTGCAGCTCATCAGTGTTGTTTTGGGTCTTTAACTTTATTGTTCATCTTTCATAATCAGTAAAAACAGTCTGACTTATAGATCAAACTGTCAGTGTGACCAAAAGCAGCAGGTTTATAAATGTTAAACTGGACTGTTAGCCTGTTGCTGTGTGGGTGTTGATCATTAAATGATGATTATTACACTGACTACACAAAACTACATGAACTACCAGCTTCAACTGATGATTGAAACAAAAAGTTTATTAAGTGTATCCTGGCATTTTAATTTTTACTTTTAAATACTTTTTGTTATTTGTTATTTTTTATAGTTTCTTTTCTGTCCTCTGTAAATGTGATTCTGAGTTTTGTATTTTAGGTCATCTGTTGTTGTGGTTCTTTGTAAAGATGTTCTCAGTTAGTTCTTGGTTTACTGGTTGTGGGATTGTTTTACATCCTCGCTTTGTTAGCTCAGTGTGCTCTTTCATGTGTTCTTTGTTGTGTTATACTGTTTACCTGCCTGTATGCTTGGCTTCCTTGACTTCCTGGATTTGTGTTAATTTTTATAATTTGCACTCTGATTTAGATTCATATCAATGGCTCGTGCTTTCTTTGTGAACTCTGCAGCTTTGCATTTGGCTCCTAACCTGCTACCATCCACAGTATGACAGTTTTATAGCTGCAGTGTAACAGACCATAACAGCCTGAGAGCCTCGCTGCTTTTAAATGCTTTAAACAGACAAAAGTGTCAAATAAGTTGTGCACAAATAAAGAGCGGAAGTGGACACAATGATACAGTAAAATATAAAATTCTTATTCCTGCCGTCTCCTCTTGTTTCAGCTGGTAAATGTTTATTCTTTTCAAACATTCGCTGCATCCTTGTTGTCCATGACTCTGTCCTGCAGCTGATGGAAACACCACTCTGTGGTTTCAAGTTTAAATGTTGTGAGTGATCAGGTAACCAGCACAACAAAGTCCAGTGTTCCCACTTTGTTCAGATTTCCCTGCTCTGACTTGGCCTCAGGATGTCTAGGGAAAAGAATCATTTTGCATCAGCGGCCAGTCCTAGTGGATTTCCCCAAAGGAACAGTTTCATAGGACTGAGTTGATTTTATGTCTCAGTACTTTGATGCTATGTTGGTAAGATTATTTAGCACTAATTACATCCATCTATATTAGGACTTAAGTTAAACGACGTTTCTATTGTTTTTACTATTAGCAAACTTTGTGATGCGCTATGAAGTAAATTGTTGGTTGACAGTGACCCCTTGTGGATATTTTGAGATATTATTTGTGTCAAGTAAATACTGTTATTATGATTGTGTTTCTAGTTATCTATGACCATAATCATAGTCACACGTATATTGTAAAGCAATAAGTTCATGTACTGTTCCTGGACTGCTGCCATCTTTCTGACAGAAGACTTTATTCAGACCTGTAACCCCAACATCCCAAAATATCTTCTATAACTTCTCTTTTGTTATTGTCGTGTTTGTGTTTTCTGCACAGACAAATGTTTGCAGCCACAGCAGCTAAACTGTTTCTGATCACCTGAGAAACAAAAAATAGATTTCATGTATAAATCAGATTGTTTTTATTGATTATGACTTGAAAAAGGAAATTTGCAAAAATCCGATATTGATGAGCTGTAGTTTAGTTTGTACCAGATTCAGAGTCTCCATCAGTCATTCAGTTTTAATCACACTCAGTGATGGACTGCTCAGTGAGCTCAGGAACATTATCTGATGTCCTGATCGTTGAACTTGATCAGCGATGTTAAAGCAAACAGGTGTGATCAGGTGCAGCTGTCAGGATATCTGGAGTCAGAATCATTTTCAGTTATTTCTCACGTTTCTTTCCTTAAATCAGGAGTCATTGCCTTCACCAGTGATCATGGACTCATTATTAGGTAAACTGATGCTCACCATGAAAAAAGTGACTTCTATAAACATCTGGAACTACCAAAACATATCATTAGGTATTCTTGTGAACAATTATTTGGGGGAATATTATTGTGTCGTTGGACTTTTGACTTCACTAAAGTCACAGTTCCTCCCAAATCCACAGGGCTGCATCTCTTTCTGAACTATTTAAATATCCAGCTCATCAAATTTACCAACACTGACTGTATACAGGCCTGTAGTGACAAATGGAGATTTTAGTATTTTCAAACAACATAAACACTTGAAAAAAATTCCAAGCACAGTTATGAACACAGACTTCCTTCACCTCTCTTCACTCATTTTTGGAAATGTCTTCCAAAAAAACAAATCAAAACTGAAAACACGGGGATCTCTCAAAGACTATTTCTGGTTTTCTGTGCTTGGGCTTCTGCATTTAATGAAGCAAAAACGTGTTGAACACAGTAGATTTGTTAAATGCAGCTCAACGTGACTTCAGAGTGAATACTGCGAGGACTCCTGAATCTCTCTATCACACAGGAACAGTTTCAGGCTGCACTTTAATAAAGATTTAAGTCGACATGGTGGTTACCTTTGCATAATGTCTGTTTTCTTGTTCTCTGCTCTACAGCAGGTTTGATGTGACTCAGAGGATCAGTTTGATCAGCAGGTGTTTGATCTTTTTCCAGTGGAAGCTTTTAATAGCTAAAGAGGTGAAGTTGGAAGAGGCGATTCATTCTGATAAATGGCTTGAAATGGTGCCGGATCATGACCATCTATGGACCCGTTGTTAAGTGGCACAGTGGTTGAGAGGTAAGTACTGTGTCCTGATTCTATACTGCTCAAAAAAAGAAAAGAAATAAAATACAGAAACTGTGAGGTTGACGAGTAGAGACAGAAATACATTGTACAGAAGGTTGACAGTCCAATATATATCTCCAGCTTACAGATAATCCTGAACTAAACAGAAACATCTGTGAGATGTTCACTATTGCTCAAAGTGAGAATAGGGAACAAAGCAGTGTAAACACGTAAGAAGAGAAGGGAACTACAGCAATATCTATTTGACTCTGAGCTGCTCTCCATTTTAAGTAATGCCCTGTGCTTGGTCCATCTTCCAACTTTTCTGGGATCTCCAGAAAAATAGAACATTGTGTTCTGGTTGTATTTGTGTTGTTAGTTGTGTTACTGACTCACAGTGTTCCCTGCAGAGCTCACAGACAGAGGAGAGATTTTCACAGAGTAAATACAGAAATGTATTCACAAACAAAGAAACATTTCTTGTCATTTTTCCAGACTTGTTTGAAAATGTTTGATTCCAGATGAATCGACTCTTGTGTTTCCTCCTTTTACTGATCATGAATCAAAGCTGCTCATCTTTTCTGTTCTTTTGTTTCTGATCAGAATATAAGATCATGTCTGTAACAGAGCAGGAAAAGTGAGCTTACAGCGCCACCATCTGGACAGACAGGCTCATTTCAGCTCTAACTGTAGCTGAGTGTTGATGTTCAAACTGCAGCATTTCTGTGAGATTCTTTGAATGTTACTTTGTACATTTGGTGAAGCTGTTGCTGCTGTGATGCTCCTCCTCTATAACACTCATAAGTCAGTATATTACTGTGATATATACACTGTTTGTACCTGTTCTATTTATTTCCTGTATTTAACTTATTTAAATCTGTTCTGAGGTCAGATAACCGGTGGAAAACAGATGTGACGACAGAGCTCATATAAGATGCTAAAATACAACAGAAACATTCATGCCACTGTTTTACATCTCACATGAGTAGACTAGGACATAGATGAGTCAGTAAAAATATAAAATACAAATAAAAGGTTCAGTTCTCTTACAAAGAAATGAACTGGAAGTGATTTTCAAAACTGATAAAGAAGTGCTGCCATGTTTCGCAACAATAACTAACGTTACCTGTCATAATGTTTTTAACCAGCTGTTGTTGTTGACTCAGCTGTCTGGAGACACCAGGGTCACATGTTTAATCTGCTTATTGCCACAATAAATAATTGTGATAATACTGAAACCTTTGTTAGAGAACTTACACTCACACATTTCTGATCATGAACAACTATCAGCAAATAAAGATGTCCAGTATTGGTTTTATTGAAGCTCCTCTCAGCTACAGTCTGATCCAAAGTGTAGATTTCTACAGCAGAGTTCTTGAACTGGATGAATCTCACGTTTGTTCCTGATGCTTCACTTTTATTTTTGTTTTAAATCCAGGCTGAACTTTGAACTACATGATGACACAACTCTGAGACCTGCTGCCTGCAGGACACAAATCATCGGTGGAGATTCTGAGGTCAACGAAATAAAAAATGGAGGCTGGGGGATGTTCCTGAGTAAAGATAAAACATCCATAGTTTCATATGTATTATGGGAGAGGATGACCACAGCAGCAACAGCTTCACCAAATGGAGAAAATTGCAGTATTTATTGGAACTTCAATAGACATGAAAACATTTTTTCCTTGTTCCTTTGAGGCATCACTGCTCACAACATGCTGCTCTTTTTCTCTGTTACTGATGTATAATGTAGGTGTTTGTAGGTAACTGTTGAAAACCTCAGATCACATTTATATCACTTCAAATTTATACTGACATGTTTTAAATTTTTTCATGAGTTCAAGTTGCTGAGCTGAGCTTTTCAACATCTGAACATGAAGTAAAAATATTCTGATCATTTCCAGCTCTGAGTTTGTATTCTGTGAGTCTACAAGAGTAACTCTGAATGATTCACATGCTTCTTTATATTTATCTGTGTCTTTGTGAGGAAATGAAAAGACAAACAGCCTGAATGGAGGAAGTGAGCCGAGGAGCAGAGATGTAAAAATGGTTTGAGATCACGTCTGAGGAAGTCATGTGGAAGAAAGTCCTGTGATGTGATGTGTTCGCAAAGTATGACAAACATGTGTGTCCTACAGGTCCAGCTGACCCAAACACTACACCACCCTGTGTGGGGAAACATTCTATCACTATGTGGAAATTATCCAAAGTGATTTAAGAAACTTTTTTATGAACAATTATTACAATAGAAATGTTATTTATAAGATTGCAGATTATTTCAGCTGCATTAACTTAAATTCAGCACCAGGAAATTTAACATTTTATTCTACAACTTTTTTTCCGCCATTAGTCAAAGGAAGAGAGTCGTGTAGTCTTTAGGTTGAGGGTTTTTTGATTTTGCTCTTTTATTTCCTTCCTACAATAAACCAAATGAAAGCAGCCAGCATGGCAGACAGAGGAGCTGTTAGTGCTGTTAGACCCTGTATAGTGCTCAGCATGGTTTTTCCGCAACTCTTTACTTCTCCACTCAAAGTTGATCTCTGAGGTTGGACCTGATCAGCAGCTGTTAAAGACCAGAATGGAAATGTCAGCCATCTGGACTTTAATAATATTAAATATTACAGTTATAAATGAATCATACAGTTAAAGCTTCATAAAGTCTGTTGTTAAACAGCTCAGTCACTACAGCAGTGATACAGATGTACAAAAAATTACTATTATTCTTCTACTTAATCATCTCACCAGTGACGTTGAGTCGACATCTTCCAACACTGAAGCCATAATCAGTGTTGACCTCACACAGGTACAGACCCGAGTCATCAGTCCTGAGTCTGGACAGCTGAAGTCTGATTCGTCCTTCTCTGAGGGCGTCTTTGTCACTCTGGAATCGTCCTGAAAACTTTGCATCCTGAGACTCTGACACCTCAACACCTTCATGAACCTGATACAGGACTGACGATTTATCACTAATGAAGAGTTCACAGAGGACGTTGAGAGTTTGGGTGGATCTGTCAGGTTTGGTGGTGAACGTCCACTCCAGTGTGATGTTGTGGTTCTCCTCTGCCTGATAGCAGGTCTGTGTCACATTGACTACAAATGATCCTGTTGAGGAGACAGAGAGGGAAAGAGAGGAGCAGACACACTGAGAACTGGAACAAATCTGTTGTTGAGCTTTATTTGGAGTTCATAAAGTGAAGCTGTAAACGAACCAGAGACACATGAGGTGAGGATGATGAGCAGCAGGATCCTGCAGATCATCTTCTCCCTGTGAGAGGAGACAGAGGTGAAGAGTCATCAACACATGAGGTCAAAGGTCAGTCAATACAGCTAGAAGAAGGAAAATCTGTTAAATTAGATTTAAACGAATTTTTGAAACAGTTTTGTAGTTACAGAGGTTTTTTATTCTCTAGAGGGAAAAACAAGATTTGTTTCATGTGAATGTTCAGAAAATAATCAAGGAAAAGATCATGAAATTAAAGCAGCACAATTTTCAATATAGTTTCAAAGATAAAAGCGACATTATGAAAATTTGACCTTGAAGAAGAGGTCAGAGGTCCAAAGTAACATGATATTTAGAATATATATGCTGTCTATACAAACAATTGAAATAAGAAACAGTTGTACACACACGAAGTTTGAGACCGGCTGTGAAAGCGGTTGAGATCACTCTCTGACCTCCCCCCTGAGTCCTGTCCTATGATAATATTTTAATTCAAAAAGAAAAAAAAGTTTTGATTGAAAAAGTCAGATTTTTCCCCACTTCAACTTTTTAGATGAAGCAGTTTTCTCAGATTGTCATAATTACCAACAGAGACACTGACACAAAGTTTCTCCTGACAGTAAAACTTAAACTCTTCCTCTTTTTGAACTCAGTCTGAGTAAATGTGCCAAAGATAGTTTGAGTTTGCTTACAAACACAGAGCATCAGGAAGGACACAGAGATAAAGATGAAATACTTACTGTTGTTGGTTCATTCTCGTTAGGATGATGTTTGGTGGGGCTGCTTTCCTCATAGTGTGGACACAAACGTCAGATACGACGCAGACCTGTCAGTGGGTTTAACGTTTCATGCATTTCTTCCTCTTTCAAGATGTGTTTAACAGCTGAGCTGTTATGTAATCTCAAAACTGTACAGTTAATATCGTGAAGTATAAATGTGGAGTTCACAGTCTGGCTGATGCAGAGACCATTTAGCCCAAACTGCTCCAGAAGACTTTCACAGTTCAGTAATATCCTGTTACAGTCTCTCACACAGAAACACTCCCATTACAGAGACGTTTACAGCCAGAACAACATGGCAGAAGCTGTTTCAGTGCAAACCACAGAACAAAAACAGTGACGGCATGTTTTACACCTCTGCAACACTTTGCATTTCACTTTGTGATGACTTTGACAAAGTTATAATTTGTTCCTTTAAAATGATTTACAGATTAAACTTTACTGACTTTTCATTCTTTAACAAAAACGATCTGTTATTAAAACAAATACTGTTCTACAGGAGGTTTCAAAATCTGCTGTGATGCAACAGGACTGAAGCAATAATCATCCTTCTCTCTTTGTATAAGCAGCTTTGAACTGGTTTTGTCTGCTGAGCTGATCGTGAATGATCAACTCTTCCAAACTATTTTATTATTAAAACAAAACAAAAATGCTGATGTCAAGTCAAAGGAGAGAGAGAGAGACCTGATGAAACAGCTGGCTGAAGAAAACAAACCACCAACTAAAGAAGAGGAGACAACAGCAGCATGTATGTGCTTTGTCATATATTTGACTCTATTTCTACTTCCTGCTGCTTTATTTATGTCGAGGGCGTAGATTTGGTTTTGGCATTGGTGGGGACGAATGATTCAACCACCGAACCCTGCCCTGTTTTTTTTTTTTCCTTTTTGTCTTTGTTTCTTGATAAAAAAGGAGAAATATACTTCCCTGCATATGCTATTATACATGCTTTTAAACCATTTAAACTTAAAAGACATAGTTTTGTTAAATTTGTTAAATTACCATTAAACAAATGACTGACTAAGTATTTTAGGCTTTAGTTTACTTCAGCCATATTCCATATAAATCAGGTATCATACAAACATAAAAATAGCTTCAAATACAGTCATGATAATAAAATAATATGACTTTAAGGACTTAACAACATTAGTTCAGTTATAGTGCACCAACACCTCTTATATGCATTTGCACTAAGGGAACCTGGTGGTTTTTGTCCATCTAAGATGACCACAAAGTAAAAGATCTCTCGGCAAAATTATGCAACATTTTAGGCACTATTGCCCCGATCAAGTTAGTGAGCTGGGATGTTTTATTCTAAACATGAACTACTGTTACAGCAAAAGACATGGACTACATGCCCCACACAACAACTCAATGTCCACTATGTGAAGGGGCCACACACATGCCTTCTCCTCTCGTTAACTGAGATAAACTGCTGGCATGTTTGTTTTACATCTTACATTTTACATTTGGTTTTTACATCTATACTGTCCAGTCTCTCCTGGTGGACATGGCAAAAAGCAGCATTGTTTAATCTCATTTGAGTCATTGTTAACCTTAGCCATGTTTTTAGTCTTGTGAGAGCACTGAAGCTTCTTTTAGCCTCAGCCGAGGATACTGGGATGATGATAATAAATACTAGTTAATCTATAGCACCAAATCATCAGTCAGTCACCTGTGACCTCGCCTCTTCACCTCTGTCCGAGCTACAACATGGCAGAGCTGCCTCTGTCACCTGATGAATAACAGTGAGCCATTCCACATACATGCAGTCACACATGTGCTTCAACTACAGTCATGAACCACCAAGTCATCATCCAACTTCACCTGTGATCTTGTGTCACCATTACTCTCTGAGCTTTGTGTTGGTTCTTCTGTCACCTGACAAATAGGACGTACATGACAATAAGAATAAAATGTGAAGCTGCTTCAGTGTTTCTGTCAGTTTGTGCAGATCTTGACTGCATTTTTACAACAATTTGTGCAAACTGCACTACAAGGTGGAATATTTGCGCAATCATGACTACCTCATGATATTTTGTCTCAAAAATTAACCCTATGAATATGTCAGTAACAGCCTCTGTAAACTAATATCCTGGCTTGCTCGAGGCTGCCGTTTTCTCTGACAGTTTCAATCAAGATTAGAAATGCTGCTCTGAGACTGAGAGAACTAATAGTGCTGCCTGTTGTGCAGTTAGTTTCCAAAACACGTTATTCATGGTTACATACAATTTTAGACTGATGTGGGCCAAAGCCTAGCATAGCCTGTAACGTTATTATGACGGACACATTTTATGAGTGAACTTGGCTTTAAGTGACTAACAGGTTTCTTTGAAAAACACTTTGTTATATCCAGATTCTTCCTCTTTGCTGCCGTCCTCCTCTCCTCCTCGCAGCGCAGGCTTGCCGCTGCTAAAACTAAACAGAGCTCCCTGAAAGGCACAGCCAATCACATTGGCCATATTTGTCACATGAGTAGGACTCCAGTAGAGAACGTAATTTAACTCTTTCTGCACCGCTGGGTGAATGAGACGCTGACATGTTTTTTTTTTTCTCTTTCTGTCGGGTTTGTTTTTCTTTACTCGAAGAGATCAAATTATTGGTGGGGACAATTCAATAATCGCTGAATATTGGTGGGGACATGTCCCTTCCTTCCATGCCAAATCTACACCCTTGATTTATGTCTTCTTTATTTTTATGTCACGTTTGTTAAAAACATCTTTGATAAAAGCAGGTTCATCCATATTACTGCTGTTTTTATAATCACAATACTTTATTAATGCCTGAGGAATTTTATTATAGTTTTGATCTGTTTGTCTCCTGATGTCCCTTTTGTTTTATCTAGCCTCAAGTTTTCTCTTCTCTTTGCCTGTCCTCTTGTTTCTAGTTTCCTGTGGTAGGACCTGTCTTTGACCTCAGTCTTGTCTCCGTGTTAATTAGTCCGTATCTTCGGTCATGTTGTTTTTTCGCCTATTTCCTTTTCAGGTCTGTGTTTCTCTCATTCCCTCTGTTCTCTGTATTTAGTCAATCTGCGTCTCTGTGTGCGTTTTGTGTACTTCCTGTTTTACTTTGATAGTCACTTGTCTTGTGTGCAGCATGTAGTGTTTTGTTTGCTCGTCTCATTAATTAGATCCTGCTCTGCTGCGTTCCCACCTGAGGTCTGTTCCCTCGTTTGCTCTTGGGTGTATTTACAGTTTTTTCTGAATGCTTAAACCCTAACTGTGATTCCTGTAGCACAATCTCTAAAACTATTCAGACTTATAGCAAAACCACTCACTGAGTTTGCAAAACTAAAAGCACAAAAACTGCTTTGCACTCAGTTTGCAATTTTGTAACACACACTTTGCAAAACTTTAGGCACAATTCACTGCACAACACTCAATTACCAAATTTCCAACACACTCCTAGCAAAAGTATACACATGTATGGCTATCATTAACACTAATTTGCCAACTGTCTGGCACACTTTCACATGTGAAAACTTTTTTAGATAATTAGTT
Source organism: Copadichromis virginalis (assembly GCF_057382275.1). NCBI lineage: Eukaryota > Metazoa > Chordata > Actinopteri > Cichliformes > Cichlidae > Copadichromis > Copadichromis virginalis. Next base: position 28,541,949 of record NC_140620.1, read on the forward strand.
CACTTTGCAATCAGCCTAAGCACTATAATCCAGGTAAGCTGTGTGTGCGGAGTACAATGGAGGGAGCAGAAAGAGTGAGAAGTAGAGGAGGCCGAGGAAGAGGACGTGGAGGTGAAGAAGTAGGACGAAGAGGACGACAAGGACAAGGAGGAGCAAGAGGAAGACGAGGAGGAGGGGGGAGAGGAAGATGAGGAGGGGGGAGAGGAAGGGTAGGAAGAGTAAGAAATAGAATTGCTGATGACATCAGAGCTACAATAGTGGACCATGTAATCAACCGTGGAATGACCCTGAGGGTAGCTGGCCAACGGGTCCAGCCTAACTCGAGCCGCTACACTGTAGCAAGTACCATAAGGACTTGAAATGAGAATCGGTTAGTACAGTCACTTCGCACAAAGATTTGTAGCACTGCCATATGCCAATGAGAAACACACCAATACCATTGATGTAAAAATACTGAAATTGTTACTTTACAGAATTGCCAGATGACCAGATGCTGGGGCAGAGGAAGCATGTTCACTGCAGACCAAGTAACCCATATAGTCATTATGGCGATTGCAAATAATCCTATACTTGGAAATAAACACTTGTGTTTGTTTTGATGTGTTTGAATAAACTTGAAGTTTGGATCCCTCTATGCTTATGGATCTATGACAGAAGTATGAGCTCAAACTGACATAGCCTACCTTGTGCACAGAGAAAGCAAAAGCCAGATGTGTTTTATATTCATACCATCAGTGTGCAGTTGGCGCATTGTGTGCTTAGTAGATGATGGCTTGTGTGTACTGTTTGATACGGAAACACCATTTTTACGAAGGTGTGAAGAGTTAATCTAGCTGTGTTTGCTTTTGCAAGAGAACTACAATGTTTTGATTATTGGGTGACAGGTTTTCTTATTTGTGTGAAGAGTTTTGCAAAATTAGCCAATAGTTACAAAAAATGTGCTTAAGCAATCAGAAAAAACTGTAATGTCTGCATCTCCCTCACTTCTGTGTGTTCTTCCAGTCTGTTTAGTTTCTGGTGTTTCCCAGTTTTATTTTGTAATCTTTAATTGTAGCAAAAAAAAAGCTACTTTTGTGGTTTAGTTTTAGGCTCTTTGAATTCTGCATTTTGGGTCCATTCGTGCCTGCCTCACACAGCTGTTATGAAATACAAACAGTAACAGAATGAACTAAATTAAGTAACACAATATGTTACAAAGTTTACAAAATATAAGAAATAGCTCAGTTTAAATACCCAGAAGATGAAATATTTATGACTGACATTTTACTCTAAACTTTAAAACAAAGTTTTAAAGTTTCTTGAAAAATTATGGGTAATATAAAATTTTATTGATTTACATATTTGAGGTGACCTTGACCTGATTTTCACCAAAATTAAATCAGCTGAGCTGTTCTTGGTTTCTGCCATCACACAACATTCGAAAATGATACCAGTGGACACTGGACTACGAACAAACAGACAGGGAGACAATTGTAAATTTTAGAATATAAAAATTTTGACTTTGTGATAAATAATGTAAAAATTGTGTTACATCTTCAGCATGTATGTCAGGCATGAGGTCACCTTTTTGGTAAGGACAGCAGTTAATGGCACTTTTTCAGTCTGTTCATTCTGTTTTACTGTCAGTGATCTGTCAGAGACGCTGCTTCATTTGAAATGTTGCTTCTTCTGAAGATTTACATTTACTCAAAAGTATTTAGTTTCTCAGCTGCAGAGACGTGAAAATTATATGAGAGTGAAATTTTAAAAAAGAACCAAATTACAGACTTCACTTTTCCCTGGATTGATGCTCTTTACATGAACATTAACAAATGTTCCTGTTTGTAGGAGAAGTTCAGTAAAAAAATGTTTTAAGTATTCATAATTTCCTTGTCATTTGACACATGGCGCCACCTTGTGTCAAATTAAAAACATTTCAATTTGTCGGAAAATTTAAAAAATCTAAAATATTTTCAGAGTAAATCAAAGTGCAGGCTTTTCTTCTGGTTGCTTCCCTTGTAGTGGTTTTAGTTCATGTAGTTGTGGGTGGGGATCACAAACAGGATCTGATGTTGTGATGAGTGAATCAAGTCAGACTGTAGATTTTCCTTCTTCTAGCTGTACTGACTGACCTTTGACCTCATGTGTTGATGACTCTTCACTTCTGTCTCCTCTCACAGGGAGAAGATGACCTGCAGGATCCTGCTGCTCATCATCCTCACCTCATGTGTGTCTGGTTCGTTTACAGCTTCACTTTATGAACTCCAAATAAAGCTCAACAACAGATTTGTTCCAGTTCTCAGTGTGTCTGCTCCTCTCTTTCCCTCTCTGTCTCCTCAACAGGATCATTTGTAGTCAATGTGACACAGACCTGCTATCAGGCAGAGGAGAACCACAACATCACACTGGAGTGGACGTTCACCACCAAACCTGACAGATCCACCAAAACTCTCAACATCCTCTGTGAACTCTTCATCAGTGATAAACTCTCAGTCCTGTATCATGTTCATGAAGGTGTTGAGGTGTCAGAGTCTCAGGATGCAAAGTTTTCAGGACGAGTCCAGAGTGACAAAGACGCCCTCAGAGAAGGACGAATCAGACTTCAACTGTCCAGACTCAGGACTGATGACTCGGGTCTGTACCTGTGTGAGGTCAACACTGATTATGGCTTTAGTGTTGGAAGATGTCGACTCAACGTTACTGGTAAGATGAGTGAAACTTTAAAACGTGAGGATAGGTCATATTTTAGTTGATCTTTAGGATAATGAACTTTGGTGAATAGATTTTATGAACTTTCAGGATAAAATAATATTTTCTGTCCTTTCCAGCAGCTGCTGCTGAGACCAAACATCAAACTCCAACAATGAACCCACAGACAGAGAGTCGAGGAAGCATCTGTTGTGGGTTTCTGGGTGACATGTACACCTATGTACCTATATATCTATCTGCACTGAAGATATATACTGTAATCTTCATGTAGACTCTAAAGAACAAGCTGTTTTGCCTTCACCAGGGTTTAGGTGGCACAGTAAAAGGGCAGTTAATGCTGGGGAGAGTTCTCCTGCACTCTTAGAAAGGATGTGTTAAAATTGACACATCATGTGTTAAATTTTAACACGTGCTGCATCAGATTAGGGACAACACATGATGTGTCAGTTTTAACACAATTAATGTGTCTGCTCCTTTAACACATCTTCTGTGTTAAAAAATGTAAACACAAAGATGTGTTATTTTGACACAAAGATGTGTTAAAATGTGTACATTTCAATTTTTTTTAAAAAAGGAGAAAAAAGATGGGTATATATTATACATTTATTGAATTCCATTTTTTTATTTGGCATATTATAAATCATTACAAAATGAATGAACAACAGCTGTCAGAATCTTTTCAATTAAAATGTTTTAAATTCAATTTTAGCCAAAGCTATATCACAATTTTTACTTTACAAAATCAAACAAAATTCATATCTGACTAGCTTTCTATCTCTCTAGATCATTAAAATGTCAAAAAAATTTGAAAAAAGGGCAATCATATATATGATTGCCCTTTTTTCAATTTTTCAATTTTTTCAATATATATATATAATGTTCTGATATAATCCAGACAATACATGAATTAAAATTTTTAAAGGTAACAATTGTCATCTTCAACAAATTGTCAACATTTAACAAATGTGCAGTTGCATGCAAACAGAAAAACATACATTTTGGCGAATATAGCATCCAGGTTATACAATTTTGTACCTTGGGTTTAAATACGAAAATCAAAAATTTCAGCCAATCAGTTCATATTGTCTGACCTTTCCACTGCATAGGCATAAAAATGGTCAGTCCTGATAAGCAGTGTATTTGACAAAGATGCCAAATGAGGTTTCTCACCTCTGTGAACAGAGACTCTCTACATTTTGGACAGGTGAACATTTTACTTGCATCCTTTAATCTGTGCAATCAGCTCCAGTACTTTGGTTTTCCTTTGGGTGGACAGCGGCAGGTCATAGACAAACTCAAAGAAGGTGAAGACGGAGCCAAGTGGTGCTGGATAGGACAAGTTACATACCCAGTACAGTTTGAAAAGCTTATCCACAGCACACGTCAGGCCATCATTCAGAGAAATGGTTACTCTGTCATTCTTAGCAACAATGATGTACTGCCTGGTTGCCCTCTTTAGATCACCGATGCATATCAGCTGGGGTTGGTGTGTTGTGGATGATGCTTCAGGATCACTGCAAAGCGATGCAATACTTGTTCCAGGCTTGGAGATGGGGAAGATAAAGATAGTATTCAGTGAGGTGTAGACAAATGCTTTCCTCAGGTAAATACCGTGAGAACTTTACTGAATACATACCAGTGCAAAAAAGGCTGCAACGACTGGCACCAACTGGTGGGAGTAGGTGTGTTAACACATGGCGGGGGGGGGGGTTCTTGTTTCCAGGGCAGCTACTGATTTGAGCTTCGGAATGATACTGGCTTCCCATTTTCGCAAAAAGAGGTCCACCTTTCCTCCTGTAAGATTGCCAAACTCCAAGTCCAGCCTACGGAAATAAAAGAAGTGTTTAAGTTTAAAATGAAGCATTAAATACATTAAATCAAAAGTACATTCTGTCCATTTGGTAGCTGTATGGCTAAAATCAAACTTTACAGTATCACATTTCTGTTACCCATTCCACATCAAGCTTACCTACACAGTGAAACAACAATTTACTTGGAGTGGTATTTGAATACAAGTCCATTATTCCTTAATTTTAGCTATGATTTGGGTCCCATCAGACCCTGAGAAAAAATTAGGACTTTTTAGCTGATGTTCAACTTTCTAGCAGACAATTTCTTATGTTGTCTGTCTGCGGTTTGTCCTGTAGAGCTTTTTTGTTGAAAATAGTGCTGCTGAAAGCAGAGTTTCATACAGATTTAGGTGATTTTTTGTAGGGTTTTCACTTCCACGAGCAGCACTTTCTGCATTGTCATTTGATGTCCCTACTATTAGATAGTCATTTGGTGGTACGACTAAGATTTTGGACCATGTGAAAAGTGATGCTCATTGTAATCAGTGCGCAGGGAGTAATGATCAAACTCTGAAGTTATAAAACTTTCAAAATATTCACTAGGAGCTCATAGACATACCTCCAAATGTATCGACTCCTGTTACATACTTTGTATGCAAAACACAACTGAGTGGAGAAGGAGTACATAAACCATTACCAGAGAACCAAGCAACTTACCAGACTTGGCATGTCCAAAAACCGTGGGTACTCTCCGAATATTCCAGGCTCTGAGACTGGTGTATGTTTCCTCCATGCCTGACATGATAATTGGAAGGTTCTCAGCTGAGGGCCGCAATAACTTGGGTGACCCACTCATCTGTGCTGCTGGTATTCCCATCCTCTCGCCTGAGCTTCTTGTCTTCACCACAGTCATCTGTCACTTTTCGCTTCTTATAATGTCTCTGCCCCTGGTCGAGATTCCGTCTAAGGTTGCGCAGTTTAGTCTCTAGGAATCCACAATGAGAGACTGGATCATAATAATGCTCCTGAGGAAGAAAGGACAGAGGTATATGGGTAACAGCTGAGCAATTTTAACTGAGAAAAAAAGCTCTAATAAATAATTAGATAAAGGTTAAACGATACACAGTAAGTGGGAACAAGTGCAATTTACAGTATGTAGTGGAATTTACATTATTAAAATGCTAAATTTACTTACAAATCCTTCCCCCTGTCCTGCCACTTAAGGGTGGAAAAGTGGTGAGGATGCTTTTTGCTACAGTTAGCTTCTCTGCACTAAGAGGGTAACTGGAAAACAAAGGTAAACTTTTTTACTTCTGTGCACTTCAACATTTTTAAAGGAAAACATTCATTGCAAAATTTTAACAAAGTACAGTAAAGTGCTATACTTACTAACCACACCTCTCCACCAAATCCCCAATGCAAGTCTTCACAAGGAGCCTCCTCGATGGCACCGACAGGTTTCATACTCCTTAAGAATCTGTGGGGCTTTCCTGAGTGACTTCAGGGGTTGACTTTGTTCTTCTGTGGTAATGGTAGACTGTGTAAAGGCAACACCAGACACTTTACCTCTCTGCAATAATCTTCAAAGTCATGACAGCAAATTTCCACAGAGCATAAAAGCACGAGTTTACTCAAAAAGCTGCAGCAGAAGAAGGCGGTTTCTTAACTACGTGATTATAACGCAATGACTAAAAGAAATTCTGAATAATAAATAAATTGATTTTATCTTCTAGTTGCTACTTGGTGAATAAATCTGATCCTGACTAATAGTGATGTCTGATGTCTGTGGCACTGCTGACAATAAGAATTTTTTTTTTTACAAATTTCTTTCTCATCTATAAAAGTGGTTACAAGGACTTTGACAGATTCTAAGTTGTCATATGTGTGCTGAAAAAATGAAACACATGGCTAAATAAGTAAGATAATTTGCATGGTCAAGTTGCTGTTGTTTGGTTTTTTAAATAACACTGACTATTACTTCCTCAGAAGTTCTGCATAAAAAAGAAACTATATCAGAGCATGTTTCCAGCAATAAGCCTTAAAAAAGAATGTGCACATACTTTAGTTAATCATACTAGATGCAAAAACTGCTTTAACTGCTTGAAAAAATAATCATCTCTGTCAATATGAGGTATATTTCATGTTAAAGTTACTCAGTCTTTATTCCTATTCTCTGCTAGTAAACGAATGGTCGCGGTGATAACTACATTTGCTATATTCAGAGCTAAGGACAATATTGTCATTTTACTCAACACTGCTACGGTTAGGTGCTGACTCTGGCGTTGCTCATAGACAACATAATGCCTGTCGGAGCCGCTAGCCAACTACCACACTGGTTCTAAGAGCAATTTCTGAATACTCTAATACATAAATAAAGTAAATAGATAAATACATGAATAAAGTAATACATAAAAATACTACCAAAACACATTAACTCTAATGGAGTATGGCACGAAATCCAAGAACTAATAATAAAATTAAGAGTAGGATATGTTAGCAAGACTGTTACATTAAGGTTAGCTAGGTATAGTTAAGCAGTAATTAACTTAAACTCTAAACTCCTACATAACTCCTATATTTTATATAAATTCACATTCTTCCAGAAACCCGGCATATTTTCAGTACATTAAGATAAACTGGTAAATGATACTTACTGTAAGGTCTGACAACATACTAGGCGACGTAACCTCCATCTTTGTCTCCTTTGTCTCAGTGGCGCGAAAGATAGAGCCCCCTTCCCGCCGCCGGTATGTCATGTTGCTGGGCAGAATTTGTTTCAATTTTAAGCATGTGTGTTCTTACTCATTTCATTTTCTACTTTTGCTTCAATTATATTCACATGTTACGGTCAAAATTAAGCCTGTTCTTTGTGGATACTTATGCTTATCCGGTTGTTCAGTCTGACGTCACTAGCCGTGTCTGGGTCTAAACTCCGCTGCAGGTCCATATATCAAACGATCACTATGGGATTACTGAGAGTTGAAAAACTGTCTAAAGTCTTTCATCTTTAATAAAATGATCAGCGTTCTGCTCTACCAGGTGTAACAATTGAGTTTAACATCCAGGCATCCATGAAAACGGAATTTATGACATTTAACGGAGTTAGAAGTTAGCAGGGAGTTAGCTCGCTAGCTTCTATCTAAATACAATATAGCATGTCCTGACTGCGGGGTTTTGGAAACAAATTAAAACGTACAGCTCTGCTATCACTTCCAGCATAAATGAAGACAGAAAACTAAACAGCAGTGACGTTTGTAGGGTTACTGAAGTTGGGCTAGCTGGTATATAATGATGTGCTACGTGACCGCTAGCGACACAGCTATGTTAGCATAATATAAACAAGCTAACTTTTTTTCCACTCGATAAAAGTTAATGTGAGTGTTCTCGGTGGTCAGGAACAAATGTAATCGCATGGCAGGATGCTGTAAAAGGACCAAACTTCAGCCAGGAGAACAACTGAGATAATCCATCCACAATACGAGGTTAGTCATTCATATACTGCTGCATGGGCTGGGCTGTAGTTACATCGTAAGGTTTTAAAAACTGAGCTTAAATAAATGATTAGCGGTAATAAAAGCCAAGGGAGGTCAACAGTGATCGCTGACTGTTTTAGGAGCTTTTTGAGATCAAATAGAAGAAAATACATAACATTAAACATGTTAACAACACAAAAGCCATATTAAACGCAGACTACTTTAGACCCGGAAGTAGGATTCGTCGCGTCATCACTGAACAACCGGATTGTATAGCCATGGCCATTAATTGGTATGCCATACATATTGAGAAATAAAAAATTAATCCTCTTTCAGAATTTTAGTACACCATACACACCTTGGTCCACATTACATTATAAAATGTTTTATTTGTTGAAAGTAATGAGGAAAGGATTAAGGAAAACAAACAATAACTAAACATTTTATTTATTCAGTTAATATAGTTATAATACATTGTTAATCTACAATTTATTTCACTAAACACAGGGCTAGCATCAAATTACTGAGCTGCTAATTTTAGGTCCTGTTGTTAGATTCTGAAAATAACACACAAAATGTGTTAAACTGTGCAACACATCAAGTGTGTTAAGCGTTTTACACATTTTTTCAATGTTTACACATTTTCTTACACATGTTATGTTAAAATTTACACAAAATGTGTTAATAGTGTAACAACACATTTTTTGTGTCATTTTTTAACACATCCTTTCTAAGAGTGTGAATAACTCCCCCCCCCCCAATACACACTCAACGTCTTTCACGCACAGCCAAAACTTGTCTCTTAAAAAACAGTAACATTATAACGGAGATGTTGGAGAACAAATGGGAAGTTACCCAGCAGCAGGGGCGGGGTTACTGGCCCCTATAAAGAGGAGACCGGGGCTCTTCTCTTTCTAACTGTCTCTGAGTGGCTCTGCTGTCTGTGCTTACGGCTCTACATCCTGGGGTTTGCTTTGCTTGCTTTATTATGTGCTGTCTTGCTGTTATGTGTATCTACTTTCTTGTTTTTCATATGATTCAGTGCATTAAACTCAGTTCCAAGAATTCTAGTCTGTTCCTGAGCATCTTTTCCACTAACAGAAGTCAAAACGTTGTGGTTTTTCAGTCCTGTTTGATCAGGCCTGCTCCTTGACTGGCTCCACACAGGGATTTGCGCCCTGGCACTTCTTATTTATCCAGGACACAAATATGTGTGAGTGCAAACTTTTTATGAGGTGTGTCAAATGAGCCAGAGACCAGGTTTGTGTTTCACTTAGCTGATTTTAAAACCTCCTCTCAGGCTCACTGCTATATAAAAACAAAGATTACTTTCTGGATTTAACTATCATCATGGTTCATGGAGAAATCTTGTGTTGAGTTCAGGGGTGTTTTAGCCCAAAATGAATTAAAGCACCCCAAAAGATTTCTTACTTTTTTGACAATATTTGGTACAGTATATTGTCTTTTTTGTGTGTGTGATACACTGCAAAAATATAGAAAGCATACAGTACTTGGTTAAGATGTAATATTTTAACAACAAAAGTATAGATACCTGGTGCCCTTGGATGGTTGGTGTATTCCAATCCACCTCTGGCGCTGGTGCCCTACCCTCAATTTTAAATGCATATAGACACTGAGGGTTTTCGGGAGGAGCCGTGCTGCTCTCTGGCTCTACACCCGTTACATCAGTAAGTCTAAGGCCGATTAAAGCCCAACTTAGGCATTCATTAAGTGAATCCACAACTCACAGTTACTTTAACACAGGACACTTTATTAAAGTGGATGAAACAGAAATACACAAAACAACACTGCGGGACAGTCAATCAGTGAACTTGATTATGAATGCAATGCGAGGGGCTTTACAAAATTAACTGTGTACAAAAAGTCAAAAGTGCCTGTCAGCTATGTCATTGTGAACAAAAGACTTAACTCTTCCACTCACTTTTGCTGTTAGGAAATTAATCTGAAGGGTTGCTTGATGGACTCCTAAATTTACATCTCATTTAAAAGAAGATATAAAAGAAAACAGGAGCGGCTAAAACTACCGCCATCTACTGGCCTTTGGCGGAAATGAGGAACAGCATGACTGTGACTGCGGGTGGAGTAGCTCTGGTTGTCCCCATCGCTGTACTGTACACTGAATAAATACACTTGTAGATTTCTCAGAAATAAAATGACATGTGAAGAAGAGCTTATAGTGCTCACCCTGGTGAAGCAAATATTTGGCTTCACATTACAATTCTGACTGTAAAGGACAGGCTTACAAATACAATAAATAAACGGGATTTGTTTTTGTACTTTTAGCCTTTAGTTTCATGTTTAATATTAATAATACATTTTAATTTAGCTTGAAAAGTTATGCTAGTGTAACATAGTTAAATAGATTTGAAGTTAAATCCCACTAAATGGGACATTGGCGCCACCTACTGTTGAAAAAGTCACCCTGCAATATTCACAAAGGGCAGAGGATTCTGGGTAATCCTCAGAATAATGGAGGATTCCTGCGAGGTAAGGGATGCGCAAATGTCGTGTGGAGGAAAAATCATATCGCAGGCTGTTAAAGTAATACAGACCCGATTAATTTTGTTGTGTATACATCATTTGTTGCGGGTCATTTCTCCAGTCTTTATGTTGAACTGAGTGCACGTTTATGTGAGATTTATTTATTGGGAGGAGAGGAAACAAAATGGGAGCATAGTTAGCTAACCCTGTTGTTGCTTTCCCGTTTAGATTTTGTGCTGATTGCCCACGACATAAAAAAGAGAGCATTCTAACCATTGCCTTTTTGTTGTGAATGCAGGTATGTGACTGTGCCACACTGTTTAGAGAATTTACATTGTTTCATGTACAGCTTTAAAATATATTTCTATATTCCTTTCATTTGGGAAATTTAACATGCAATGTTAATGGTGTTGAAGTTTTTCTATTTTGGTTGTATAAATTTACCACTATACGATCACACTGCGAGTGGAAATGTAATCCTGAGAATAATGGAGGATTCCTGCGATATTTTGTGCTGATTGCCCACGACATTAAAAAGAGAGCATTCTAACCATTGCCTTTTTGTTGTGAATGCAGACCAGAGAAGACACTACACAGAGGTCACACTAGACTCTGGGTAAAACGTTAAGAGGGTGTCTGGTTTTTGTTACTAATGTGGACACTTGGTTTTAGTTTCAATTGATTAATTATGTGAAATAAAAATATGAACTCGACTCGGGCATTGTGCGTGCAATTTGGTGAGAGCCTCCCTTTGGTTAGACTTAATTTGTCATTAAAAAAAAGACACGATTTCCACATAGAGAATAGAAGAGAGGGTGGAGCCACTGAGCTCCGAGCCGCCCGGCTGTTTTCCTTTACGTCCGCTGAGCACACATAAAAAGACTGCTCCGTCGGGTTGAACTTCATTCGACTTTGCTTGTTCAAAGAAGAAACTGTAACCATGAGTGGACGGGGCAAGGGTGGCAAAGGACTCGGCAAGGGAGGCGCCAAGCGTCACCGTAAAGTTCTCCGTGATAACATCCAGGGTATCACCAAACCCGCTATCCGTCGTCTGGCTCGCCGTGGCGGAGTGAAGCGTATCTCCGGCCTCATCTACGAGGAGACTCGTGGTGTGCTCAAGGTGTTCCTGGAGAACGTCATCCGTGATGCCGTCACCTACACTGAGCACGCCAAGAGGAAGACTGTGACCGCCATGGATGTGGTGTACGCTCTGAAGAGGCAGGGCCGCACTCTGTACGGCTTTGGCGGTTAAACTCATTCGCCCTAATCCATCAAACGGCTCTTTTAAGAGCCACCCACTTTCACTTTGAGAGTTTTGTTCCCTTATCACCGACTGACATTGCCTACATATTGTAACTGACTGGGTTACAAGTCAGTTGACTGTTGTGTTATCAGTGTATTGTGTTCAGAATTGCCAATTACTTACGGCATAGTTGGACCACATCCGCAGCATGGTGATTTACCGAGTGTCCTTGAATGTGCAGTAGTCGAGAGGCCGGTTAGCCTGTCAATCACATCAGCTACCAATGACAGTCTGGAGGAGAGCAGGTGTGTGGTTGGCTGACAGTGTTCGGGGGCGGGGATTAGAGTAGTTTGTGTGTGGCGGAAGACAGAAGAGTGTCGGGGGTTGTGCTGTTGCTGTAGAGCGCACTTTCCCCCCGTTGCGTTGGCTACGGCCCACATTAGCCCGTGTTACTATTCTGAATAAACACCGGTAACCGGAACGCTGATCTTCTGTCGAGGGACGCTACAAGATTATATTGACTCTCCGTTTTGCTATAAGATTCAGCTGTAATGCGTGCTTTTCTCCACAACGTTACAATAACTGTCATGACCACAAACTGAACTTCACAGGTTACAGGCCTATTCAATACCACTGTTTATTAATACTCACTGAACAGTCATAGACCAAACAAAAGAAAAATAATAAATTTCACTTATTCATCAGTTTATTTGTAAATGTCTTCCTGCCATAAATCTGCTTGAAACAGAAGTGCTTGCTTAGTAGATTTTTTTTTTTTTTTTTTTTTTAGGTAACTAACCCACCTTTGATCTAGTAAAAGGTGGACATGAGTTGCTGAAACCCAATGAAGCTTCTTAAACCTCTTCCTGATGTGTGCCTGAAATATCATCTTCACCAATCATATCAATATAACAGTTTTGATGTGATCTTCCTTTCTGAAAGGCTTACTCACTCTCACAATCCTGACATAACCTTCATACAAGCAACATTGTCTAACATATGTTTTAGTACGCAGATTTTATGCACTTGAAATGCAACGTCTGTTTAAACTGCAAACAAAGTATCAAAGGCAACTGTAAATGATCTGTGATGAAACGACCCACATCGCAAACAAGAAGTTTTGCCAGGTTGTCTACATTTAGTTGACGTGCGTCCAGGTATAAATAATAATAATAATTTAAAAAAAGCTCCTTTGAAGGAGTGGATCAGAATGACAGAAAATACACCACACCACTAGTGTTTGCATGTAGCTCACAGCTGTGGTTCGCTTTCGGTCTAAATGAATCTTAGACCTAAATGAGAGTTTGTAGTGATTTACAATTATAAGTCTGAACCTCTTTAATCTGTTCAGCTGTCTTGTTTTTAAGTTTTAATGCAAGTACTTTAAGGAACAAACAATGAGACAATGTTTATGCTTCTGACAGCATAAACTCTGACAGCACTGAGCAGCTCCTTTAGTGGCAGGCTGCAGCACCCACGATGTGGGACAGAGAGATTACTCAGGTCTTTCCTCCCCACTGCTGTCAGACTCTACAACAAAGACTTGCAGCTGATCAAACACACACATCCACACAAGTGCAATAAGACTGCTATATGTGCAATTCTTTTTTTCTGACAAAGTTGTACTTTTCTATTTTCTTACTCAGTTGTATATAGCATTTGTATTCTATTGCATACCAGTGTTTTCTAATTTCTGCTACATAACTTTGCACTTTTGCTGTAACGAAACAAATTTCCCACCTGTGGGACTAATCAAGGTCATCTTATCTTATGCACTTACGACACAGATCTCTGGTTTCAAAGCAAGTTTTTAAAAAGAAAAGTCTGGGTAATAACTTCACAGATTTCAGATTTTTATTCATGTACTAAAATAACTAAATGTGTTGCACATACTGATAGACTAACAGGGCTGTCCCACTTCAGTTCTAGTGTGAACATGAGTTTGACACCTATGGATTAAAGATTTAGTGTCATTACTTTAACCAAGTGTACTCTCAGAGGTGAGTGGCTCTTACAAGAGCTGTTAGTTGGTTGAGGAAAGTGGCTGGATTTTATTCAGCTTTCTCATTCTTCTTGGCCTGGATGTTGTCGGCCCAGCAGCTTGTTCAGCTCTTCGTCGTTGTGGACGGCCAGCTGCAGGTGGTGGGGGATGATCCTGACAAGGGCTTAGATTTGGTTTTGGCATTGGTGGGGATGGATGATTCAACCTCCAAACCCTGCCCTGCTTTTGTCTTTGTTTCTTGATTATTATTATTATTATTTTTTTTTTAAAAAAGAGGAGAAATATACTTGCCTACATATGCTATTCTTCATGCTTTTAAACCATTTAAAATTACAATTCATAGTTTTATATGTGAATTACTTAATGTTAAATTACCATTAAACAAATGACTGAGTAAGTATTTTAGACTTTTGTTTACTTCAGCCATATTCCATATCAATCAGGTATCATACCAAAAAAAAGGAAGCTTCAAATACAGTCATGATAATAAAAGAATATGACTTTAAGGACTTAACATTAGTTCAGTTATAGTACACCAACATCTCTTATATGCATTAGCACTAAGGGAACACTGAATGACCTGGTGGTTTTTGTCCATCTAAGATGACCACAAAGTAAAAGATCTCTCGGCAAAATGATGCAACATTTTAGGCACTATTGCCCCGATCAAGTTAGTGAGCTGGGATGTTTTATTCTCAACATGAACTACTGTTACAGCAACAGACATGGACTACTGGTGTCCCACACAACAACTCAATGTCCACTATGTGAAGGGGCCACACACATGCCTGCTCCTCTCGTTAACTGAGATAAACTGCTGGCATATTTGTTTTACATCTATGAACAGAATCAACTTTTTGGAGATTTACTTTCCTGGATGACTGAGAATGCATGAAGACGTAAACAGGTCCGTGAAAGGCCCAGCCAATGACATTGGCCATAGTGAGGCAATTGTGAAAATAAAGTCAGTGAATTCCACGTTGATGCAAACTGTAATTTCTGGTATAGAAACAGCATTAAGATTCAAGTGAGCATAAAACTTGTTTTCTAAAAAGAATACTAATAAAAAGAATAAAGGAGCGAGCTCTTGGTGTGAGTGAGGTGGCTCTGAAAAGAGCCGTTGTTTGTAGGAGAGCGTGCAGCTTAAGCTCTCTCTCCGCGGATGCGGCGAGCCAGCTGGATGTCTTTGGGCATGATGGTGACCCTTTTGGCGTGGATGGCGCACAGGTTGGTGTCCTCGAAGAGTCCGACCAGATAAGCCTCGCTGGCCTCCTGCAGAGCCATGACAGCAGAGCTCTGGAAGCGCAGGTCGGTCTTGAAGTCCTGAGCGATCTCGCGGACCAGACGCTGGAAGGGCAACTTGCGGATCAGCAGCTCGGTGGATTTCTGGTAACGGCGGATCTCGCGCAGAGCCACGGTACCAGGCCTATAACGGTGGGGCTTCTTGACGCCTCCGGTGGCCGGGGCGCTCTTACGAGCGGCCTTGGTGGCCAGCTGCTTCCTGGGGGCTTTGCCGCCAGTAGACTTGCGAGCAGTCTGCTTGGTTCGTGCCATTCTTCCTCACTTTTCTTTTCTTGTGATACGAGCAGAAAATGTAGCGAACAGAGGAGACTCGCTGCTCTTAAAGTGTGTGACTGGCTGTGACGCGGTGCCGCTCCGGCTCGTGATTGGTGACGGGCTCCACGTGGAGCATCGCCCCGCCTCGGTGTGTGCTGCTCATTGGAGAAAAGTGCATTGATGTTGCGCGCTGCCGCAAGCCTCTCTGCGATTGGTGCGTGACGAAGCTGCGCGCGCTCTGCGGAAATATAAGCGAGGCTTTGAGCTGATCGGACCACATTTTCTCTTAGTCTCGATACTACGAAGAAAATAACCTGTCAAAATGAGTGGGCGCGGCAAGACCGGAGGCAAAGCCAGAGCTAAGGCCAAGACCCGCTCATCCCGTGCCGGGCTTCAGTTCCCCGTGGGTCGTGTCCACAGACTGCTGCGCAAAGGCAACTATGCCGAGCGTGTAGGAGCCGGCGCCCCCGTTTACCTGGCAGCTGTGCTCGAGTACCTGACCGCTGAGATCCTGGAGCTGGCTGGCAACGCAGCCCGCGACAACAAGAAGACTCGTATCATCCCACGTCACCTGCAGCTGGCTGTGCGCAACGACGAGGAGCTCAACAAACTCCTGGGGGGAGTCACCATCGCTCAGGGTGGTGTGCTGCCCAACATCCAGGCTGTGCTGCTCCCCAAGAAGACCGAGAAGCCCGCCAAGGCCAAGTAAACGCAAAGCGCTCGGCTTCACCAACAACAAAGGCTCTTTTAAGAGCCACACACTTCTCTCTGAGCAAACATCCTTCTTGCTCTTACTCTGTCTGTAACAACTTGTGTATTGGGAAATGTAGATTATGCATCTTGATTTACTTTGAAATGTACATTTATTCATGTCATCTTACAGAACCGGGGACAGAAATCCACCTTCAAATAAAAACTACTTTCATTAACTCCAAAGCTCTTTGCGTTTGGTCTATTCTTGTTTTTCCTTTTCTCTTCCTTGCTGCTGGTATTTTTAGACACAAGGGCAACATTTTAAATAAAACACTTCAACACAAAATCTGTTATTTTTTTCCCCTTTTTATAAAATTCTCTTTAATCTTGATGTTCATGCAATGTGCAGGGCATATCCATAATATGGTCATTACAAGAACACACTCCAAATAATAAATAAGTCTGTAAATAAACATAATAGGTTTGCTACAGCACAGTAGTATTTGTTTTATTTAAGATGATCACGAAACAGTAGAAGAAGAAATCTGTGGCTTGTATTTATGTGCTAAATGCTTCAAATGTCTTCATGATGTCTCCACAGAGCTGATCAGGAGAGTCTGCAGCATCAAACTGATCTGGACTCAGTATTTAAGGTTTGTACATGTACACCAACCTCCTTTTTAAATTGTTTTTATGTTGCACAGTCCAATATTCATCATAAAATAATGGCAAAATTCCACAAATAATTAGACAGTGAATTAGTTTCACTTTATTTTTTATATTGTGGATAAAAGGCGTAGCGTGGAGATAACACTACTTAAAATTGATGGATCAAAACAGGCTTTTTTTAAAATACATATGTATTTATATAACACATTTTTTTTCAGAAAAGCAAATTAATGTTAATAATCTATGTTCTTATATGAATAAGAACCAAACTGACAGTCCGCAAAAACTATCCAGTAATGATAATGTTGTCTGGTAGGAGTTTTATTTTAAAAAGTTACTTGCATAAAATTTAAAACTTAATTTTTGTTAAATTGAAAACAAACACTAAGCAAATCTGTGAACATTTGTTTTTACTATGAAGATCTGAATTTTCATTAATTTTGATTGTGTCATTTATTTTCCAGATGCTGGAGGGAAACATTATCATGTTTGTGAAGAACGAACTAAAGAAGCTGCAGAATGATCTGAATCCAGATTATTCAGAGTGTCAGAGGGATGAAGAGGTGGTGTTGGACAGTGAGGAAGAGAAGCAGAGAAGGAGCAGCAGAGAGGCATTTCTGAAACTTGCAGTTAACTTCCTGAGAATAATGAAACAGGAGGAGCTGGCTGACTGTCTGCAGAGCAGTGAGAGGATTTCTCTTCATAAATTCAGTCTTTACAGGAATGAAATTGTCACATTTTCTATAATCATAACACTCATGTTTCTGGTGCTTTCCTGTAGAAAGTCCTGATCCACTTTGTGAGAACACATTTAAATGTAACCTAAAGAAGAAGTTCCAGTGTGTCTCTGAGGGGATTGCTAAACCAGGAAACCAAACCACTCTAAATGAGATCTACACAGAGCTCTACATCACAGAGGGAGGGACCGGAGAGGTCAACACTGAACATGAGGTCAGACAGATTGAAACGTTCTCCTGGAAACCAAACAGACCAGAAACAACAATCAGGTGTGAAGACATCTTTAAAGCTTCGACTGAAAGAGACAAACCAATCAGAACAGTTCTGACCAAAGGAGTGGCTGGCATCGGGAAAACATTCCTGACACAAAAGTTCACTTTGGACTGGGCTGAAGACAAGACCAACCAGGACATCCAGTTCATGTTTCCATTCCCATTCAGAGAGCTGAATTTACTGAGGGATAAAAAGTTCAGCTTAGTGGGACTTATTCATCACTTCTTCACTGAAATCAAAGAAGCAGGAATCTGTAACTTTAAAAAGTTCAAAGTTGTGTTCATCTTTGATGGTCTGGATGAGTGTCGACTTCCTCTGAACTTCCACATCACTGAGATCCTCACTGATGTTACAGAGTCCACATCAGTGGATGTGCTGCTGACAAACCTCATCAGGGGAAAGTTGCTTCCTTCTGCTCACATCTGGATAACCACACGACCTGCAGCAGCCAACCAGATCCCTGCTGACTATATAGACATGGTTACAGAGGTCAGAGGGTTCACTGACCCAAAGAAAGAGGAGTACTTCAGGAAGAGACAGAGACAAGGAAGAGGCCAACACCATAATCTCTCACATCAAGACATCACGAAGCCTCCACATCATGTGTCACATCCCAATCTTCTGCTGGATCACTGCTACAGTTCTAGAGAGCAGGAAGATGATTGAAGCACTGGGGAAACTGTCTTTTTAGCAGCTGCAGAAAGGAAACCTGATCTTCTATGAAACAGACCTGACAGAGTGTGGGTCAGAGAAGCCTCAGTGTACTCAGGAGTGTTCACACAGATTTTTAAAGACGAGAGAGGAGTATACCAGGACAAGTTTTACTGTTTTGTCCATCTGACATTCGCCAACTCTGGTATCAACCTGCTGGAAGAGGAACAAATGGCATCAGTGAAGACTGGAGAGTCTTTAGTACAAAATTTCTACCAGAGTGCTGTGGACAAGGCCTTGAAGAGTCCAAATGGACATCTGGACTTGTTATGTTGAAAGTTACCTTGAAACCAAACCAAGCACACCATTGTTTTTTCTTGTGACATTACCAATGAGTTTGATGTGTCACATGGCCCTCTCCCTATTGAAAAAAACAAAAGATGTATCCAAGATGGGCAACTTCTAAATGGCCACCATGGTACATCATCAAATTCAAAGCAGTTCCTTACAATGATTGTGTTGTGTGTGTTTGTAGGTTGTCAGGCTATCAGATCACAGGACCAGGCTTCACCTCTCTGGCCACAGCTCTGCACTGCAATCCCTCCTATTTGAAAGAGTTGGACTTGAGCTATAATCACCCAGGAGACTCAGGAATGAAGCTTTTGTTTGCTCTAACGGTGTGTTCACACCGAACGCGATGGACGCGAATAAAACGCCCCAAACGCCCCTAATTTGACGCGTGTACATTCGCGTCTCAACGCGTGTCCAAGAAAAATCCATCGCGCGTCAGAATATGATATTTTGACGCGCGTGAACCGGAAATGTGGGAGGAATGTGGGAGGGAGTTGTGCCAGACCGGTATTTTTGCAAGATGGCAGCTATCGAGCTAGCGCTTGAAGAGAGAGTCTCCCTTCTCTATGTACTGTGAAGAGCAGAGTAGCGGCGTAAAGGACATCCTCGCCGTACCCGGGTCCATCAGGTCCTCCAGAGGCATGAGCAGTTTGGTGAGTTTCACCACTTGCTCCAGGAGCTGCGCCTGGATGACGGCCGATTCCAGCGCTATCACCGTCATTCACTCGGCCAGTTTGAGGACCTGCTTTCCCTCGTTGGTCCCAGCATCGCCCGCCTAGACACCAACTACAGGCGCTCAATCCCACCTGCAGAGCGCCTGTCTGTCTGCCTGAGGTTAGTAAAACTATTTAATACGGTAGTCCTTTATTGATATCTGTGCTAATATGCTAATCCATCCAGTTATACACTGCTAACATGGATGTGCTATGCTAACAGTGAATGCTGTCGGTGTTTACTGAAAGCAAACTGTGGTACAGAGACGACTCTTTATAATATTTCTAGTGATACTCAGAAGCTCTCATCAAGCCCCGATTTAATTTGATTTATGCTGTTATCAGTGTTTGCATGATAGCATGGCTGTGGTGTCACATCAATGTATGCGCTCGGTGTTTGCTGATATCAAACTGTAGCATTAGCACCACTGAGTTAACCTTGTAGTGATACTCACTCCTTTTTATTTAGACCTGGTTTAATTCTGGGATAGTTGAATATTTGTATATAATCCCTGCAGCTGTCAGACTCTATAGCAGGGGTCACAGCCTTTATTAAAACAGAGTTAGATAAAACTGAACAGTTTGGTTCATCTCTAGTTACATGGTTCTATCTTGATAAGCTGTCTTATCACAGATTAATTTTTCAAAAATATTAATGATTTAAGCAAGGAAAGGGCTACATGTCAACACACAACTCTTTATTTCTATTAATGTCTTACTTCATTCCTACCTGATTGACATGTTTAGGAATTATGAGTGATTGGCTCACTGTAGTTGTGAAAGTTGCTACCAATCAAATTATGATATGTTAAAGTTAAAACAAAACACAACTGTTTTAGATATTATCTAATATACATTTTGTAATTATCCTTATAATTACAAAATGTTTTATGTAAGATTTAAGTTTTGTGATTTATATCTGACATCACAAAAGTATTTTGGAATTTGAATAATGTATTTTGTAACTGCAGTACACATAATACTGATTTTGAACAATTTTGTCCAGGTTCCTTGTCACCGCGGACTCCTTCAGGACCATCGCGTTCAGTTTCAGAGTCGGTGTGTCCACGGTGAGCCAGATCACCCCCCAGGCAGCGACGTCCATCTGGGACTGTCTAGTGGACGACTTCATGGCTGTGCCTTCACCTGGAGACTGGCGCTCCATCACAGAGGGATTCCAGGAGCGCTGGAACTTTCCTCTGTGCTGTGCAGCTCTGGATGGGAAGCACATCCAGACAAAGGCACCCCATATATCATATAGGAGACACACACATTGATATACACTAAGTATTTATTTCATTTCTTTTTTGTGGTGCCCAAATTGATGCACCTGCTTGATTTTGTTTAAACAATTATTGCACACTTTCTGTAAATCCAGTAAACTTCTTTTCACTTCTCAAATATCACTGTGTGTGTCTCCTGTATGATATATTTAACTGACATTTTTTATTGTAACAACCAACGATTTATACAGGAAAATGATGTCTATTAACAAGGTTGCCCAAACTTCTGCATCCCACTGTATCAGTATATTTTGTCATTAGTATAATATGAAATAAATTCTACATGTGTCAAGTCGTGTGCCAACATTTGCTGTGTAGTAGAACTGAGACATTAGTCATTATAAAAATTTATTTGAAATAATATTAAAAGTCTCAAACAGAAAAACATTAAACATAAATATATAAAATATAAGAATTTACAGAGAGACAGTAATAAAAAGGACCAGCTGCTCTCCAGAGCAGGAACAAGGCTGAGGAGGAAATGCTCCATTGGAGACTGGTGTGGCCTCTTCAGGGACTCCAGGATGGCCAGCTCCACCGCCGATGGACCGTCCTGGGACCCGTCCCTCATCTGCCTCGGAGCCGTCCTCCTCTGTGGGCCTGTAAAACAGCACAAAACACAAAGAAATGAGAAGGCTGCTACTAGATTTTAATTTCAACATTGAAGAAAAAAAAAAAACAATAACAGGATATAATCAGATTGGTTGTAGATATTTAGTAAAGGTGATCACAAGGGAATCCCACCGACTAAAAAGGTATCAGTGCTTGCTGTACATATCTGTGGGTGCAGCAGCAGGAGCTCAGGGACTGGGGATGCTCTGCTGCAGAATCAGTTCGTTCTATCAATACAGTATTAAATGTTAACAGGTTGGATATAATAATCGTAGAGTAGACAGTGGTCCCTCATTTATTGCAGGGGTTCTCAGAATAACTAGCCCCTGGTCACAGTTCTCACAATTGGTTCTCAAAGTGCAAACCTTTGTAGATTGCAAAACGTAAAAGTATTATTATGCCGCGGTTTGTCTTCATCTGCCCGCCACTTTCGTGCGCCTTTTTCCCTCACGGTGCAGGTGTCTATTTCCGAATGAGGCTCATAGTTATGGGTGTTTTTGTGCCGTTTTTTTCTATTGGACGCGATGGTTATCAAAACCAAACGTGATAAATTTGGCAAGCGCAGGAGACACGACACGGAGGAGATTTGTCAATCAGGCTGCAGAATGCAATGCTGTCCGGTGCAATAAAAAATCAGCGAAAAAGCAAAGCAGTGACGGATGAATAGCGGGACCACTGTGTGCTGTTTATTAATAAACAACAAAATATATTCCTAAATGACAACATGCATAAAAGCAGAACGGTATTTGTACGTCAGTGGGAAAATAGCGGTGGCTTGCTAGCTTTTGTGCGACTTCCCCGGGTCAGTGAAAACTTTCAAAAGAGAAATGAATGAACTTACCAGGTTGCCCGATCTCTTCACATATCTTCCTCCAAGCTCGGTCCTTTTTATTCCTGTCTCGGTACTGAAAGCAGCTGGTGTTGTACAGCTCCGAGTTGTTTGCTACCGCATTGATTAGCCTTCCCCTCCATTGAAGTATGAAAGGCTTTGGCTGGATCTGCCCCTTTGACCTAGGTAACAGCCACGTCACCAGGCTCCTGATTGGTTGTCGCGGCGCGATTTGACGCTGGAGTTCAGATTTTTCCAACTCGAGCGGTAGACGCGAAACGCGCGTATGCACAAAATGCAACACAAAAACTCACGCGCGTGGTTTTATTCGCGAGTCAAACGCGCCAGACGCGCTGCACTGACGCGCGTTTCACGCGTTTTGGCGTTTTCGCGACGCAAATCTGCTTCCGAATTTTCGCGGGACCCGCAATCGCGCGTCATCGCGCCTTTCCATTGACTTTACATGTAAACCTGACGCTCTATTCGCGTCCATCGCGTTCGGTGTGAACACACCGTCAGGGAGGATCCACATGTGAAACTGGACAAAAGAGGAAATAAAGCTGTTTTTTTTCTCCAGCATATTGTAAGGTAACCACTGACCTGATTGCCAGTAATACAGTCTGTATGTCCAGTTAAGTGGGCAGCTGTGTGGGTGAACGACTCAGAACCAATCACAGTTAATACTGCAAATATACACAATTATTACAGTTTTCAAGGATAGTTAAGTTGTTTTAATAGGGAGAGAAGGAAACACTAAGCATTCAGGAGGGTAAGCCTGTAGGGGTCAGTAACCATAACACTGAACTATGTTCCTGTTTGGCTCTTCCACGAAGATGTTACATTTTTAAATTTTTGTTCTTTCTTCTTAGATTAAGCTTCTGGATTCATCGCTGGTGATACTGACACATAGCCAGTGCTCCTGTGTGGCAGGCGCTGTTATGTGCAATCACACAGTGGCATTGCTCTTCCAAACAGCACACTACTCACAACTCAGAGTGCCGGTCGTCCCCCCTGTGCATAGCTGCACGGAATCTGAACAGCAATGGCACAAGCCACGGACAGTGGTAATTTAAATGAGGTTAAAGTTTTTGAATTAGTCCATGTTTACATATGAACAGCAACACCATCCATAGTAAATGTGTCTTCTGTTAGGGTGTGAGACCAGGACCCATCAACTCCATGATCTTCACTAAGCCGGTACCAAATAGGATGGCCCAGACTGGAGTATGGTAATTAGATTTGTAAAATTTGGTTTCCTGTGTTACAAATGCATGTTGCTATTTGTTCATACATACATGTGTCAGAATAGGTATTAATTTACATACAACATTACACTTTCTGAAGACGGCCTACTCAGTCATGTACATATACATCCCAGTCTCTAACTTATGCACCACTGTTTTACACCTTTTAGTTTAGTTGTTGTTCAGTATAACAACCTTCTTCCTTACATTATTGTCATTGATGTTTTCTTTAGGAGTGGCTTCTAAAGAGGCATGGTGGGTCCGTTACCAGATCCCTGCTTGTTCAGAATAACGGAAGCATATGCAAAATTTAATATTGAGGACAGGCCACTTGTGAGACACAATGAACATGAGACCTGACAAGCCCCTTGTGGAAAGTGCCTTTGGGCTGGTGCAGGGGGGCAGTCTTCTGTCATATCAGCAGCCGGTTTTGACAACCCGGTACATCACACTACAGCGTGATGCACCACCAACATCGCACTTGCCTCTGGAGGGGTACGACATCTTGCCATCAGATTGTGTGTTTGTGTGCTCAGAAGAAGAGCTTCTGCATCTGAAAAACTTGTCTGTAACTCTGGAAATGGCTCACAAAATAGAGGAAGCTACATGTGAGCAAAGCTCTTTGTCTGAGTGGCATCAGCTCCGCAGGCCCAGAGTGACTGCCTTTAGGTTTCGGGAGGTGTGTCATGTCAGAGGCCAGAGCTCGGCAGAGTCACTAGCAGAGCGTATATTGAAGGGAACAAGGCAGACAGCAGACATGAGGAGAGGAACTGAGATGGAGCATGCAATAGCACCAGAGTATAGTAGGCTAATGAATGTTAACTACTCACCCTGTGGTCTGGTCATTCACCCCATTGCCCCCTGGCTTGCTGCATCTCCTGATGGTGTTGTTTTTGACCCCAATGAATACCCCCAGTTTGGCCTCATTGAATTCAAATGTCCCAATGTACAAAACTTTATTGACTGCAAATATGTTCAAATGGAACGTGGTACCCCTAAACTAAAAAAAGAGCCACACATATTACTGGCAAGTGCAGGGGCAACTGCTCATCAGTGGGATGCAGTGGTGTGACTTTGTTGTGTGGGACTACCTAGTGCAAAGAATATACATGGATACAGATGTGCACAATGCAATCAGAGAAAAGGCTGACTACTTATTTTTGTACATATATATGCCAAGATACCTGTGTTTGGAAAAATGAACAGAAAAACAGATCCTTCAGGCTGGCTGGAACAAAATAACTGATGTTTTATTTGCAATGTATTTCATGAATTTTTTGTTGTCAAATCAATAAACTGTTATTTAAGCAATGGCATCAATTTCTTTTTTTTAAAAAAACACACATTAAAACATTGAATTTGGCCAGAACTTATTTACATGGTAAGTATTTTAAAGTCCATGCCTAGCATACTGATATACATTTAGACAATAAGACAACTGAATGAAGAAAATGACAAATGGTATTTTTGATGTTACAAAAGCTCAATGTCACTTATAATTTTAAAATGATTTAGTGATTTACTTTATAATTTTGATAAACAATTTTGTTGAATCTGAATAGTAATATAGTATTATAATTAAACAGTATTATTAACATTCAACATTTGCAATGAAGTAGAATTATCAATAACTGGAACTCAACTATCAGCACCCAAGTACCAGTTCTGTAATCAAGTATTGTCAGCTGAGAAGGAAGAAATGCAACTGTAGTGGCCTCAGCTGCAGGTCTTTTTCCATAAGTTACTTACTGGCACTGGTGTCTTGGGAAAAATCCATCTTGTCTCACTTAACCCATTTTTTTAAACTAATGCTGTGTTCTGGTAATTTGACAGCATACATGCTACTGCAAACAGTTGGTTGGTCGGTGGATAAGACCAGGTCTAAAAATATGTAAGTGTGTTTTTGATTTATTAGCTGTATTTATTAATACATGTGAAGTGAATGTAAATACAAAGCCTGTTTAATTATAGCTTTAGTCACTTCCCTTTCAAATAAGTATTGTTGATAATTTTGTTTTTTAAGATTTATTTTTTTCTCATTAACACTCATCATCACACTGCCTGCATTATTGAATTTTTAAGCTACAGACCACAAAATATGAGGTCCACATTTACTGTTACACATTGGCTCTAATTAATAATTTGCTAATGAGTTGTTAGAGTTAAGTGTTTATGCACTGTGTCTTATTGGCCCTTTTAGATTTCTTTGATCTGACGCTGGATCCAAACACAGCACACAGGAACCTCAAACTGACAACAACAAGGAGGTGACACATGTGGAAGAAGACCAGCTGTATCCTGATCATGATTTTAGGTTTGATCAGCCTCAGCTACTGTGTACCAACAGTCTAAGTGGTCGCTGTTACTGGGAGGTCGAGTGGAGAGGTTCATGTTGCAGTAACTTATGGACAGTGTTGGGGAGTAACGGAATACATGTACCGCCGTTACGTATTTAAAATACAAAATATGAGTAACTGTATTCCGTTACAGTTACCGTTTAAAAAGGTGGTATTCAGAATACAGTTACTTTGTTGAAATAAACGGATTACACTGCGGTACTTTCCTGTTTGATATTGTTACGGGTCAGGACTGTTTGGGTTTTCTTTGACAGCTACGTTCTGTTGTTCCAGGCGGCAGCGTTACGGTTGCCATGGTTACAGGGCGACGCTCTCTCTCTCTGCGACTGCGTGTTTCCTGGGTGAGAGAGCGCCTTTTCGTTGTTGTTGTGCTAAGCTAACAGGCAGAATGCTACAAGCATAGCTCTAAAGAATGTAGCATCATGGGCAGTGTAGTCCGTGTTTTTAAGGCTTTTAAGGCTGGTGTAAGCATCACAGCAGATGTCTTTATGCCAAAGTAACTGAGGATAAAACACAGAAAAAAGGAGATTTTCCTGGAGTGGCTTTTTAAATCAGATAGCCTTAGAAATATTCTGCAGTTGAACAAAAACTGAAGAAAACCATGAATCAATATATGAACATTACCTGATGCTGCTGAAGTAAAGCAGAGCAAAGTTACAGAAATTTTTTTTAGAGGTTTTAATAGTGAACAAGGTGAGTTTTTTGCAATTTGGCACAAAAAACAACTGACAACAGCACTAAGCACAACTGTACACTGATGTATAATAAGCAAGGGAATAATGTGGAAAACATATTTCAGATGGGGAAACTTTTCTTGAAGTATACTACGAGAGAGCTGTGCAAGAAGTATGATGTTTTGTTTTTTTGTTTTGTTTTGTTTTCAATCGTGGTGGAAACAAGACAGGAAGAGGGAATTAATGACAGTATTTATCAAATGTGAAGCGTAGTTTGGATCTTCTTTTGCTGCTGGTTCAGTTAATTTTTAATTTTGATTGGAGAGTGATGAAACCTGGAGCTTCAGAATCTGTGAGCTGTCTTTCAGAAAGCAATGGAGCAATCTCAGAGGACAAAGAGCTCAGAAAGTTGTTGAACATTTTAGTTTCGTTTCACAGTAAAATGAGTCAGAGCATCATCAGGACTTAATATTGTACTCTGATTCTTTTGAGAATAAAACACTTGAGGAAGAGCACTACGATTGCGATGAACATGCTAAAGATTATGTTATCATGAAATTTATGTTGACTAAAGGACTGATGAAACTTTGTGCTATGGCCAACAAAGAGCACCAGGTTGGGGTGTCACTTTGAACGAGCTGGGTGTGGGATATGGGGGTAATGCGCAAGCTTATTTATCTTTGGTTAAAAAGTCCCCGAAAATGCAGACAGTCTATGCAAATTCTAACTGATATCAGCATTCATGGTTTCTGTCAGGCAATATCTTCCTTAAAGTTTTGCAAGAAAACCAAGGTCTCTCATTGAAATTAGCACGTAGAAAGCAACTGAATTGAGACAAGTTTTGCTTTACACAAGCCCAGTTCTACTGAATAATATACCAAGCCAAATGTATAGATACTTTATACTGTTATCTGTATCTACAAGAATTCTTCTAAGTCCTGATTTGTATATTGATAACTGACTGTGATTATGCAGAGGATGTTTTGAAGCAGTTTGTGAAAGATTTTGCTTTGATTTATGGTCTTGACTTTGTTGGTTATAATATACATTCTTTAATACACCTAGCTCAAGATGTACGGAAGTTTGGCCCTTTAGACAGCATTTCCTGCTTCCCATTAGAAACCTTCCTTGGTGGAATTTATTTGGATTCTGGAAGCAGATTGGGAAAGGGAAGCGGAAAAGGAGGTAATTGTGTTGAAAACACCTTAAAAGCAAAAATTTATTGAGATTATAAGAAGAAAAAAAACCTGACAGTTTCTTTAGCAGACCCTTGCTGCTCATCAGGTTCAGATATGATTTCAAAATAGCGCTTTATAACTTGTTGACTTTTAAAAAATTGTTTTAGACTTTTTTTTTGATGCCATTATATACATTAATGTTTTTAGTTTGTAGGACTAACCAGTACCCTAAATTATGTGTTTGGATTATTATTTATTTGTGTGTGTATGTTTGTTGTATTTTGTTTGTTTGTTTGTTTTAAGGCCAGTGATCCCGTCGAGCTCTGATGAGGATTGGGACAACACTGCGGAACAGCCAGAGACCTCACCACCATCAGCAATGGAGAATAGACATTCAAGTGAAACTCACTTCCTGAACATCACTCATCCATTTGTTCAGCCGCTACAACCCTCAACTCCTTCACCTGTGGTTTCACAACCAGTTCCAAGACAACTTCTACAAGCCACCAATACGAGCATGTTTGTACGTGTTCTAACCCTCCTGGAAGACATTAAGGACACTCAGAGGGTCCACAGTCGAATGCTACAGTCTCTCCTTACACAACGTGATGGACCAGTTGCTGCAGTATTACCCGAGGGTGCTGTATTTCCCATCCGGACAGTAGCAGATGTGGCAGCACTGGAGCAAAAACTGGCAGACCCTGTCTTCCTAAAAGAAGTGGTAAATAATAATGATGTAATAACAATATTCAATGATTAATGCCTCAATCAGTCTGTGTTTCATGCAGTTATGATCAAGGAAAGTTGCTGTTTGTTCGAACATGGTCAGTGCAATGAAGGAGTGGGAGGAGAGCTGAACAAAAGTTGCTATTTTTGTTAATAAAATAACTTCTCCAAACATTACCTAGTTATAAGTTGTGCCATGCCAAACCCAAAACTTAAGAAATTACTTTTGGTGAATCATTTAGCTCTTTGCATTCACATCAGACAGTGTTTGACTTTGACACCTAACTCTTTCTCAGTCAATTAGCATCAATATTATAGAGCCTAATTACTGTGTAGCTGTGCTTGCTTTCTTTTAGGTGTGACTGATGGTACTACTGTCAGTAAAATTATTGTCCTTGCGTGTCCTAAGGTTTCTGTTGTGGCAGAGATCAGAGGGAGCACTGTTGATGAAGCCACAAGAAGAATGATGGCCTTCATTATGGACAATGCTCTTTCCAGGCAATATAACTTCGTTGGGTGCCATGGAAAGCGGGAATTTCGAGGGCTTAAAGTTTTTGAAGTGCTATATGGTAAGTTCATTAGTTGTAAGATATTTTGTTGATGTTTGAATAACGGATGCTCACTACAGCTGCAGTCATTCAGAATCAACTTTTCTCTCCACCATTGTGAGCGGCTAGCTTCGCAATAACAGAAGTTTGACTTGATTGACGCGGGAATGTTCCCAGTTAGCCTAGCAGTCAGCAAGGAGGCTTCAGCGGTGCATTATGGGATCTGTAGTTTGTATATTATTAGCGCCTCATATCGCCGGGCCATGCATAACAATAATAGTACATCTATATAAAATGATCTTGCGGGCCGGATATAAATGTATGCCGGGCCGGATGTGGCCCGCAGGCCTTGACTTTGACACGTGGTTTAGATAGACTGTACAAATTGTGGAGATGAAACCATCAGCTCATGTTGTTCTGGAGGTTGGTGGCTGCTGGCAGGAATGACCACGTTTCTTTCTGGCTTGTAGCATACTTGAAGAAGTCTCTCACTAAACAGTTTTTTGGTTGCTCACAGAATGTGAATAAGCTCCAGGAACTCCAGAGCCAGCCTCTATTTTTTCCAGTGTAATTAGTAACACACTGATTTATCTGATGGCCCTATTTTTGATTTACATGAAAATTATTGGCGCCCGCCTGGCACACACCTCAAGAAGTGGAATCTGTTTTCTCCTTGGTAGATGTAGCCCTTGTTACATTTTACTATTTTGTTTTGTGTTCATTATGAGGTGCTGTACCATGCAAAAAACTGGTTAACCACTTGCCTGTTCTAAGCTCTGTGCCAATCACTGAGACAGCCCACAACACCAGTTATCATTGTAACTATGTAGACATCTTTTAAACATTTGTCTTAAATGTTTTAAGGTAAAATATTTCACATTAATTTAATTTTTGAGTGCCTACTTGGTAAATCATTTTGTAAATAGCTTTTCTGTTTCCATGAATACTCATGGTCTTCAAAGAGTTCAATGTAGGAGGTCAAACAACTTGAACAGCACAACCTCCAAAACAACTTCAGTACTATCGCAAATCTGATTTTGTTTGTGAAAATGCACTAATTTCTTTTTTTTTTTATTTCTTTCAGGACCAATGGATTGGTGAATGAGTGAGAAGCTGTGGTTTGCTGCATTTGTTTTTCCTTTAAACTGTATAACATTTATTTGTTATTGTTTTGTGTATACTGTGGACATTTTTGTCAACATGTTCTCCACACAAAAAATGTATTATATAAAAAAGCATACTGTTTTAAAATTTCATAGTAATCAGTATTAATAAAAAAGATAAACTGGCTTTGTTGTACAGGTGATTTAAATTATAGCTTACTTACATTATCCAAAATTCCATCTGGGCAAACACACTTGGGGCCACCATGGAAACTGAGGACAAAAATAGCTGGGTCTCAGGTTGGTAACCCAAGTGGGCCCCAAGTATCAGACCTGCTTCTATCCATCTGGGCCCCATACTCATTTATTGTCTGGGGCTGATTTGGGACCCATCATTAACCCATCTGGGCAAACACATTTGGGGCCATCATGGAAACTGAGGACAAAAATAGCTGGGTCTCAGGTTGGTAACCCAAGTGGGCCCCAAGTATCAGACCTGCTTCTATCCATCTGGGCCCCATACTCATTTATTGTCTGGGGCTGATTTGGGACCCATCATTAACCCATCTGGGCAAACACATTTGGGGCCATCATGGAAACTGAGGACAAAAATAGCTGGGTCTCAGGTTGGTAACCCAAGTGGGCCCCAAGTATCAGACCTGCTTCTATCCATCTGGGCCCCATACTCATTTGTTGGCTGGGCCTGATTTGGGGCCCATCCGGGTCCCATCAATAATCCATCTGGGCAAACACATTTGGGGCCACCATGGAAACTGAGGACAAAATTAGCTGGGTCCTAGGTGGGTACCCCAAGTGGGCCCCAAATATCAGATCTGCTTCTACCCATCTGGGCCCCACATATTTTTTTCAACTGGGCCTGATTTGGGGCTTATCTGGGACCCAGCATAAACCCATCTAGGAAAACACATTTGGGGCCACCATGGAAACTGAGGACAAAATTAGCTGGACCCCTGTTGGGTTTCCCAAGTGGGCCCCAAATATTAGCCCTGCTGCTCCCTATTTGGGCCCCACATATGTGTGTTGACTGGGGTTGGTCTTCCTTGGTCTCTTGTGTTCTGGGGGCCTCTGGATGTCTGGAGTTTTGATCTCATGTTATTGTTGCCTGTGGTCTTTTTAATCCAGCTGGTGAGGGATCCGCTGCCTTTAGCAGCCTCACACAGCTCCTTTTGTCACTGTATCCTCTTCTTGTCCTTACAGACCAGCACTACTTGTGCAGTTAATAAAAGGACAGGTAATGTTTTGTCACACTGTTAAGAAAGCTAATTGACAGGTGTGCAAATATGCATTGTGGCATAAAGAAGGTGATGGAGTGCAATGGCGTAGTTCACTTTAGTCCAGCTCAGTATGTAAGGGTCTGATAACGGGAAGGGATGTTTCTTCAGACAGTGAGGCTGAATCTGAATATATATAATATAATTTGGGAAAATTTTTAATAACAGTCAGTCTATGACTTAAGCAGCGTGGTTTTCAAAAGCAGGCCTCACAGCTGCTGATAATCACACCTAAACATCATGAAAATAGCGATGCAACAAAAAATGGTTCTTTGTGCCAAGATAATTGCATCTCATACACAACAAAAACTACACCATCACAATAAGAACAACAATGAATTCCCTCTCCAATATGCATGCAGTAATAAATAGCTTGACCACAGCACTTTTTGTGTTGCAGACTTTATTTTATCTGAAAATTCCACGACAAAGGATTGTGCAAGTTACCTCAGTTTCTAAATCAGATGGACTTCTAGGCTTGACAAACATCAGGATGACGTTGACAACTCCATTAGCCAGAGTTCGCATGAAGGCAGGACCCAAAAGCAGACTGAATAAACTGAATGAAACTATACACACACAATACTGTATTTATCACAGAAGTGATCGGGCAGAATCCAGAGAAATGGGAAAATCCAGAGACCCTGAGAGTATGAGGAAGAAAAGCCCATAAAAACAAAAAATCACGAGCGGCCCACTGGGCAAATGCCCGATGGCCAGCTCAGCCCTGCATCACAATATGAACCACATCAAATTACAACGAAAAAAATATTTTAACTGCTGGAAGCAAATATTAATCTTTTTTATACATAAACCATTTCGGTAACACTTACACACACTCGGCTACTAAATGAATGTGTTGTCACACCATAACTATTTCGTTGTTGTGAAAGTGTTGCCAGCATTAACTAATCTAACGGTCATCTACCAATCTAATTCAAGGGTCATGTCTGTGTTCTCCCACAGAAAATGATCCTACACGAACAACATGCTGCTTCAGACACTGATCCTCCCGGTGGAAGTGCACCTTCTTTTTCCTCCTTTTTAAGATTTTTAATGTTAATTTAAATTCAAAATCAACGGCTAAAAAAATATATGAACACCAGATAATTAAAAAAGTGAATGGTTCAGTGTCATGTGTGCAGTAGTGAGACATTGAACTTAACTAAAACTGTGCAGAGCCAAAGCGATTTGCTTAGTTGGAAATACATTTACTGCTCATTTAGAACAAATGACTGTCTCAGCAAACGAGGACACAATCACACAGCCCACTGTCTTTGTTAGATGCGCGCCTGTTTCAGCACAGTTCACAAACTCCCTCCAACACAACGTCCGGCCCACTGTGCGGCTCCACCAATGAGATCCGAGGGCCCGCGCAGTGGTATTAGCATACAGCCTGTATAAAAAGCGCTGCTCTCAGCCACGGAGCTCATTCGTTGCTGTAGAGTATTGAAGAGAGAAAATGCCTGAACCCGCCAAGTCGGCGCCCAAGAAGGGCTCCAAGAAAGCCGTGACCAAGACCGCCGGCAAGGGCGGCAAGAAGAAGAGAAAGACCAGGAAGGAGAGCTACGCCATCTACGTGTACAAGGTGCTGAAGCAGGTCCACCCCGACACCGGGATCTCCTCAAAGGCCATGAGCATCATGAACTCGTTTGTCAACGACATCTTCGAGCGCATCGCAGCCGAGGCATCTCGCCTGGCCCACTACAACAAACGCTCCACCATCACCTCCAGGGAGATCCAGACCGCAGTGCGCCTGCTCCTCCCCGGTGAGCTGGCCAAGCACGCAGTGTCTGAGGGCACCAAGGCTGTGACAAAGTACACGAGCTCCAAATAAACTGGCATCAGACGCCAACACAACGGCTCTTTTCAGAGCCACACACTTTAAACTGACGAGCATAATTCCCTGTCACACTCGCTAGTTAATATGTCGCCAAATGCTTGAATCGCGGATATGGACCTTTGTGTCACTGGGTGGTATTAATCTGTTGCATTGACCGTGACGACTAAAATGTTTTGCAGTTTTCAGATTGTGGAAAGACAAACTAGCTACAAACAGAATTAATGCGACTTTGTATTTGACACTTGTGTTACAGTTCCAAGCACACTTTCGCTATTGTTCCTGATATGCAAAATTGAGTAATGACAGTGGCAGAGAAAAGGACATTAAAGAAACTGATGGACAATGCCATGCCAGGCATCCTCTGCACCCGGCCATAAACAATCAGAAGAGTCTGTTCAGTGACAGGTTGCTTCTCCCCAAGACAAGAACCAACAGACTTAAAAACTCCTTTGTCCCACACGCCATCAGACTGTTTAACTCCTCTCTGGAGGGGAGAGGGAGGGGAAACAGGAGGACAAAGGAGGGGGGAACAACTAAGCTGTAGTGCCTCTTCACCTCACTGTACAATACCTTGTGCAATACTTTTTGTAAATAGTCAACAGTGCAATAGACTCAATACTTGAAATGTGCAATTCACTTGTATTTTTATTTTTTATTCCTATTTATTCTATTTATCCCCTTTGTATATTTTATTTATATTTGTTTCTGTATTTATGTGTGTGTGTGTGTGTGTATATATATATATATATATATATATATATATATATATATATATATATATATATATATATATATATATATAAATAAAAAAACAATTCTGTAACTGTAACTTCGGTCGTTGCTGTGCTTTTTTTGGAAATCGAATTTCCCAGAGGAACCCACCCGAGAGATTAATAAAGTTCTATCTTATCTTATCTTAATTACACTGAAATGCTGTGGCACAGAAAACTTGTCAACATTGATGTTGCAGCTTTCTATTGCACGGTCTATCGTTTTAATCGTCTGTATTTGTTTTGTTGCAGTTTCTCCATACGTGCAATTTTTGTGGTCCTGTTTCAGTTACATGCAGCATCATGCTCTCGCTTCACTGTGTACTGTACTGCACGTGGTGGAAATGACAAACCCACCTGACTTGATGATGTGCACTTTAACTTTATAAACACACAACTAGACTATGATACATAAAGGGTGGTTTGGACTATTGGAACGCCAAAATTGGCTAATTTGGTGCCAAAATGTATACTACAAAAGGCATGAATTAGTATCGTTACTTAATACACTTTTTGTGGTGTGTGGGGTTTTGTTGGATGGATGGATGACATCTTTAGCATTTGCCTGTACTTCCTATGCCACAGGCAGGCTCTGCTGTGTCCTTCAAGCTTTCCTAGATATGACCGAAGAGGAATTTCCATCAAAGCAATCTTCAATCTAACTGCTGTTAAGCATGTTACTTGTCTTGGACAGAAAATTGTGGTTACACATTTTTCAGTAGGTGGAAGAATCACAGAATCCTCCAGAAAGAAGAGCAGAGATATACTGGGCATAACTAAAGGCACTAGATTAAACTGAGGTCGCTATCCAGGACATGAGATGAGCTTTATTAGTCCCACAGCTGAGAAATTCACCAACATGGGCAGAGCAGGATAAAATAAACAATTACAACAATATTACTATGAATAAAATGATTAAATATGTTTGACTAGTAGAGTCAACAAGACGAGGTTTAACTGGGAGATAAGCTGGATGTGTTTAGCAGGTATTGAGTATTACACATTGAGATACGCAGTGATCAGTTTGTGGATGTGTGTAGTCACGTGTTCATTCACTGCTGTTGTTTATTGTAGAGTCAGTAACTGTAGAAGGAAACTGAGTCAATGCAGACTAAGAGATCAGAGCCAAAGTGTGGAAGCGAGCTGCTGTAAGGTCACTAATGAAGCTTCTGATGTACAACAATGTGAGTGAAACTGTGCTTTGGTTAGAAGCGAGCAGCTGTCACACAAGTCTCGCTGCTCCGTGGGCCTCCAGCAGCATCGGTGTGTTTGCTGGGAGCTCGCAGCGTCACTTTGTCCCAAAGCTGCGCTCACCAGATGCTGCTTTTAACTCTGAGTGTGTGAACAAACATGTGTATCAGCTGGAAAAGGCTTTTTACGGAGCTCTGCTGCGGCTCCACCGGTTTTAGCAGAGAGAAGAGTCCCAAGAAGCCGCCGAGCAGCGCTGAGCTCCGCACCGAGTCACTGAGCTTTGGGAGCTCCACGAACCGAGAGCAGAGAGCACGAGAGTCCGACACGAGGCCTGTACGAGGAGACACAAGCCCGCTGTGGACGGCTCCACTGTCGACCTGCAGTGCTGCTCACACACTCACTTTAAGCTCTTTGATCCCGAGACACGAAACACAAAATGAAGCATTGCGAGGCACGCGCGAGAGCTGCGCGCGCTGCCTTCACTCTCAACGGTTCTCATGATGCGTTTAAGTGCAGCGTGGCGCTTCCGACTTGCCATCACTGTACCGTGAATCTCGATCAGACGCGAAAGAGGAAAATGTCCGAGGAAGCTCCCGCACCTGCTGTCGTCCCGGCCAAGGCGGCCAAGAAGAAGAAGACGACGGCTTCTAAGCCCAAGAAGGTCGGGCCCAGCGTGGGCGAGCTGATTGTGAAAACCGTGGCCGCTTCCAAGGAGCGCAGCGGCGTGTCCGCAGCCGCGCTCAAGAAGGCTCTGGCTGCCGGAGGCTACGATGTGGACAAGAACAAGGCCCGCGTCAAGACCGCCATCAAGAGCCTGGTAGCGAAGGGCACTCTGGTGCAGACCAAGGGCACCGGGGCCTCCGGATCCTTCAAGATGAACAAGAAGGTTACTGAGAGCAAAGCTAAGAAGCCCGCGAAGAAAGCCGCTCCTAAAGCCAAGAAGCCCGCCGCGGCCAAAGCCAAGAAACCGGCAGCAGCAGCTGCCAAGAAGTCGCCCAAGAAGGCAGCAGCAGCAGCTAAGAAGCCCGCAGCCGCTAAGAAGTCGCCCAAGAAGGCCAAGAAGCCCGCAGCGGCGGCCAAGAAAGCGCCCAAAAGCCCCAAGAAGGTGGCAAAGAGCCCCAAGAAGGTGCTCAAGAAGGCTCCCGCAACAAAGAAATCCCCCGCCAAGAAGGCCGCCAAGCCCAAAGTCAAGAAGGCGGCCACAGCAGCCAAGAAGAAGTGAGCTGACACCGCTCTCACACTCAACAACGGCTCTTCTCAGAGCCACCACAGCAACACACAAGAGCTCCTTCCTCTCACTCACTCACCACTCTGTCATTCACAATAACGTCCATGTTATTAAAACACTTTTTTCCCCCTCATTTGTCCTCATTACAATTACAACTTGGATTACTATCATGGTGCACATTAGTGCTGTCTAAGCAAGTCTACAACTACAAGAATACAAATATTAACAACTCAACATTTACAATCACACCTTCATAGTACAGACACTTGCCATTTTTCTATGAGACACTATCATGCAAGAAATACACCTTTAAAAGTTTCACCTACATTTTTAGAGTATTTTATTAAAAAAACATCAATTGTGACTGAAAATATTACATTTATAGATGCATGTTATTATATATATAGATCTATCTATCTATATATCTATATATCTATATCTATCTATCTATATATATATATGAGATATGTGTCACTTCTACTTTTGTTTTTTGAAAGCCTACACTGGCTCATTTCAAGGACACATAATTCCAAGCTGAACTCATACAGCTATTTATTTTACCATGTATTAATTTCATTACTCATTTTATAACCATTTTGATTCATGTACATTTGAACTAATGGAATTCTGTAGCATTAAGGGTGCAGGAAAATCCGTTATTTTAAAATATAGCCTTGAGGTTTACTTCTTGACCTCACCGATTCTTTGGATATCCCAGCTGAAGAAGAGTCCGGGGCTGCCCTGTGTCCCCCTCCACAGCAGTTTTCCACTAATTCTATTGTTCAGTCTGGGGGGGCTGTCCTCTAACCAGACTAGTAACTGTGGCTTCTTGTTCTTGGCTGAGGCAGCTTTCACTCACTTTATAACAGGCAGACCCCCACTGTCAATGCATTTTTCATACTATACAGTTACACACCAAAGTTTATAGCTGAACCAACTGATTTGGCACGTCAGAGGTCAGCAACTTAATGTCATTCTTGGGAGCTTTAAGGTCGCATGAAATGCTTTGAGAACACAAATCCACTATTGTCCTTAAAACAGGGGTTGACAAAGACATTCTAACAAAAGCCACACTTAGGAATCATTTCCTGTTCTTCTGATCACCAGCTGCCCCCTATTATCCAAGCAAACTCTATTGTAATAGTTTTATTCTACTCACAATAGACACAAAAACCTAAGCGTAGATGTAAGTGACTTTGCAAAATGTCCCAAATTCAGCAGCAGTGCTGAACACGTTGCAAACAGCTGCACATTTTCCTCCCTCTGTAGCAAACAAGTCCACCTGTCCCTCTCCACCTCACGTTGTTATATTTTCCTGTGTTTAACAAGGTTTGAACTGCGCGTTGTCTGTTTCCATGAGCTTAGAAACTGTTTTAATTATAAAGCGAACCATGATGAGTGTCCACAGTCAGTTATGAAGCTAATAATTAGTGACATCCAATTTACTCTTTGTAGCTCTCTTCACGACAACACAGACACAGGTCGGTTCTTTGAAACGGGCGTTTATTACTTGGGCCTTCTCTCCTCAGCTTCACCAACACCAGTACGCCGATACGCCGTGAGAACTGGTCACGAGCGAACAGTACAAACCAATTAGCAACTTTACAGTACACATATTAAGTCCAAACACAAATAAAAAAAAACATTTCTCAAATGACAAATACCTCGTTGGCTGCTTGTCCAGAAAAGAGGTCCTTAAGTCCTTGTATTGCCCTTTCTTTTAGTAAACCTTTAGCTTAAATCGCTTCATGAGAGACATCTGCTCCCTCGCAGTCCATGAAAGGTCTCGTGTGCTCTCGTTAAGGGTATTCTCACGAGACACTAGCTCTCACCTTACACATGTACATTTCAAATAAAGACATTTCAACGCAAACTATATATATTCATGAAATTATGTAACTTATTATAAATCAGTCATCTACATCATGAAATCCACACAGAACATTTTAACAGCATTTACACTCTTAATTAGTAAGATGAGCAATGAGGTGAATATGACCCCACACCACAACGCAGGAGACGGAGCTTTTTGCTTTATATCAAGACCTAAAGTAAGTTTAATTGACAAAAACACAGAGTTTTTGAGTTAATGAAAGTAGTTTTTATTTGAAGGTGGATTTCAGTCCCCGATTCTGTAAGAGGACATGAATAAATGTACATTTCAAAGTAAATCAAGATGCATAATCTACATTTCCCAATACACAAGTTGTTACAGACAGAGTAAGAGCAAGAAGGATGTTTGCTCAGAGAGAAGTGTGTGGCTCTTAAAAGAGCCTTTGTTGTTGGTGAAGCCGAGCGCTTTGCGTTTACTTGGCCTTGGCGGGCTTCTCGGTCTTCTTGGGCAGCAGCACAGCCTGGATGTTGGGCAGCACACCACCCTGAGCGATGGTGACTCCCCCCAGGAGTTTGTTGAGCTCCTCGTCGTTGCGCACAGCCAGCTGCAGGTGACGTGGGATGATACGAGTCTTCTTGTTGTCGCGGGCTGCGTTGCCAGCCAGCTCCAGGATCTCAGCGGTCAGGTACTCGAGCACAGCTGCCAGGTAAACGGGGGCGCCGGCTCCTACACGCTCGGCATAGTTGCCTTTGCGCAGCAGTCTGTGGACACGACCCACGGGGAACTGAAGCCCGGCACGGGATGAGCGGGTCTTGGCCTTAGCTCTGGCTTTGCCTCCGGTCTTGCCGCGCCCACTCATTTTGACAGGTTCTTTTCTTCGTAGTATCGAGACTGAGAGAAAATGTGGTCCGATCAGCTCAAAGCCTCGCTTATATTTCCGCAGAGCGCGGGCGGATTCGTCACGCACCAATCGCAGAGAGGCTTGCGGCAGCGCGCAACATCAATGCACTTTTCTCCAATGAGCAGCACACACCGAGGCGGGGCGATGCTCCACGTGGAGCCCGTCACCAATCACGAGCCGGAGCGGCACCGCGTCACAGCCAGTCACACACTTTAAGAGCAGCGAGTCTCCTCTGTTCGCTACATTTTCTGCTCGTATCACAAGAAAAGAAAAGTGAGGAAGAATGGCACGAACCAAGCAGACTGCTCGCAAGTCTACTGGCGGCAAAGCCCCCAGGAAGCAGCTGGCCACCAAGGCCGCTCGTAAGAGCGCCCCGGCCACCGGAGGCGTCAAGAAGCCCCACCGTTATAGGCCTGGTACCGTGGCTCTGCGCGAGATCCGCCGTTACCAGAAATCCACCGAGCTGCTGATCCGCAAGTTGCCCTTCCAGCGTCTGGTCCGCGAGATCGCTCAGGACTTCAAGACCGACCTGCGCTTCCAGAGCTCTGCTGTCATGGCTCTGCAGGAGGCCAGCGAGGCTTATCTGGTCGGACTCTTCGAGGACACCAACCTGTGCGCCATCCACGCCAAAAGGGTCACCATCATGCCCAAAGACATCCAGCTGGCTCGCCGCATCCGCGGAGAGAGAGCTTAAGCTGCACGCTCTCCTACCAACAACGGCTCTTTTCAGAGCCACCTCACTCACACCAAGAGCTCGCTCCTTTATTCTTTTTATTAGTATTCTTTTTAGAAAACAAGTTTTATGCTCACTTGAATCTTAATGCTGTTTCTATACCAGAAATTACAGTTTGCATCAACGTGGAATTCACTGACTTTATTTTCACAATTGCCTCACTATGGCCAATGTCATTGGCTGGGCCTTTCACGGACCTGTTTACGTCTTCATGCATTCTCAGTCATCCAGGAAAGTAAATCTCCAAAAAGTTGATTCTGTTCATAGATGTAAAACAAATATGCCAGCAGTTTATCTCAGTTAATGAGAGGAGCAGGCATGTGTGTGGCCCTTTCACATAGTGGACATTGAGTTGTTGTGTGGGACACCAGTAGTCCATGTCTGTTGCTGTAACAGTAGTTCATGTTGAGAATAAAACATCCCAGCTCACTAACTTGATCGGGGCAATATTGTGCCTAAAATGTTGCATCATTTTGCCGAGAGATCTTTTACTTTGTGGTCATCTTAGATGGACAAAAACCACCAGGTCATTCAGTGTTCCCTTAGTGCAAATGCATATAAGAGATGTTGGTGCACTATAACTGAACTAATGTTGTTAAGTCCTTAAAGTCATATTCTTTTATTATCATGACTGTATTTGAAGCTTCCTTTTTTTTGGTATGATACCTGATTGATATGGAATATGGCTGAAGTAAACAAAAGTCTAAAATACTTACTCAGTCATTTGTTTAATGGTAATTTAACATTAAGTAATTCACATATAAAACTATGAATTGTAATTTTAAATGGTTTAAAAGCATGAAGAATAGCATATGTAGGCAAGTATATTTCTCCTCTTTTTTAAAAAAAAAATAATAATAATAATAATCAAGAAACAAAGACAAAAGCAGGGCAGGGTTTGGAGGTTGAATCATCCATCCCCACCAATGCCAAAACCAAATCTAAGCCCTTGTCAGGATCATCCCCCACCACCTGCAGCTGGCCGTCCACAACGACGAAGAGCTGAACAAGCTGCTGGGCCGACAACATCCAGGCCAAGAAGAATGAGAAAGCTGAATAAAATCCAGCCACTTTCCTCAACCAACTAACAGCTCTTGTAAGAGCCACTCACCTCTGAGAGTACACTTGGTTAAAGTAATGACACTAAATCTTTAATCCATAGGTGTCAAACTCATGTTCACACTAGAACTGAAGTGGGACAGCCCTGTTAGTCTATCAGTATGTGCAACACATTTAGTTATTTTAGTACATGAATAAAAATCTGAAATCTGTGAAGTTATTACCCAGACTTTTCTTTTTAAAAACTTGCTTTGAAACCAGAGATCTGTGTCGTAAGTGCATAAGATAAGATGACCTTGATTAGTCCCACAGGTGGGAAATTTGTTTCGTTACAGCAAAAGTGCAAAGTTATGTAGCAGAAATTAGAAAACACTGGTATGCAATAGAATACAAATGCTATATACAACTGAGTAAGAAAATAGAAAAGTACAACTTTGTCAGAAAAAAAGAATTGCACATATAGCAGTCTTATTGCACTTGTGTGGATGTGTGTGTTTGATCAGCTGCAAGTCTTTGTTGTAGAGTCTGACAGCAGTGGGGAGGAAAGACCTGAGTAATCTCTCTGTCCCACATCGTGGGTGCTGCAGCCTGCCACTAAAGGAGCTGCTCAGTGCTGTCAGAGTTTATGCTGTCAGAAGCATAAACATTGTCTCATTGTTTGTTCCTTAAAGTACTTGCATTAAAACTTAAAAACAAGACAGCTGAACAGATTAAAGAGGTTCAGACTTATAATTGTAAATCACTACAAACTCTCATTTAGGTCTAAGATTCATTTAGACCGAAAGCGAACCACAGCTGTGAGCTACATGCAAACACTAGTGGTGTGGTGTATTTTCTGTCATTCTGATCCACTCCTTCAAAGGAGCTTTTTTTAAATTATTATTATTATTTATACCTGGACGCACGTCAACTAAATGTAGACAACCTGGCAAAACTTCTTGTTTGCGATGTGGGTCGTTTCATCACAGATCATTTACAGTTGCCTTTGATACTTTGTTTGCAGTTTAAACAGACATGTTGCATTTCAAGTGCATAAAATCTGCGTACTAAAACATATGTTAGACAATGTTGCTTGTATGAAGGTTATGTCAGGATTGTGAGAGTGAGTAAGCCTTTCAGAAAGGAAGATCACATCAAAACTGTTATATTGATATGATTGGTGAAGATGATATTTCAGGCACACATCAGGAAGAGGTTTAAGAAGCTTCATTGGGTTTCAGCCACTCATGTCCACCTTTTACTAGATCAAAGGTGGGTTAGTTACCTAAAAAAAAAAAAAAAAAAAAAAAAAGAATCTACTAAGCAAGCACTTCTGTTTCAAGCAGATTTATGGCAGGAAGACATTTACAAATAAACTGATGAATAAGTGAAATTTATTATTTTTCTTTTGTTTGGTCTATGACTGTTCAGTGAGTATTAATAAACAGTGGTATTGAATAGGCCTGTAACCTGTGAAGTTCAGTTTGTGGTCATGACAGTTATTGTAACGTTGTGGAGAAAAGCACGCATTACAGCTGAATCTTATAGCAAAACGGAGAGTCAATATAATCTTGTAGCGTCCCTCGACAGAAGATCAGCGTTCCGGTTACCGGTGTTTATTCAGAATAGTAACACGGGCTAATGTGGGCCGTAGCCAACGCCAACACAACGGGGGGAAAGTGCGCTCTACAGCAACAGCACAACCCCCAACACTCTTCTGTCTTCCGCCACACACAAACTACTCTAATCCCCGCCCCCGAACACTGTCAGCCAACCACACACCTGCTCTCCTCCAGACTGTCATTGGTAGCTGATGTGATTGACAGGCTAACCGGCCTCTCAACTACTGCACATTCAAGGACACTCGGTAAATCACCATGCTGCGGATGTGGTCCAACTATGCCGTAAGTAATTGGCAATTCTGAACACAATACACTGATAACACAACAGTCAACTGACTTGTAACCCAGTCAGTTACAATATGTAGGCAATGTCAGTCGGTAATAAGGGAACAAAACTCTCAAAGTGAAAGTGGGTGGCTCTTAAAAGAGCCGTTTGATGGATTAGGTCGAATGAGTTTAACCGCCAAAGCCGTACAGAGTGCGGCCCTGCCTCTTCAGAGCGTACACCACATCCATGGCGGTCACAGTCTTCCTCTTGGCGTGCTCAGTGTAGGTGACGGCATCACGGATGACGTTCTCCAGGAACACCTTGAGCACACCACGAGTCTCCTCGTAGATGAGGCCGGAGATACGCTTCACTCCGCCACGGCGAGCCAGACGACGGATAGCGGGTTTGGTGATACCCTGGATGTTATCACGGAGAACTTTACGGTGACGCTTGGCGCCTCCCTTGCCGAGTCCTTTGCCACCCTTGCCCCGGCCACTCATGGTTACAGTTTCTTCTTTGAACAAGCAAAGTCGAATGAAGTTCAACCCGACGGAGCAGTCTTTTTATGTGTGCTCAGCGGACGTAAAAGGAAACAGACGGTGCGAGGCTCGCTGGACGACTCGAAGCTCAGTGGCTCCGCCCACTCCTCTCTTCTCTAAATGTGGAAATGTTGTCTTTTGTTAATGACAAATCAAATCTAACCGAATGGAGGCTCACAACAAATCGCACCCACAATGTCATGTCAGTGTTTTTCGAAATCTACAAGTGTATTTACTTGTGTACAGTAAACTGCGATGGAAACAACCAGTGCCACTCCACCCCCAATGAAGCCTCTTAAACCTCTTCCTGATGTGTGCCTGAAATATCATCTTCAACTCTCAAAATCCTGACATAACCTTCATACAAGCAAGATTGTTTGCAGTTTAAACAGACATGTTGCATTTCAAGTGCATAAAATCTGGCTACTAAAACATAAGTATCAAAGGCAACTGTAAATGCTCTGTGATGAAACGACCCACATCGCAAACAAGAAGTTTTGCCAGATTGTCTACATTGACGTGCTTCCAGGTAAAAAAAAAAAAAAAAAGCTCCTTTGAAGGAGTGGATCAGAATTACAGAAAATACACCACACACAAAGTGTGTTTGCATGTAGCTCACAGCTGTGGTTTGCTGTCGGTCTAAATGAATCTTAGACCTAAATGAGAGTTTGTAGTGATTTACAATTATAAGTCTGAACCTCTTTAATCTACTCAGCTGTCTT
The DNA here is from genome assembly GCF_057382275.1 of Copadichromis virginalis. Lineage (NCBI taxonomy): Eukaryota > Metazoa > Chordata > Actinopteri > Cichliformes > Cichlidae > Copadichromis > Copadichromis virginalis. The sequence goes on from NC_140620.1 coordinate 28,585,827, forward strand.
TTTTTAAGTTTTAGTGCAAGTACTTTAAGGAACAAACAATGAGACAATGTTTATGTTCTTACTACACAGATTTCTGTTTTTACATTAAGTTTATTAAAAAGAAAAGTCTGGGTAATAACTTTACAATTCAAGTCAGTCAGATTTTTATTCATGTACTAAAACAACTAAATGTGTTGCACATACTGATAGACTAACAGGGCTGTCCCACTTCAGTTCTAGTGTGAACATGAGTTTGACACCTATGGATTAAAGATTTAGTTTCATTACTTTAACCAAGTGTACTCTCAGAGGTGAGTGGCTCTTACAAGAGCTGTTAGTTGGTTGAGGAAAGTGGCTGGATTTTATTCAGCTTTCTCATTCTTCTTGGCCTGGATGTTGGGCAGCACACCACATTCAAAATTACAATCCATAGTTTTATATGTAAATTATATAATGTCAAATTACCATTAAACAAATGACTGACTAAGAAATTTAGACTTTAGTTTACTTCAGCCATATTCCATATAAATCAGGTATCAAAGGGGCAGGGGCTTGAGCACCTTTCCTGATGGGTGCCCAAAGTGCCCTTTTGTTGAGGCAACTTTTAAAAAAAGAATTATTTATTTATTTATTTTTTATGTGTGTGTGCAGAGTCCTGTCTGTGCCCCTCAACAATAATATTTAACTATTAATCACAGTTTTGCTAAATAAAAGGCTGTGGCTTGCAATTTTTGCAGGTGAATTTTTGCAGGTGAATTTTTTGCAGGTGAATTTTTGCAGGTGAATATTTTTGCAGGGAAATTTGGAGGATAAAAATTCAGTGTCATAAATTCAATGTCTAAAAATACTTGAATTCTGATGATACTATATTTCTTCCATAGAGAAACACAAGTTAACTCAGAGACACAGACTGATGCGACAAAACCAGTAAGTAGGTGTACAGCGTACACTGTAGTGTGTAGCACCCAGGAGTATTAGCTTATTACGTACACGTTGGTAAGTTGTCTTGTTGCAACTGACGAACTGAAACAAACGAGCGTGCTGTGTGTGCAACAGCGCGACAAACATTACCTGTCCTTTTATTAACTGCACAAGTAGTGCTGGTCATAGCTGCTGGCTACCTGTGTAAGGCTGTCATGGGTCTGTAGCTCTGTCACCGTTTTAGGGAACATATTTAGTTTTAAAGTAAGTTTCCGGGCTTTTCCTGCCTTTCTGGAGGGATTATATTTCACTAAAAACGATCTAATATGCATGTCCACATAATTATGCATTATTATAATATAAAAAAAAAAAAAACACACGCTGTATTTTAAAGAACATACATTAAGAAGCAGATTATATTAGATTTATATTTTAAATAAGACAAAATTTGGATTTTACAGCAGTAAAATTATTGTATCTCTACAGTTTAAACATGTAATAAGCTTTGCCCCTGCACAGAGTGGATAGTGAAACAAATGGAATCATCATAATGACATTATTTCATATTTATATTTATATTAAGAAGAGAAGCAAAGAGTGATTCACAGGCAGAGCCTAATTTATTTCTCACAGTTTTTTGTTGCTTTATGGTTCCAAGCGCTGTCACCAATCTTTGCATTTTGTTATTATCTCATGATACTTGTTTAATCAGCTACCATCTCTATGGACTTTTTAATGTCTACAGTCTCAGATCAACACAGCCCTGCCCTCCAGTACTATCAGCAGCAGGAGCAGCAGGAACCCCTCAACAGCAACATTTTACCCATCAGGTAAAACATCGGCTTGTGCCGTGATATTTAAACCGAGCAGCATCACTGACTTTCAGCTTGTTGTGTTTGTGGATATATGACTGACTTTAATTATCCATAAAATCATCACAATCTCTGTAAGATTAAAGTCAACTATTGAACGGCGTATATTTTGAAGTAAAGGCTTTTAAACCAAGTTAGTACAAACATCGCTAATGTCACATAACTTACCCGACATGTGGCCAACAGTAATGTTTTAATGTTCTTCATTATAAAAACATTTGCGCATAAATAAGTGACATAATATTCAGTACTTATGAAGGCTACACCAACCCATCCTTAAAATTCAGGGAAATTAAGGACGCATTTGAGGGCCGCATTTCGAGCAGCCTTTGAATTGGGACAGCCTTCGTCGTGTCGCTGTGACGTAATCGGCCTTAAAATGCGGCCTTTAATCAAATCAAATCAAATCACTTTTATTGTCACATCACATGTGCAGGTACATTGGTACAGCACATGTGAGTGAAATTCTTGTGTGCGAGCTTCACAAGCAACAGAGTTGTGCAAAATACAATAATGTAAACAAGCAAAATACAAGAATGGCTACATCTGAAACTAATAAATATATGTACAATATATAATAGTATATGCATTTCTGGATGTGTATACTAAATGTTTTTCTACGTGTGTGTATACACATTTTTACAAATTAAATAGAGTAAACAATAAAATAAAATATATAAAAATATACAGAGTTGAGACATGTGCAGAACAGTGGCATTACTGTACAGTGTGTAGTGCATAATGTTAAAGTTCCAGTAGTGAAGGTGAGGTGTCTATGACGTGTTCAGCAGTCTGATGGCCTGGTGGAAGAAGCTGTCTCTCAGTCTGCTGGTACGGGACCGGATGCTGCAGAACCTCCTTCCTGATGGAAGTAGTCTAAACAGTTTATGGCTGGGGTGACTGGAGTCCTTGATGATCCTCCCCGCTTTCCTCAGGCAGCGCTTCCTGTAGATGTCTTGGAGGGAGGGAAGCTCACCTCCAATTATCCGTTCAGAGCACCGCACTACTCGCTGGAGAGCTTTGCAGTTGTAGGCGGTGCTGTTGCCATACCAGGTGGTGATGCATCCAGTGAGGATGCTCTCAATGGAACAGTGATAGGAGGTCCTGAGGATGCGGGGGCTCATGCCGAATCTTTTCAGTCTCCTGAGAAAGAAGAGGCGCTGCTGCGCCTTCTTCACTGTTTTGTTTGTGTGTACTGACCACGTAAGATCCTCAGCCAGATGTACTCCAAGGAACTGGAAGCTGCTCACTCTCTCCACAGCAGCGCCGTTGATGGTGATGGGGGTGTGTACTTCTCTGCACCTCCGGAAGTCCACTATCAACTCCTTTGTCTTTGCGACGTTGAGGGTGAGATGGTTGTCTTGACACCAGTGGGTCAGGGCGCTGACCTCCTCCCTGTAGGCCGTCTCATCGCCGTTGGTGATAAGACCCACCACTGTAGTGTCGTCCGCAAACTTCACAAGGCAGAATTGACAAATAAAGTTGACTTTGACTTTGACTTTTTGACTTTGATGTTGGAATTGTTAGCGGCTGTGCAGTCGTAGGTGTAGAGTGAGTACAGGAGAGGGCTCAGTACACACCCCTGTGGAGCACCAGTGTTCAGTGTGATGGGGGATGAGGTGATGCTGCAGGTAAGGCTGCAGACCCCAAATCTGGTCATTGGTACTTCCTGGCTTGTGTAGTTACTAGGTAACAAAAGCCCAACACTGCCCCTAGCGTCCTGGAGCACTTCCGTTGTGTTTTGGAATTTGCATGTGTTTTGGGGTTTGCAAGTGTTTTGGAGTTTGTATGTGCTTTGTCTCTAGGGGCCACCATAATTTTTGGCATCTAGTCGCCAACTTTCTGCCCTATAATAGTTCAACAAATGAGCCTTTTGTATTATAGTTAGTCTAGTTGTGTGTTTATAAAGTTAAAGTGCACATCATCAAGTCAGGTGGGTTTGTCATTTCCACCATGTGCAGTACAGTACACAGTGAAGTAAGACCATAGTGCTGCATATAACAGACACAGGATCACAAAAATTGCATATATGGAGAAACTACAACAAAACGAATAGATATACGTAGTGATGTGACGTTCTGTATCGAGGCTTCGAAGCTTCTGTCGAGTAATGGAGGGGGCGTTTCCGCGATGCGCATAACAAGGCTTGCTTCATTCATGGGAGGAGCTGAAAATGATGACGTCTGAAGCCTCGCTGCCCGGCTGTACCACGTGACTGTTTCAGGAAGTGGTTCGAACTTTGCCGTGAGCTATGACTGAGATATAAACCCCTCAGACTTCATTCAAAATGTGGATGTTTGATGGAGAGTTGCGGTTAGTGAGAGTTTGGAGACAGTTTGGAGGTTTATGAGAGTGAGGAGAGAAAGTCAGGAGAGAATGGAGCCAGCTAAGAAGAAGAGGATGTCCTCCCCTGTGTGGGAACATTTTGATCCTATTCCTCCCAACAAGGTATGTAAATTTCTACAGAAGATGTATTTTCATAATACTGATGGTGCAATACAATTTATGTTAAGCTGTCTTTACTTTTGTACAAGGTGAAGTGTTTGCTATGTGCCAGGGAGCTGGGATATAACAACAACACCTCATCCATGCTTAGGCACTACAGAGCTTTGCATGAGAATAGGAACACCAATTGTGGAGCAAGACCAGGTGAGCCATCAAATGCAATGATAATATAGCATGCAGTAGTGATGGCCCGCTTGAAGCTGAAGCTCCGGTGCATGTGTCAAAAAAATCAACACACTGCTTCAGAAGCACTGTGTCGAAGCTTGATTCGTTTGGCCAGAGTCACATGATCAGTGACGTCCGAAGCTTCATTTAGAGTGTGACTGCTTCGGTGTCTGATTCAATGGTTTATAAGCAGGTGAATCATTCGCGGGATTTGTGGAGTGTTTTGATGGTGACAGATAGCGAACCACTGATCATTCTACTGAGAGATTTGGAGCCAGCGAGGAATAGAGGAGGTTCTGTTGTGCGGGAGAATTTTGAGTAGATTTTTGTCAATCGGGTGGGTTTTCCAGCTTTGTGTTCTTGTTGTTTGCCGGAGGTTTCTTCCTGTTAAAAGGGAGTTTTTCCTTCCCACTGTCGCCAAAGTGCTTGCTCATAGGGGGTCATATGATTGTTGGGTTTTTCTCTGTATCTATGAAGCGCCTTGAGGCGACTTTTGTTGTGATTTGGCGCTATATAAATAAAATTGAATTGAATTTAAATTTTGTTTTGTGCGTGTTTATTATATCTGAAAACGGGAAAAAGGTAAAATGTCAAACATCTGCTTCCATAATATAAATATCATTAAATAACTTTAGAAAAACTTCCACTTGATTCTTTACATGTAATGTTGTAAAAATATATATTTTATTGTTTAATTAATCTGAAAATGTTAGTCTGCCAAATGTGCAGCAATTTAATGTATTTATTCTCTTTAGCTGATAGTTTGTGGGGCCCAGGTAGACTGTATAACTGCATCTCTACCAGTTTCTGTGCACTCCAGCCTCCTCTGTGCCATGTGAAGGGATTTTCCTTAAGCCAGGAGAAATTATCTCCACGAAAAGGAACAGTTTCCGCCATCGCACACTAGAACAAATTCTCTTTTTAAATAAAAATGAAAAAGGGTTACCGTCAATGCATCATGTTTTTAATTTGCAAGTTCATAAGCATTTTCCTTTTCCATTTCACAATCAATTCTACCCCCAGGTCAAAAATATGTCTGGGAAAATTTCCTTAATATAATATTATTTATAAATATACCCCTCCGGCGATTAAATGCATACGTGCATGGAGGCAGGACCTCAGAGCAGAAGCATACTCCATAATGTGTTGTACATTATTATATGTATATATTATAAGTAACGTGGTATTTTTCAATTATTGTATTTTACCAACATCAAGAAGTCACAAGCAAAGACAGACCACACCATGATGCATATTTAAACAAGGAGAGTTTACCAGTCAAAACTATTTATTAAACAAATAAAACACATTTTTTTAACCACCAAAAAATACACGTTCAAAGCAACACAATGGTGGCCCAATATCAGACAGGATTCCACTCTGTAGAGTGAGCAGTCATAATGAAGCGGTTGGTTTTATTTTGTGGATTCAAGCTGCTCTTCATATTTTTGGCCACCAGATGTCACCAGAGAGGACTGTGTTAAAAAGCTTCGAGTAATGAACCGTTTTTCAATACAAGCGTCAGTGCTTCAGAAAGCTTCATTTGGCCATCACTAGCATGCAGTAATGTTACTAAATGATATAACAATATTATACAAGTGCAATAAGTTACGTGTGTGATATTTATATTTGTGCTTTGTTTTTATTGTCTTTCCTCAGGAGAACAATCTCAAATAGATGAAGACCTGGTTAGCATGGTGATTGAGGACTCCCAGCCATTTATCATTGTGGAGGACAAAGGATTTAAAAGATTTGTTGAATCATTAAATCCTAGCTATGTTCTCCCCACTAAAAAGGTCATAACAGCAGTGAAAATTTAGTTTTTACAGAATAAAATGTGAACAGGCAGGACTGAACCTCAAAGCCTAAGTGTGTAGCTACACTACACACTGCTTCACAGCCACGTCGTACTTTTAAACAAAATGTTTTTTTCTTTCCTTTAGGCCCTGAAAGTCATGGTGGAGGCCAGGTACCAGAAGATGAAGGAGAAAGCTAAGGCCAGCATTGAGAAGGCAGCAGCTGTGAGTCTGACATCAGATATATGGACCTCCAACACAGAGGCCTATCTTTCAGTCACCTGCCATTTTGTTGATGAGTCCAGCACATTAAATACTGTTGTTTTAGGAGTGCAGTATTTTCCTAATGCACACACTGAAGAAAACACAAGTGAAAGGCTCACTCATGACAGAATGGGCAATTACTGACAAAGTCACATGCCTAGTAACAGATGGGGCTGCTAATATGAGGGCTTGTGCAAGGGAACTACGACTCAAACATGCCATATGCATAGCTCACACCCTGAACTTAGTGGTGAAGAAGGCCCTTGACCAGACCCCTGAGCTCTCACATCCTGAGCTCTCTGACATCCGAGCCAAGTCCAGGAAGATCACGGGATATTTCAGGAGCAGTACCCCTGCAAAACTAACTTCTTAAGTGGCTTAATTACATTAATTATTAATTATAGTTCTGCTCCCTTGACAATCTAATGTATGCTTTTTTTAAATTGTATTTTGTAAGGAGAGGCTTTCAGTGATACAGGAACGACCATGGGCTGGACTGGGACAAAAAAAAAAAATCGGCCTGGGCATTTTGACTAGAGACTGGCCCACCAGGTATTATAGGAAAAACCATAAAGCCTTTGAATGAAAACAAATGCTGTTGTCACAAGTGATGTACACTGTCTTGTTGGTATATGTGTATCAATCTAATAAACTTAAACCTACACCATCCTCCCTATTCTGGCATTCTAAACTGTACCCGAAAGTAGACTGCTTGGTTGAGTCAACCTCCTGAACTATCTACAACACACGGTGAAAACCTGAAATTAAGACAGAAGACTAGAGGTGAGACATGATTACTGAATATTAAAAATAAATAAATAATATTTTATTAATAAAATAAACAGATATTGAGGTCCAACGGTACATGATGGAGCCAAATATTGGAAGGCTGGAGGACCCCCTTAAATACTGGGAGAGACAAAAATATGTCTTTCCTCACTTATATAAGGTAACACTGACATACCTGTGTACCCCTGCCTCATCTGTGCCCTGTGAGCCGACTATTTTCAAAAGCAGGGGAATTATTGTCCAAAAAAAAAAAAAAAAAAAAAAAAAAAAAAAAAAAAAAAAAAAATCTCCTACGACCTGCCACAGTGGAGAAACTGTTTTTAAATAAAAACCAATGACGTGTTCCCTGAACACTAATCACGGTCCACACCTCAACGCTACAAAAGCACAACCACTGTCCACACCCTAACCACACCTCACAGTAAATGATCATTTCCATTTTAAGCATTTCCAAATAATCATTTTCCATTCTGCCAGTATAAATATACACAGTATGCTGCCATCACTACAATATACATGTTTTACACACTCCTTTTGTTGTTGACATTTACAGGCTGTGTGCAAAAGGCCACACTTTTCAAATTCATGCCAACTAATATTTTTATGTCCAGTAGGTGTCCTGCTAGAGCAAATGAAGCTTCAAGACGCTTTGTGCTGGGGTGAAAAGCTTCACAGCTTCATAAAGCGTCATCTATTAGACCTATACGACCTAACCAATATAGACAGTGCAATAAAAAGACGCAACTTCGCATATCAGGAATAAAATAAAAAGTATGCTTGAACGGTCAGATACTAAGTTGCTGTAACTCTGCGTTTATCTCTCTACAATTTAAAAAAAAAAAATCGGGAATCCATTTCGGTGATCTGTCACTGCAGCGGATTGAGACAACGCAGTGACACACAGGCGAACATCTGCGATTCAAGTGCAGAAGTTGGCAACAAAGTAATTTTACGTTGAATAATAGGGAATTATGCTCGTCAGTTTAAAGTGTGTGGCTCTGAAAAGAGCCGTTGTGTTGGCGTCTGATGCCAGTTTATTTGGAGCTCGTGTACTTTGTCACAGCCTTGGTGCCCTCAGACACTGCGTGCTTGGCCAGCTCACCGGGGAGGAGCAGGCGCACTGCGGTCTGGATCTCCCTGGAGGTGATGGTGGAGCGTTTGTTGTAGTGGGCCAGGCGAGATGCCTCGGCTGCGATGCGCTCGAAGATGTCGTTGACAAACGAGTTCATGATGCTCATGGCCTTTGAGGAGATCCCGGTGTCGGGGTGGACCTGCTTCAGCACCTTGTACACGTAGATGGCGTAGCTCTCCTTCCTGGTCTTTCTCTTCTTCTTGCCGCCCTTGCCGGCGGTCTTGGTCACGGCTTTCTTGGAGCCCTTCTTGGGCGCCGACTTCGCAGGTTCAGGCATTTTCTCTCTTCAATACTCTACAGCAACGAATGAGCTCCGTGGCTGAGAGCAGCGCTTTTTATACAGGCGGTATGCTAATACCACTGCGCGGGCCCTCGGATCTCATTGGTGGAGCCGCACAGTGGGCCGGACGTTGTGTTGGAGGGAGTTTGTGAACTGTGCTGAAACAGGCGCGCATCTAACAAAGACAGTGGGCTGTGTGATTGTGTCCTCGTTTGCTGAGACAGTCATTTGTTCTAAATGAGCAGTAAATATATTTCCAACTAAGCAAATCGCTTTGTATCTGCATAGTTTTAGTTAAGTTCAATGTCTCACTACTGCACACGTGAGACTGAACCATTCACTTTTTTATTATCTGGTGTTCATGTTTTTTTAGCCGTTGATTTCCATTATTAAAATAGATATCGATGTAGTTCCTTTCTGTTTCCACAAGTTTACACTGCTTACACTGCTTTCCAGCAGGTCAACAGCGCAATCTGTTGACCTGCTGGAAACTCTTGCACAAAATGACTTTGTCTTTTAAAAGATGTAGGGAACCTCTGGCCTTTATTAATGATATCAGTTAAAAATACATTCATAAATGTGAAATCTATTCTCAGTTATTTTAGTAACAACTGCATTATAAAAGTGTTGTAAATTCTTTAAGAGAAGAAAGGAAATCAAAGGCAGCACATGCCTTTGATTGTTGGAATATCCCAAGGGGCTATTGGGACGAGTACAACCAGTATGAATCATAAACGCCTCAGGCATGTCGATGAGCAGGTTGTTTAAGATGACAATCACACTAAGGAAGAGCTTTAAAAAGCTGAGCATAGCCAGTTGGTACGTGACAGTACACTGTTACTTCATGGCTGCAGAATGTCAGTGAAAAACAGCCAGCAGCACTAAATAGTTTATTTTTGACTCCACTTAGTGGATTCCTGCATTAATACTCTTGAACTGTAAACTGTAAAACATATCAGTGTCTTAAACACACATTAATAGTCTAATTATTCTTAAATATAATGATACTATTGTTTGTCTGGATACAACTTTGCTTTGATATTTCTGCAGTCTTTCATTTTGTCTTTAGATATTTTAATGAGTGAATGAAGTCAGACTGTAGATTGTCCTTCTTCTAGCTGTACTGACTGACCTTTGACCTCATGTGTTGATGACTCTTCACCTTTGTCTCCTCTCACAAGGAGAAGATGATCTGCAGGATCCTGCTGCTCATCATCCTCACCTCATGTGTCTCTGGTTAGTTTACAGCTTCACTTTATGAACTCCAAAGCTCAACAACAGATTTGTTCCAGTTTAAGAGTGAATGAGTGAGCAGTTTTACAGGCCTTACCCTACGATATAAGCAGAGGAGAGTGGATGGATGGATGGACAGCTGCTTGTGTCAGCAATGGAGAAAACTGTGTAAGTTCTTGGAGTTCTTTTATTTGCTTGTGAATGAGGAAGAAACTCAAAGAAATTTGTTTACATCGTGAAAGTGCTTCTCTTAAATCAAAAGCACTTCTCGCTTTATTACCTGTTGAACAGGTAGTAAAAAACAATTTAGAAGGAATGCGGCATGAACCAACGAGAAACTGATATAACAACAATACAGCAGCTTTCTTATCTACCCAGACATATCAGGACACAATGGTGAAGGATGCATTCATGGATGTATGAAGAGGTTTTTAAACACTTATCTGTAAATGGATAATTTCAGTCAGACTGAACCCAACACTATTTTGCAGAACTCTTGGCTCTGGCTTTCAGCTGTCTTAAATTATGAGGCAATAAATCACACAGAAAGCTGAATTTTTCTCACGTGAGTCAACAATGTTGAATAACCTAAGTATAAAACAAGAAATAGAATCAGCTCCAAAACTCAACTCGAAGTATGTGAGACTGATTTTATTGTTTTGATCAAAGGGCGATTTACAGTTTTGTGTTTTAAACGTGTCTATTAAAATGTTGCATTTCTGTCATTGAATATGTGTATAAACCTTTTATAAACAATCTATTCACTGACTGTTGCCTAAAAGCTGGAGTTGAACAGTAACTTTTTAACTAACAGGTGACTCACACTGAAAACAGCAGTACATGACCCTGTAACCATGTGGTCCTAACTGTTGTGACACTAATGAAATCTACAATGAGTATCATTGTAATGACACATCTTCATTCCTAACTAGTTAAAATGTAAATTGATAATATAACAGCGAAAATTCAGATCCAGTTACAAATGAAGTATTAGGGACTAACGGATAAACCCTTTGAAAGTTCTCCACTATGACTGTGTGGCAGGATGAGGTGCTCAGGAATAATGAGGAAAAGAGCAAGGGACTAATGATGATGTTCCAAGCACACACCATGGTTCATAAATAATCACAGCACACATAAATACCCACCACCAGGGCCCCCTAATCACCTCCTCTTTAGGCCTTCCTCTGAATAAGACTAACAATTTTTATTCTGAATACTTTATTAAATTAAAAAAAAAATACTTTTAAGTTCTGCAGATGGATCAAACAAGAAAACAAGTCAAAAAGCAACGAGGACACAACGAGGCAAAGCAACAGCCCAGAGATTAAACGTAGGCCAGAGAAACAGCAGTGGCCATGCTACAAAGTCATCAGGCTCAGACCACCGATCAAACTGCATTGCCCAATTCCTCTCCCTGAGTCGAGTCCATACTGTTAAGGTACAAAAGTTCAATACTGCAAACTGAACAACACCCTGCAGGATGTTGCCAGTGTCATCAGTTCTGCTATATGAATGCTATAAGAGGGAACCGGAAATGTATGAATTTAATCTGAAAGCTTTGGATGACTTATTGAATAATTTTAACAGTTTGGGAAATGTTTTCTTCCATTTTAACGTAAGCTTCTAAGAGTTCAGGGAGGTGAGGTCCTCAGTCAGATGAAGCTAATGGGTGGAGCTTCTGATGAAGAAGCAGGAAGAGACTCAGAAGAAGAAGAAGTCGAGGTGACCACACTACTCAGACTGTGACTGTTTACATGTTTACATTTTCTTTTCTCTGCTTTTAAACTCAGTGTGATGAGCAGAGCTGCAGCAGCTGCTGTCAGTATGAGTGCAGCATAGAGGCCGATCCTTCCTCGACTCTCTGTCTGTGGGTTCACTGTTGGAGTTTGATGTTTGGGCTCATCAGCAGCTGCTGGAAGGACAGAAAATATTATTTTATCCTGAAAGTTCAATCAATTCATCAAAGTTTATTATCCTAAAGTTCAACTAAAATATGACACTCATTTTTAAAGTTCTACTCAATCAACTTACCAGTGACGCTGAGTTTACAATCTTGAAAGCTGCTGCCACTATTTGTCTTCACTTCACATCTGTACAGACCCGAGTCATCACTCCTGAGTCTGGACAGCTGAAGTCTGATTCGTCCTTCTCTGAGGGCGTCTTTGTCACTCTGGACTCGTCCTGAAAACTTTGCATCCTGAGACTCTGACACCTCAACACCTTCATGAACCTGATACAGGACTGAGAGTTCTGGACGACTGCAGCGGCTCTTCAGTGAAGTGATGAAGCTGTCAGGTTTGGTGGTGAACGTCCACTCCAGTGTGATGTTGTGGTTCTCCTCTGCCTGATAGCAGGTCTGTGTCACATTGACTACAAATGATCCTGTTGAGGAGACAGAGAGGGAAAGAGAGGAGCAGACACACTGAGAACTGGAACAAATCTGTTGTTGAGCTTTATTTGGAGTTCATAAAGTGAAGCTGTAAACTAACCAGAGACACATGAGGTGAGGATGATGAGCAGCAGGATCCTGCAGATCATCTTCTCCCTGTGAGAGGAGACAGAGGTGAAGAGTCATCAACACATGAGGTCAAAGGTCAGAAGCAGTGATGCAGTTACAGAGTTTGTCCACCAGGAGAAAAAAGTAGATTTTTATGTGTTCATGTTATAAATAAATGTGTGCGCTGAGTGAACAAATAAAAGCGGATTAAAACAAAATCATTTGACTTCTCTTGGTTTGATCTGATTTCTATATTTATAAGTCAGACTGGACAGATTCCAAAGTTGGACATTAACTTGGGTTAAGTTTCATGATTAGTTCTGGGCTCTAAGTTTTTTTTTTATGCTGCTTCTCTGCTGAGTAAGCCGTTTATTGGGGATGCAGGGGTGGGCAACTCCAGGCTTTGGAGGCCGGCGTCCTGCAGGTTTTAGATCTCACTCTGGGTCAACACACCTAAATCACATGATTAGTTCGTTAGGCCTCTGGAGAAGTTCAGGACATGTGGAGGAGGTCATTTAGCCATTTAAATCAGATGGGTTGGATCAAGTACACATCTAAAACATGAGGCCTGGAGTTGTCCACCCCTGAGAGTGTAATTCATAAAATGTGCCTGTGTGAGTTCTTACATTACAGTGAAATCAGAAGTCACATCATCACGTGGTTAGCTTTGTAAAAAATGATGATCGATGGGTTAAAGAGAGAGAGAGAAGAAAAGGAGGAGATAAAGTACAGCAGCTGGTGTCTGCTCGTCTTCCCACTCACATTCTGCACACTCTAACAAACACATGACTGAGCTGAGCTGAGAGAACAGCAGTTCAGTGAGGGGGGGGGGGGGTTATGATGAAAGGTGAAGAGTTGTTTAACATATGCTAGCATTTACACTTCGAAGCTAACCGCAGATTATATTAAATATAAATTCTAAAACTGAATACATTTCATAGTGTTAACCATTTTAAGCCCAACAAGTCCACCAGCTTATCTTTACATTCCTACATGCTGCAGGGCCATTCACATGTTTTCTGTAATTGAAAAGTTTAATTATGTGTCCATTAACAAAATAAGTTATAAACTATATTTATATAAAACATGTGTATACTTAGTGCATTAGTTGTATTTTAACTATAAATAATTCATATTAGAAAATATAAAGCCTGCATATTTGTAAAGAAATGGCTTTGACTTTGCCACTCCGTCGGATGTCTTTAGTTCCGCCCCTGCTGTAGTAGTGCCATAAATTAGGTAAACAGAAATACTGAGCTGGACTTCAGTGGCTGAGGATCATGAGAAGATTAAAAGGACACGATAAAACCATAATGCATACACTCCACGGGTGAATGCGCCGGTGATGGTCCTTATAACAACTTATCATAGAGCAAACACTCCAAAACAAGATGCCCATACGGCACTCTGTGGCAACTGGAGCAAATCCTCAAAGGACGAGCAAAAACGGAGGCAGCAGTTTTCCTCCACTGGCTGGGCCGATACACTTAAACATTCACCGCTGAATGGAAGTTCTGCATGGCAGCCATCTAGTCATAGAAATAACAAAATAGCTTTAGCTCCTAGTTTTGTAATTTGCCGTTGGTGGCAAAATGGCGCAAATGCTGCTTAGCCCAGAATTGAAAGAAAGCTATATCCACCTGAAGGAATACAACTGCCCTCTGCACAACAGCTGGAAATAAGGAATCGGGCAGTCTGCAAACAGTGCCGCAAACAAGCCACTAAAACACTTACTAAACAAATTAAGTGGATAAAGGATGGCAAGCACACCTGTGACTTTGTAGAGTCGGATCAAAACCGCCTGGTTCATCCCAAAAATGCACTGACGCCCGATTCCCACGATCAGAAATGCTGAAGGAGCAATCAATGAGGAAATGAACCCCGCGTGTCCTTATACAACAGACGCAGAAAGAGAGAGCGATAGAAAGAGGGAAAAGTGGAACAAGGAGATAAACCTGTCTGACAGAAAATCACGCACCTGGGGGATGCACAGTAGTGATGTTCGATTCGTGAACGAATCGTTCAATACTCGAGAATCACTTTACTGACTCGTGAATCATGATTCACAAGCCCAACTGACTCACTGACTCATCCCTGTTGCTGTTAGCAAACTAATTCCATTAGTAGAAATATATCTAGCTTATAATTAAAATTGTGGGGGGGGAACAACAGCCAGTTTCGTAACAAAAGCATTTCTGCTCTGAACTGGAAGAAAAAACCCTGAGTAGAAGCTCACATCAAGAAAATAGCTCCTCGGTTCAGAGTAGCATCGCGCTGCTAACATGCTAACAACACATTTGAGCTACTCACCCCCTCCCTCCTGTGCTGAATCAAAGAGCGAGCGAACGAATCACTCACTCACTCACTCACCCCCTCCCTCCTGGCTCACAGCTTCTTCTTCTTCTTGGTTGGCCACCAATGTTAAGGCGCATTACCGCCCCCTGGCTCACAGCGCAGTGGACATTTAGATGAGAAAATATATATTTGACACACTTAAGGAAAATACTAATAAAATACAAATAAACAAAATAAATGTTTATTAAGCAATTTTGATAGGAAGTTGCTTAATTTTAGAAATGTTTTTGCTCTTTTTTTCTCTATAAAATAGTTGTTGTTTTTTTTAAATCATTCATCTTAGCAGTGGGATTCACATGAAAAGGGAAACAAATTAAGTTTGAGTGAAAATGTAAAATTTTTGCACTCTCTGGTCAACTGACTCAGTGAATCAAATGACTCAAAAATCCGATTCACTTTGGTGAGTGACTCATTAACACCCGATTCAGTAAAAATAATCAAATTTACCATCACTAATGCACAGTACAGTAGTGCAATTCATCCTGATCGGTGATTGGTCAAAGTCTAGAGTGAAAGAGGAGGCCTGTGATTGGTGAAAAATGTGCAATGAAGAAGCCCTCTTTCATTTATTCAGTCTGTTGTCTGTTTTTTCTTAATCAGGTGATGTTTCCAGCTCCTTTATCCCACCGGACACCTGGAATGCTGTCTGTGGTCTTCAGCATGATCACAATGTGTTATTTACGTATGTTGACTGGTTGACAATGACAGGACAGTAAGCATTATCAGTGCACATACAATAAAAGCATCTAGTTTTTATGCCAACATTGATGATGATTTTCCTTATAGCTCTTTTGAACCAAAACAGTTTGGAAAGTCTCCTGAAATCAACAGCAATTGAGAACGAATTGCTTTGTCTCCAACATGAAAAAAAAATGTTGACAGGCGAGGGTGCAGTTGTTGCAATGATAAAGCAGAACATCGCAGTTATCTGCAGCACAGTCACTGAAGACAGCGCTGAAAATCTAACACTTTCGTTCAGTTGAGTTTTCTCCTCTCAACCTCTGTTCACAAGCACGCTTCAGTCTTTCGCTTAAAACTCGATTCGGTCATTTATTAACATTTTTTTTCTTTTCCAGACTAAAAAAAAAGTTTGAGATGAATTGACTCTTTACTAGGTGTGACTCAAAGCCGTTCATCTTTTGGTTTAACCTGGTGTGTTTCTGATCAGTCATTCATTTCTAACAAGCAGCTTCTTCCGCATCCATTCTCACTTACTGTCGCAGCTGCAGATAATCCGTTCTGAATATAAGATCGTGTCTGTGACGGAGCAGGAAAAAGTGAGTTTATAGCGCCACCATCTGGACAGACAGGCTCATTTCAGCTCTAACTGTAGCTGAGTGTTGATGTTCAAACTGCAGCATTTCTGTGAGATTCTTTGAATGTTACTTTGTACATTTGGTGAAACTGTTGGTGCTGTGATGCTCCTCTGAAACACTCATAAGTCAGCATATTACTGTGATACAGTATGTGTGTTTTCTTTAACCCTTCATTGTTTGTTTGTTTTTTCACACACAGTAGGTGACAGAATTGAACATGGAGGATCAAATGTAGACACTGGAGTGCAGTTCAGTAATTGAAGTCACAGAAAGAGGACGTAAAAATCTCTCAAAGAAAAAGTGCTACAAATCCACTCTTCTAAGCTGATGTCTTTTTTTGTCACACCAGATGCAGCTCTCTGCATCATCTATTCAACATTCTTATACATATGACCACAACATGTTTGTGCGATAAAGGAGAAATCATTTCAGCTTATACTACTTCTATTTAAGAAAATAATCTTCTCTCTCATTATTATTATTATCTAGACCAATCTAGACTCTCCAGTCACTTGAACACTGGACCCTTAAGTGCAATTAAATAAATGTGATATAAATAATATATTAATATCTAATGAGAGAAAGGGAGAGACACACACTGGTGAGCGAGCTCCTTTCACTCATATCAGCAGAGAGAGAGAGAGCGGCACACTGAGCTGTGAACTCCTTAAAAGTCTCAATAAAAAAAACTCAAGGAGGAAGTAAACCTCAAGGAGTTTTTAGCTCAGAGTTCCTCTGTTTTGTAGTTTTTCTACTTTCAAAGGAAAATGTCATTTGCAGCATCAGGTGACGTCAACATATCTGTAACCTGCTGCTCTAATACTGCACCGCCATAAAGAAAATAGTTATTGTTAGAGAGTTATCTCTGGGATGCTGGGATGATAGCTCCCTCAGGACTTAAACTCCAGTCAGAGAGTGGGGCACAGAGAGTGATGTCCGGATATACTTTAATGGAAGTTAACAGCAGCTCAACAGTACAGCAGTAGGCATACTTAACAAGTGTGGGCAGACGTGTGGTTCTGAATAACAAGAAACAAGGAGAAACAATTATCACATGTAAATATAACAATCATCACTTCCCAACATCACACCAATATAATGAACTGTAACACAAATAATGCTCAGAGGTGAATGCTCTGACATAAGAAAGTCCCACAATCCCATTTGAACAGGCAGGAAACAAGAATACCTGCATATCTCAGGCAACAGAAAAGCTAATGCCCCAAAATTAGGAAAAGTCGACAATTACATGGTCTTCAGTGCCCTCTAGTGGCTAAATAACCCAACTGCGGTGCACAGATCCAACCCGCAACAAAGGCTACGGTGGTAAGTCACATGTTTCTACCAATCTCGATAAATCTCCTGGCCTAAACCCCTGTAATTATCGTCAACAAGTACAACCCGTGCTATAAGTGGAAATGGACCCGTAGAACTGGAGGGATTTTGACTCACATTTGCGCAGGAACGCACACGGCTGGAGATCGCTATTCCCCTGCACTAAAACATGCCGCTCCCCGGCAGGACCGTCGTAAAAGCATGTGACGTCATCACCGCAGCAAACAGTAAGAACAAAGTGGAACTTATCGGCAGACATTACCAGTGCAGTTATAACTATGCGACTGAAATATAAGGAGACTTTCGGACAGTTATACTGTCAAAAGAAATGTTCATCCAGGTTGTGATGAGTTTTTTCTTTTCCCTTTTTTATTGTCACTGATGCTTCAGGTGTGAATATCTCATAAACAACAGGCAGCAGGTTCACTATGACCCAAACTCCAGACTCAGTAAAACATCATGTCAGTGTTACAGGATACAAACTCCACAGCAGTGGAAAGTTAAAGAAAGTCCATTCATAGTTCAAAGGTCGCTCAGCAGAGGATGATTTAAATGTTATCATTGGTCAGAATTAAAACAAGAAGCTTGAACTTTTTATAAAGATTACATTTGATCAAATTGTTTTTTGTTTATATATAGATATATTTAAAATTAATAAAAAATAAAACCTATTGCTGTGCCAGCTTCTAGCTTAGTTTGACAGTGTGTAGAACAAACCTGATGAAAACTTAAAGTCAGCCAAACACATCCAAATTTTGAGGCTGGGAGTAAAAAAAACGAATCTGACTGAGCCCAAAATCAGCTGCAACCCTGTGTGGTTATTACAGTAAACACAGCGGTGTTTTCTCTTTATTTATTTATTTTTTCATAAAGTGATTTATTGTGAGCAACACAAATTTGAACAGGGGGCAAATTTTGTTTTGGCACACTGATCATTACAGTCACAGCTTGTTGTCTTTAACAGTCTCAGTGTTTTTCTTTTCTTGTTTGTGTGCGAATTTCCCCAAATCATGCGATGATCATGATTACTGACAGTCTGGTATAAAAAGTAGTTTTGTTTGGAGTTGTGCAGGACTTGTCTTTGTCATTGTATCACAGAAAAGTGTCATCAAGATGTATTCATAGCCAGAGGCCAGCAGGTGTCACTGTGGAGATGGTTTCAGATTGTTTTGACACTTCAATATAATTCCTGCACAAATGCTTCAGTGTTTCACGAAGCCTCACTTTGCCCATCACTAGTAAGCAGGCACCAAGTGCTGTTACTGCCTGCTGCACACAGCAGATCGACCAAACTGTCCGACCTGTAGATGTACATGGTTCATTCCAATGTGTCAGTTTAAAGATATCTCACTGAGTGTCAGAAAGACAAGTTTGCTTCTCTTCTCTACTGCAAGTGAAAAAAAAACTGCAGAATGTTTTCAGTGTCATCAGTTCAGCTATATTAAATCAATGTGGTGTTAAATTTTGTTATAAGAAGCAATGGGAAATGTTTTCATGTAATTTGAAAGCTTTGGATGTGTTATCAAACTTCTGAATTTCTGGAAATAATCTAATTATCTTTTTTTACTCACAATTTATTCTAAGCTTATAATTATTTGTATTTTACTCTAAACTTGAAAACTCGAGTTTATTAATTTTAAATTATGTCAAGGTCTGGGGTATGTGACACACTGTTCATGTGTTTGCACTGGTTGTTTCTGGTTTGAGTAGTATTCAATGTTGTTGTTGTTTTGTGGCCCTGCCAAGAGGAGATACTCTTTTGAAATGAAGACAAACTCAGCAGTTGGAAATCTCCAGTTCATGTGATGTGTATGATGAAGATGGTGATGATGATGATGATGATGATAGTGGTGGTGGCGATGATACAGCAACATAATTAATAATTTTAATAATACATTTTATTTAGAAGCACCTTTCAAGACACCTAAAGACACTTAACAATAGAATAAAATGCATAATAGGACAATGACAAAATAAAGAACAATAAAAATAAATAAAAAGCACAACATAAAATAAACAAACAGTGGGTTCACAGTGAATATGGAGATATGAACAGATGGGTTTTGAGTTAAGATTTAAACTGGGAGAGAAAAGCAATGTTTCTTATATCAGGGGGTAGAGAGTTCCACAGCCTAATATGCTGAAGTGAAAAGAAGGCAACGCAAGCTGAATAGAAGAAGAACTGCTTTCTTTTGATGAGATTGACAGTTTGACCTACAGGTCAGAGTGTTTTTCCTGATTATGAGTTGAAAAATGCCATTTAAAAATATCTGACAACAACTTTGATGAGCTGCATTTTAGTTGGTACCAGTGTCAGTCTCCATCAGCTATTTAGTTTTAGAAGGTACATTTGGAATTTGAATTTTAAATCCTCAAAAATGAAACTGAGGACATGAACTTGAGGTGAACAGTTTGTTTCATTTTAAAACAAATTATTTTGACGTCATCACATCATCATCATTAATCAGTGATAGACTGCCCGATGATCCGTGATGTTTAAACAAACAGGTTCTGATCAGGTGCAGCTGTCAGGATATTCAGAGTCTGAATCATTGTCAGTTATTTCTCACATTTCCTTCCTTAAATCCAGAGTCAGTATCTGCAGCAGTGATTATGTCTACTAAAACACGAAATCAGGTACTCTGATGATTAATTAATTGATGTATTATTACTTTGTTGTGTTGAATCTGGATGTTGCTGTATTGGTTGGCACCTTTCTGCAACATAGTGTGGAGATCTGCGGCCGTAGCTCCCATCTTTAAGAAGGCAGACCAAAGGGTGTCTGCCCTCTTCCATATAGATAGTGTGAGGAGTTGAATCATTTGGGAGGGACTCAGAGTAGAACCACTGCTCCTCCATATTGAAAGGATCCAGTTGAGTTATTTGGGCCTCTGATTAGGATGCCTCCTGGGTGAGGTGTTCAGGAATGTCCCACTGACATGATAGAGCTCACATCTTATGCATGCCTGCCAACAGTAACTAAAGTCAACTGCAGCATGTTGGCACTCCTGCCTGCCCTCTACCCATCTCAAGGGCTGGGGGTGCTCTCCCTGGCCTGGGGTAGCCTGCTGGGTAGTCCCACGTGCTGTGTTACTCAGGCCTGCGCAGGCTTACACCTTGATGGGTTGGGGATGGGGGGGTCATTGTGCTTATCTTACATGTTCAAGGCCCGGCTGTAGGTCTTGCAAGGCTTGTTTTCTCCACCTACTTGGTTTCTGTGTTGCCCCACCTCTCTCTGGTTGCTTTCTGCCCCTCTGGGGATTCCCTGGGTGGATCTTCTGGACCTTCCTCTTGCTCCTGCTGGCTACGGTGGGGTGGAGACTCATCTGGGTGCTGGGTCTGCAGGGCGGGGGCTGGGGTGATGGCTTGGCCTTATACTAGATCTCCGTGGGGGCTTTGGACACTGGTGCAGACTTGTATGCATGTTTCTAATATAGCACACTGGTTTTCTCAGCTTCTTGGTCTTTGCTATTGTTTGTGAACAAACTGGGGCTTCTTGGCCCATGAGTTCTCATCACGTCATCACCACTCTTTGTTGATATGACGTGAGCTTAACAGCGCAAGTCAACCATAAATTCTTTTCTGTAGAAAACAGAAAAAAATATATTAAAAACACACTGGGCAGATTTCTTGTGATAGTAATCCTTTTACATTCATGTCACAAGAAGAGAGACAGCACAACTCACACAAGTTAGCTAGAAATTGAAAAAAAGCACAATGCAAGCTTAAACATGCCAGTTTAAACGTATGATCCTCTTTGAAAGCTCTCCGCTCTGTGAATGAGGAAACAAGAACAAACACATCTGAATCAAACCTGACATGAAAATACAGCAGCCTGCTGTGCCCAGCCATCTGCCTCAGGAAATGATCCTAGATGTTTGTACGAATAGTCACAAGCTAAGACAAGAAGTGCATGTGGGAGTTGTATCTTTAAAAATTACACAATACAGAACTTTTTACATTTTCTTTCTGTCCTTAACAAAGTACTCTTAGTAACTAAATATGAACTGGTTGTGGGCTCATATTTGGAATTTGATTCTTAGTTAATTTGAACAGAGTAAAATAGGCTGTAACCAGGGTTTAGATTTTTTTATTTTCATGAGTAATATTAAACCTAAAACAATCTGAGACAATGCAAATAAACAGCTTGAGAGAATGAAAGCTGGAGGCTGTCCTGACATGACTTGTGCCTACGCAGTGTTCACCTGGAATGAACACAGCATTCCTTCCTTTATTCCTGTTCAATAGGTAGGGTTTTGTGTAGTTATCAGATCACTCTGCAGCACTGCTCAGGAACATATCCACGGGACCGTATCTGACATGAACTGTTCCCACTTAGACTGGGTTTCTGTGGTGAGGTATTGTGGCACTTCATGAAAGTCACAACCTCTACTCTTACGATTTGTGTTTTCTACATGAACTAAACATTATTTCTGTGTTGCTGATCATGATTTTTCATCTGTCTGCTCTCATACGCACTGATTGATGTACATGTGTGCTGGATCAACAGTTCCCTAACCCTTTCAGAAAATGAGAAAGTCCAAATTTTTGTGGCTGGAGGGGTTGTATATTCAGCACAAAGACCTTATCGGCACTTCTATTCTATTCTATTCTATTCTATTCTATTCTATTCTATTCTACATAGTGGTGAAAGTAATGTTTAAGTCTTTACCTCCCAGACTGCAGGTTTACTTGTGGTTCCAAGAGTATTTAAAAGTAGAATGGAAGGTTCAGCTTTCAGGCCCCTTCTATTTGCTGAAGCACATAGTTAGAGCTGGGTCAGGTGACCCCAAATCCTAAAAAAACCCACAAAAACCCCCAAAAGCCAACAATGAAGGAACTCTTTTTTTTTCTTTATATGTCTCAACCTTTTTTGTGCTGACTATGCCAACAGTCTATATTATGAACAGTTTGTAAAATAACTTTTGTTTCAGTGCATGAAGATGGTGAAAGACACAGAAAGGTCAGAGGTCATGCTGGGTGAACAGAGAAAAGCAGCCTTTTGGACAACCCCAATAACAGGATGCAGGGAGAGACAGAAAGCTTACCTCTCAGAAGCTTCCTTGTATATCGCTGAACTGAGCATCACTGTCTTATCAGTAGGTTGAGAGTAAGAAACAAGTTAAGTGATATTTGGCCAGCAGAGCAGCAGCATGGAGACCTCAACTTCAGAGTTTGATGATTTTTATTTAGTTTGAACAGAGTAAAAAAAACTGGGCTGTAACTAAAGTTGATATTTTTTTTCTCTTAATATGTCAGATTTAAGGTGTACCGCCTGTGTTTCAGTGACTGGAAAAGACCACACTTTTGATACAAGATACAACTCAGTCAGGACCAGATATACCTTAATAAACAAACAAAGATTTTGTATAGAGAACTATGGGAGATGGAAATTATTCATTCACTTGAAATTACAATAGTGCAAAGGGAAAGGATACTTACTCAGTAGCTCCTCATGAGTCCCACATCCACCAACCCCTCTATACACAACCCAGTCAGGGGCACTGTGGGGCCATAATTTTATAGAACTCCATTCGAGTCCTTTCAAACAAAAAAGCCACCTCAGTGACCTCATGACTGGTTATGGCTGTGGTAGGACAAATTATTGCTCATTTTCAAATCAACTTTCAAAATATTTTATAATAATTGTGCAGTGTAAATGTTTTTCCAGTATCATAAAATGTTACACTGAATAATGCACAAGTTAGTGTAGACATTTGATTGAGAAACTTTAATTTGATTAATGTTCTTTTCTCTGCTCTGAAATTAACTGGCTGCTTTATATATACATTATGTGAGCATATTTATTTCATATATTTGACCCAGACTGTGTGAAAATGAAGTCTATCAATGTGTTTATTTAGGATATTTAGGAGCTTTTTATCAGTAGAGCTAAAAGGTCAAATGTACTGTTCCTCAGTCTGCTGAGTGTGTAGCAGTGCATCATAACAGAGAGCTGATGTAGAAATGAAATATTCTAAAAGAAGCACATAAAACTTAAATAATGAAGTGAAAACCAGAGTATCTCAACAGTGACTCAGCGCTAGGACTGGGCGATATATCGAGTTTTTAAAAAATATTGATATATTTTTATATGCGATATAAGATGTGACAATATCGTCTATATCGATATAGTATATGTTACGTTATAATTATACTTGTGGAGCCGCAAGTTTGCCTCTCTTTCGTCCACTTTTGTCTCTAAGCAACGCTACTCGGCCTCGCCTCTCCTTTACTGAAGAAACCTTTCAAAAATGTTTTGGTACGACTTTGGTAAGCTACGGAGCTGCACCGCTTGATGGATTGTCAAAGCATTACGGCTACCAAGGAGCCTCGCGGAGTAATACGTACTGTGCTTCAACATAATTTTACCGTATTGTGTGTGTATAAGGACCATAAATGGCACCTGTTAAGAGACGTGGTTACGAAGCGGATTTCAAACTCCAGGCTGTCAGTCACGCAGTAGAAGTTGGGAACAGAGCAGCTGTGAAATCTGACTTTGTTATTGTGCTCAGCATCTGTTAGTTTACATTTTGACTGCACAATTGTGAGCTTTTTGTTATGCACAAAAACAACATTGTTTTCTTTTATTTATGGAGCATTATTATTTAATAAATGCTCATAATTTATTTTTGAGTAATTTCTTCATGTAAATCTACGCTGTATGTAAATAAAAGTGCCTGTGTGACATCTGGGAAACAGCTTTGACTAAGAACTCTCTTTTTGTTCTTAATTTATGGCTTTAAAAAATATCGAGATATATATTGTGTATTGCCATCCAGCTAAAATATATCAAGATATGAATTTTAGAATAACCATCTTTGCTCATATAAAACTCTGAGCGTTATTATCTTTCAGCTATGAGCTCCTTGTGCATGTCTGTGTTTGCCTACACGAGGGGGCGGATTTGACTTTAAGGGAAAGCAGGAAGGTGTGCCATTATTGTGCAAGGAGAAACGTCGCCATTTCTTTCTTTCTTTCTTTGGAGCCATGAGAGAGTTGATGCATTTTTTATGTATTTAATGGAGTAATGTAGTTTGGATTCCTACCTCAGATATTTGGACAATTTTGTTCTTTTTCTGTGACTATGCTCCTTCTGCGTCGGACACAGGACTCTGCAGGAAGTAAATGTCCACAGAGGCCTGCATGCTTATACGGTTTTATAAAAGTATATAACAAGTGTTCTATAAGGTTCCTCTGACATTTGTATGCTTTAAATAGGTGAACTGTACTTTAGATTTATAATTGCCTAAAGTATGAGTCTGCATTCCTCTTCAGATCAGAAATACGTTAGATATGTTTCTTCAGAATAATTTGAATCAATGGTTGTTGATCAATAATCCTTGTATATCAAGGAACCAACATCACTGCCCATTGTTCATTTAGTTTTAGTCATTGTGCAAATGTATTGTTGATAAGGTTGGGAAACCTGCAGTCGGCTGAGACTGAAGAAGTCACTTGGATGAGTGACGAAACGTTTTTCCCGCTCAAAACATTACATCCAGATGAACAGAATCAAATTTGGGGATTCAGAATCATTTGTTTGCAGCATTTTCAGCTGCATAAAAACACAAGTACATCGATTACGTCTGTGCAATCATAAAATCCATGTTAGAGATCAAAGAGTTTTTGAAGTAAATCTATCGTGAGTGCAAAACCTTCGATATGACAAAATGGTGTTTGAAATTCTTGCATCCGGAGCATTACTTTAAATCCTTGGATTTATTGAACAAGAAATCTGAAAATACACTGAACAAAAATATAAACGCAACACCTTTGTTACTGCTCCCATTCCCCATGGGATGGACGTAGAGACCTAAAATTCATTCCAGATACACAATATAACCATCCCTCCCAAACAGTGGTCACAAATCAGTCCAAATGTGTGGTAGTGGGCACATCTGCCATATTGAGATAATCCATCCCACCTCACAGGTGTGCCACATCAGGATGCTGATCTGACATCATGAGTAGTGCACAGGTGTACCTCAGACTGCCCACAACAAAAGGCCACCCTGGAATGTGCAGTTTTTTGCGCTATTGGGGGTCTGGGGACCCAGAACCGGTCAGTATCTGGTGTGACCACCATTTGCCTCATGCAGTGCAACACATCGTCGCATGGAGTCTATCAGATTGTCAATTGTGGCCTGTGGAATGTTGGTCCACTCCACTTCAATGGCTGTGCGAGGTTGTTGGATATTCGTGGGAACTGGTACACGCTGTCGTATACGCCGGTCAAGCACATCCCGAACATGCTCAATGGGTGACATGTCCGGTGAGTATGCTGGCCATGCAAGAACTGGGACATTCTCAGCTGCCATCTGCCCTGAACAATGTGAACCATGATTCATCCGTGAAGCGCACACCTCTCCAACGTGCCAGACGCCATCGAATGTGAGCATTTGCCCACACAAGTCTGTTACGGCGACGAGCTGGAGTCAGGTCAAGACCCCGATGAGGACGACAGGCATGCAGTTGAGCGTCCCTGAGACGGTTTCTGACAGTTTGTGCAGAAATTGTTTGGTTGTGCAAACCAATTGTTCCAGCAGCTGTCTGGCACACTTTCACATGTGAAAACTTTCTTAGACAATTCGTTCACTTTGCAATCAGCCTAAGCACTATACTACAGGTAAGCTGTGTGTGCGGAGTACAATGGATGGAGCAGAAAGAGTGAGAAGTAGAGGAGGCCGAGGAAGAGGACGTGGAGGTGAAGAAGTAGGATGAAGAGGACGACAAGGACAAGGAGGAGCAAGAGGAAGACAAGGAGGGGGCAGAGGAAGCATGTTCACTGCAGACCAAGTAACCCATATAGTCATTATGGCGATTGCAAATAATCCTATACTTGGAAATAAACACTTGTGTTTGTTTTGATGTGTTTGAATAAACACCAGTACTTGAAGTTTGGATCCCTCTATGCTTATGGATCTATGACAGCAGTATGAGCTCAAACTGACATAGCCTACCTTGTGCACAGAGAAAGCAAAAGCCAGATGTGTTTTGTATTCATACCATCAGTGTGCAGTTGGCGCATTGTGTGCTTAGTAGATGATGGCTTGTGTGTACTGTTTGATACGGAAACACCATTTTTACGAAGGTGTGAGGAGTTAATCTAGCTGTGTTTGCTTTTGCAAGAGAACTACAATGTTTTGATTATTGGGTGACAGGTTTTCTTATTTGTGTGAAGAGTTTTGCAAAATTAGCCAATAGTTACAAAAAATGTGCTTAAGCAATCAGAAAAAACTGTAATGATAGCCATACATGTGTATACTTTTGCTAGGAGTGTGTTGGAAATTTGGAAATTGAGTGTTGTGCAGTGAATTGTGCCTACAGTTTTGCAAAGTGTGTGTTACGAAATTGCAAACTGAGTGCAAAGCAGTTTTTGTGCTTTTAGTTTTGCAAACTCAGTGAGTGGTTTTGCTATATGTCTGAATAGTTTTAGGAATTGTACTACAGGAATCACAGTTAGGGTTTAAGCATTCAGAAAAAACTGTAACTGCTTATTGATTCAAATATCTAATCAGCTGATCACATGGTAGCAACTCGGTGCATTTAGGCATGTAGACATGATCAAGACGACCTGCTGAAGTTCAGACTGAGGATCAGAATGGGGGAGAAAGATAATTTAAGTGAGAGTCATGAAGTGACTTTCACTACCAGATATTCTGGTCTGACTATTTAAGAGCTGTTACTAATGAAGTGTGTTAAACTAAAATTCATGCTTGATCTTAGTCTTAATCTCTTAAGTCTTAAGCAACTAACTTTGTTAATTAGTCACTAAGTTTTCTTGAAGAATGGTCCCTTCACACTAACTTTGTTGGGATGTGGAGACGGTGTGTGGCTGCACTGCAAAGTGGACAGACTCTGAGAGCAGTATTAGTATAGTATTGATATTTTAAGTCTTTTTTTTAGGTTAGGTATGTAAATAAATAAAATAAGACATTGGTGGTTTTTCCTGCATAGATGCCAACAAAAATTGTTTAATTAGAACAAAGAAAAAATTCAAAAGATTTGCAACAAAATTGTATTTTAAAACAGTTTTGTATAGTAAATAATATTAACTGACTTCTTTTAAATTTGGTAACAAAGAAGAAATTTATTAATGTTGAAGAGAAAAAATGAAAGGATGTTAAGCATACAGCTTTATGCTAATTTTGTATATTCATGCTTCTGCTTTATTCAATAAACATTTAAACACATTAAGTTTTTTGCAGTTTGTTTTTTAAAAACAATCATTAGTGCATTAGATGTTTTTCACCAATATTTTTATGTTCATATCATCTAAAATATGTTTGTGTGTGTATCTTATGAAGATGATAGC
The DNA here is from genome assembly GCF_057382275.1 of Copadichromis virginalis. NCBI lineage: Eukaryota > Metazoa > Chordata > Actinopteri > Cichliformes > Cichlidae > Copadichromis > Copadichromis virginalis. The sequence goes on from NC_140620.1 coordinate 28,613,587, forward strand.
TGAGCTCTTCTGAACCATCCCAGATTACAACCTTCCCACCAACACACAACACTGTGTGTAGTTTAAAGCTCAAAGTGTTACAGGTCTCAGTGGTTTCTCCAAATTCACAATTTTGATAAACATAAAAAAGAAAAACACACATCTGATGTCTATCATGTCTGATTTACATCTGCATTTTGTGTCTTTAAACCTTCCTGTCCATCTGCTTTTGTCTCAAGTATTAAGAATCACTTAACTTCAGATCCGAAGTGAACAGACATTTTTCAGCAGCACTTCTTTTATTCTGGCTCCAAACTGATTGAAGGAAGCAGCAGATGCTTTCTTTAAACAGACACATCTCAGAGTGGCTTTGTTTTCTCACCTTTCACTAAGTCCACTGAATACACTGTATATGGTTATAATCATGGGTTCATCACATACTATTTTATAAATCATAAAACTGCTGAAGTAAATTCACTTATTTATCACTGAACATAATTTGATTATAAATAACCTGATTTTAAACCTCATTGCTTTACCTGAATCCTGATTGTTGTAAAAACTGATTATAAAGTGTCACATGTGCATTTCTTAAACACAGTCTGCACTACATTACATAGAAATCTCTTCCTGAACTCATATATTTAAAGTATTTCAAAAAAAAAACTGGTGTGCCTTTGGCTTCCATGTGATGAACTGACAGGAGTGATGAGAAGTCATTATAAAGCTGGAAAATGAGAAAGAGCTCTCTCGCTCTCTCTCTCACTGCGAGACAGACCAAGTGCATGTACATGTTGGACAGCTCATCAGGAGGGACAGTCGATCAGAGAAACTGCAAAGTCGGGAAAGAATGAACAAAGCTGCAGGTAAATGCTGACAACTAAACACCACTAAGAGTCAGGGCCGGCCCTAGGGTTTTTGTGACCCTAAATAAGATTTTATATACAGCCCCAAAGCACTTCCAGCACAACCACCAAATCACACACACTGCTTATAACTAGACGAGGATGAACACACACAAACTAGAGTCAGTGCAGACCTCTGCAGATACATTCCTCTCAAGTGTTGAGTGTAGAAGCCTGTGGTAAAGTCATCAGTGACTGAAGCTTCGGAAGATCTTTCCTTAGCAGCAGCCATGTCAGCTGAGGCAGACGTTTCTGTTTTTATTATTTTTATTTTTCATACTTGAGCACCACAACTAAATATTACTGTAGGAGCCATTTATGTAATGTAAGGATAATCAAAATTCTGTAATTAGATGTAGCTTTTCATATCTGGCCCAGCAATCTGCTAGTTAGGTACACACTGGGGCTAACCAGAAGTTAGCTTCCCAACCCGAAGTACTTCAAAATTGCAGATTCTCAGGATGTAAAATCTTCTTATGCAAACTACAAAGACATTTACCTGATGCAAAAAGTCTTATTCAATGTTGTGTGAACTTGCGTGACAAGGGCTTAAATGTAATAGATATGTAATAATATGTAAAAGTACAAGAGAGAGTCATTGCAACAAGCAACACAGAAAGTCATGTGGCCCCCTCTAGTGGTTGTTGGAGACAATTACAACTGGCTGCAGAGCACGAGGAAAGTAAGGCATGCAAAGAAACAATCTGATCCATTATTATTATTATTATTATTATTATTATTATTATTATTATTATTATTATTATTATTATTATTATTATTATTGTAGAAGCGTCTGTGGCTGTTTGATGGTCTCAGTTTTTGAGTGAAGCTGAAACGTTGATTTGACAATGGAATTAATTTCTAATGTTCCTCAAAAGTCAAAAACAAAGTCTTGTTATAGCTCAAGACAAACATGATGTGTAAAACATATTCACACCATGAGGTGATGACAGTATGAGGACTTTTATAACTATACATTCATCTAGTACAGATCATTATACTGGTCTGTCTCCAGGTACTTCTTTCATGCATTTATTGACAGCATTGACGGGATGTAATCTATTTCGACAACTGGTACCAGAAAACGGTGGAAACAGAAATATTGGTCTACTAGTTGTACTTGCATATTAAAGTAACAAAGCAATGCCGGGAATCATTTAATGCCAAGTTGCTGTTTCTTGCGAAAGATTTTCATTGAATATATTCATAATGCTCTAACTTGCTATTCTGCAGGGGAAGAACTGTGAGTGTGTATTATGTAATCTAATGTGCTGGTATATATATTGCGCCTTTATAGTCTAGGCTTCTTTGGTCATTACCACATATCCGTATTCTTTTTTCCTTTTTGGGATAACATGAGAAAGTAACCTTAGTGGAGAAAAATAGTAGGCTTGTTAGGACATAATGATTGGGGGATAAAATACAGCAATACTTGAATAAAATTTTGTAATTGTGTTTTGATGAAGCTCCATAAATGCATGTTAAAATACTCAGACTAATAGTTTTACCTGTGGACTTTCACAGATTTATATGTGTTCTTCTACCAGAGGCCTAGGAGTTTAAGGGTTCGGAGTACTATCATAACTGTGCTCTTCTGGACAGAGACCTCTGATGTTGTGACTGGAATCTGCTGCTTTCACTCTTCCAGTTTTGAGGTTACAGCTCCCAATGGTCCTATTACCACCGGGATCCCTCTGGACTGTACCATCCACATTTGCTCCAGTTGTTCCTTCAGTCCCTGATACTCTTGCTCATCCTCCTTCTTCCTCAAGTTTCCCTCTGCTGGCATTGCCACATCTATCACAACTTCAGAGTTCTGCTGCTTGTCAAGCACCATCATATATGGTTGGTTGGCCAGAAGCTACATGTTGATTTGCCACATAAGTCCAGTAAGACTTTTTAATCTGTGATCTAGAGGCTTCAATTCTAGCAGTTTAAAAGCAACCTAACATCAGAGGACTAAACATATTTGGGGGGTTGAACATTTTAAAAATGTAACACTATAATGACAGTGCCTTGGTTGAGTAGACCTAATATCAGTATGTAAAAATGGATTACACTAAAGTAAATTGATGACATGTGCAATGGCATGACATGTAATTCATATGTATCCATTTTCTTTAAGTGTTGTTTTGATGTTACAAAGAGTAAACTTGTCACATACAGCAGTCTAATAGCTGAGTGGGTATTTTTGGGTAGTTTAGTTGTGCATAAAAGTGCAGTATCTTTGTGGTAGCATAAAATGTTCTTTAAATAAACTGACTTCCTCAAAATGATATGCTTATCTCACAGATCACTTGCAGAGAACCACTGTCCAGTGACTCAGTAAAGCTGAAACCACACTTAATAAAGCTACTTGATCTTAGTGTTTCAAAGATTTTGAATGTCACTCCTGTCGATACAAATGGCTGCTTGGACACTTTCAGCTGTGCTATGAGTTCAGCTTGTGTCCCATTATTTGGACAGAGACCTGCTGTTTCTTCACTCTCTCTGGATTTTTCAGAAATTAAAGGTTATGGGGGAAGTTGTACTTTGGGTCATTCTGACAGTCAGACAGAGAACAGCTGTGTCAAAGTCAATTGTGAAGCGCCTCCTTAACTCCATATTCAACAAGAAGCATTATTCAAAATTCAGAAACTCCTTTAGTTACAAAGTAAACAAGTTCCTCAGATTGAACAAGGATTAGGAAGTTGTTTTATGGCCCCTGCATATTCCTAATCTAACTGTGATATTGCACTGATATTTGTAACCTCGGATTGATTAGGACTCAGTAAGAATAATAACTTCAGTTACAAATAAACAAACAAAAAACCCCAAAATGAAACGAGGAGTTTTATAAGTTATAGTGAAACTCTGGAAAGTATATAAATAAAATTAATTTACCAGAAGCATGAAAGTTTTTTTTTATCTGCTTTCTGTTTCCCTTTCATCATAAAGCTGCATCAGCAGTATTTTAAGGTCACAAAGTCAAATTTAATCTGAAATTTGTTCATTCACAATCACAGCATCAAAGATGTTTCATGATGAACAAACTTCGTACAGGTAGATTAATGATGTTGATGTTTGTACACATGTACACTGTATCATCGCATCACTATCCTCATTAGCATGTTTTGTGTGTAACTGAACAAATATAAGGAAGTGAAAAAAAGGGAACAAGCGACTAAACAGTTGTCTTATAATCTGACAGACACAGACGGAGTGAAGTGTCAGGCGCTGTTCTTCTGAAGTTTAACAACTTTTCTGCATCAGGATCAAAACCAAAATGAAAATCCTCCATTTTCTCTTCTTTGTTTTCTTGTCAGGTGAGGACTGATTACCTCATTGTCTCTTTTGTGCTGCTATTTATTCATTTTTATTTTTTAAGGGAACTTTATAAAATGCACATATTCGCATTTGATATTTATCTTACTATTATTATTCTTATCTGACAGATCCAGCTGTGCTCGTCAAGGCAAGGCTCAATATCTGGTCTGCAGCTGAAGGAGGAAATGCTACACTTAACTGCCACTTAACTTTGTCTGGAAGCACAAAGTTCTTCTGTAAGGGAAAATGTGAGCGAGCAGAAGATATCCTCATCAAAACAGATGGAAGCACAGCTCAGAGTGGGAGATACAGCATGAAGTATAAAGATGGATCTTCAGGAAGAGGAATTGTGTCTGTGACCTTCACACACATGATCAAGTCTGACTCAGGACTGTACAGGTGTGCTTTAGGAAAATCTTCTGTTCCAGAATCATACCATGACTTTAAGGTCAGAGTTTCAAATGGTGAGTTTATACTAAAGTATGTGTGTGTTTCTGTCCATGTGTTTTAGCCTAAGTACTTGCACCTACAAGCATCACATTATCAGATGTGTCTTGGTTTTAACAGCAAAACCCTCCCAAGTTAACATCTCTGATCAAGAATAATAGAAGCAAGAAGTTTGCTCTATTTGCCAAAATTGAACAGTGGCTAAACATTTGATATTATGGGAAAATTTAAATATAGCAGATGAAAGGTCAGCCCTCTGTACTTCCAAATCTTCATTATGTGAATGTAACATTTTGAATGGCTTCTTTAAATATGCTAATATTATTGTAGAGTAGTCACTGATCCTGCCCAGGGTCAGGTGAGTGTTTTCTGAGATTTTCACTGATTTTATATAAAAATCAGAATATCATCAATCATGCTTACATGCTACAGGAAATGCGACACAACAGCTTACAGGAAGTACAGACTAATTCATGTTCTTCTGCTTCACAGATCTGGATAAAACCTCTGGTTTTACTCGCACAGAAACTGAGGGAGAAGCAGTCACATTGGGATGTGCCTATACTGTGTATGGGCAGAGAAAGTTCTTTTGTAAGAATGAGTGTAAGAATGAAGGGGAGATCCTCATTGACACAAGCAATGATAAATCTGTGAGTGGCAGATACAGCATTGAATATACAGCAGGATCTGCGTTTGGACTGCATGCGACCATCACACAGCTGACCAAGTCAGATACAGGAGGGTACAGGTGTGGTTATGGAAACCCTCTGTCTCCAGATTCATACTACAGTACCAGTCTTGTTGTCATTGGTAAGTAGGATGGTAAGAAATATGTGATTTAAAAAAAAAATAGCATGCTTTGTCATTCAGTAGGATAAAATAACATAAAAACTGAGGACTCCTGTTACTCACTGCCACGGTCGGGGCTATTGTCTCTTTTCAGTGTCTTTTTTTATTATCTTTTCTTTTGCTATTTTGAATAACACCTTAATTTATTTAAGTTCTAATGAGATGCCTGTATCCTGCAGTAAAACCTGAGCAGAAGATTTGTGACTCATAATTGTATGAATGAACATTTGGCAAAAGTGCAAAACAATCTCTATGTTAAATCTTTTGTTGGAGGTAGTTGTTCTTTTAAATTTTCTCTGTTTCTTCAAAAATGTCTGTTCACATACATATAAAATCATAGCCACTAGCTGAGGCCAAATGTATTAAAGTGTTACAGTCAAGTTGTGTTGGTGATGACATTGTGTTCAAATGACAGACAAAACCTGTGTCTCAAATGTGGCTTGAGAAAATTATGAATCAAACTGAATTTCAAAAAATCAGACCGTTATCAGTTCTAGCCTAAAAGCATGATGGTGTTATATTCTGAACAGAATTTTATTTGTGATAGTCAAGCTACGGTTGATTGCTAATTTTACATTTAATGTACAAGACACTGCAGAATGTAATATTTTTATGGAAAAAAAATATAATCATGTGCCAAAAAACCATCTGTCACACCAACATCCAACCTCACTTTTTCAGTGTGCACTAAAAGTTTCCAAATTAATGTTTTGAAGCGTCTGAGTTCATCAGGTGATGTGGATTGACACTGAGATTGAGTGAGAGGCTGGCCATGACTTTCTAATCTGCTTTAAAGATTTCATTATAATGTTAATGATGCATTTTGTATTTGGCAAATGTTTTTATTTTCAAGTATCACTACTCTTTTTTTAAATTTGTGTATTGTTCACAGGTTCAAATCCACATACTTCGACACCACAAGCAACAACTAAAACAACACAAACACCACCAACAACAACAGCACAGAGACAGAGTTTCACTCCAAAGATTTCTACGTCTTCATCAGATTGTCCTCACTCCTCTTTGGGTCTGGTTGTGTGTGTCTCTCTGATTGGTGTTTTACTGATGGCTGTTTTCATCCTGCTCCTCTACATTTATAAGACAAGGAGGAACACTGCACTGAACATCAGAGAAAATGCAGGCAACAAAAACATGGAGGTGAGTTTCTGTCACTTGTTTACTTTCTGTTTATACAGGTTTCAGTGACTACTGTTTAATCACTGTGATGTTCTTAATGAAGTGTAGTGAAAAATGAATATTTTTTTTAATTAATAACAGACCAAGTTACAGAAACATGTTCTCTTTTTGTTCTAGTACTTCTTATTGTTATTGTTATTAGGTTGGTTCTTCTGTATTTGCATGTTTTTTTTCTTTCCCAGACAAGCATCAGTTCACCATATCTAAATATGTGAAATCACATTTAGCCCTGTCAGTATTTTGCTCTGAAGCAAAACTGCTGTACTTCTCATTTTTAATAGCATGAAACTGATAATGCATAATGTTTTTGAAACCTCAGCTTTTATGTTGATGATGTTTTATTTTCAGTTGTCTGGCACATACGAGAACTGGGGTCCACCCTCCCAACATAAAGGCAGTAAGGACCAGGATCACGTCTACTCTGCTTTGTAAAAAGCACAAGTCTGAAAATGCTAATGTTCTGATGCTTTTTTTTTCTCTTTGGGCAAGTTTAAGATCTTATATAATTTGTTTCACACACATATAAATATATATGAACTGAGCTTATTTTTTCCAGTTACTTTCTTTCTATGTATTCTTGACTTCTTTCTTTATCCATAAATCTGACTGAATGAAACATTCATGTACCACATTTAAAAATAATGAAAAGTCTGTAAGTGTACTAAGATTTTTAATTACTGGAGATCAGGAAAAGTCCATTATGTTTTCCATTTTTATTGACCTATTTAGCATTTCACATATATTTAGCATGGTAGCAAAAAAGCTTCAATATGCAATCTTAGCTTTGTAACACTGAGAACATGCTTATTACGCTGCATTATAAACATTTGAAGAAGAGATCAGTAGAAATATGTTTTATTGACAGAAACAGAAAACCAAAAGCTTTTTTCTAACATGCAGTAAAATGGTTCACAAGCTGGCCAAAAAAAGGAAGTTGAGCCTGATTAAAGCTTAAGAAACTTTACCTCTCCTCATCCTCACCATCACCCTCAGAGGAGCTTTGTCCTGTTCTTTATTGTGGTGGTGAGGGAGGTTGTCAAACTAAAGAAGAAGGCTTTGGTTGGTCTGAAGCAGCAGACCGATACGGGAGGGCCAAAGTGTTGTGGCCTCAGCAGTTGCGGAAAAAAACTTGGTAGTTGGAGGAGGTTGTGGGTGAGACAATTCACAGTTTGCTTAGAATCCATAACAAAGAAAACCAGAATAAACAAATAAACACTTACTTGTTTAGATGTGCAGTGTATGGGAGCAGGTGCATGATGGTTTCAACAGGCTCAAGTACAGCAGTCACTCAGCATCAGCACATCTATTCTCTGTAAGAGGAACTCAGTTGCACATCAAGGCAGACTCACTCCAAAACCTCTGAATGCTTATCACAAACACTGTAATTACCGCTGGATCCCTCTGCACACGTCATTCACAACACAACATGTTGTTGCTCAGCATAAGGAAACAGACTGAGAAGTGTGTATTCAAAGGAGGCATTCAGGTGGAGTATTGCAGGCAGTCACAGCCCAGAACTAAATATGAAACTAAGCACAAAGTAATGTCCAAGGTTTTTTTAATCAAGTGATTCTAATTTTTGTTCCAGGTTCTGTTTATTTGGTATTTTCTATGAAACAAAAAAAATTAATGTGAAATAATATAAGTTTCATATAGAAGACTTATGTTGTTGTGATTCTCTTTGTTTTGCATACACTGTAATGAGTGAATCAGGTCAGACTGTAGATTTTCCTTCTTCTAGCTGTGCTGACTGACCTTTGACCTCATGAATGAAGCATGACGTTTTCCTGCTTAGCTGACTGGATGCATTACAGTCAGACACCGGCCTCAATAAGAGAAACAAGTTTATGTATATACATCATTATAGCTGAATGTGTGTACGCCAGAGGGCGCTGCTTCTTTTGATTAAATCGTCTGTTACAGTTTTTTCTGATTGCTTAAGCACATTTTTTGTAACTATTTTGCAAAACTCTTCACACAAATAAGAAAACCTGTCACCCAATCATCAAAACATTGTAGTTCTCTTGCAAAAGCAAACACAGCTAGATTAACTCTTCACACCTTCGTAAAAATGGTGTTTCCGTATCAAACAGTACACACAAGCCATCATCTACTAAGCACACAATGCGCCAACTGCACACTGATGGTATGAATACAAAACACATCTGGCTTTTGCTTTCTCTGTGCACAAGGTAGGCTATGTCAGTTTGAGCTCATACTTCTGTCATAGATCCATAAGCATAGAGGGATCCAAACTTCAAGTACTGGCGTTTATTCAAACACATCAAAACAAACACAAGTGTTTATTTCCAAGTATAGGATTATTTGCAATCGCCATAATGACTATATGGGTTACTTGGTCTGCAGTGAACATGCTTCCTCTGCCCCCAGCATCTGGTCATCTAGCAATTCTGTAAAGTAACAATTTCAGTATTTTTACATCAATGGTATTGGTGTGTTTCTCATTGGCATATGGCAGTGCTACAAATCTTTGTGCGAAGTGACTGTACTAACCGATTCTCATTTCAAGATGTCCTTATGATGCTTGCTACAGTGTAGCGGCTCAAGTTAGGCTGGACCCGTTGGCCAGCTTCCCTCAGGGTCATTCCACGGTTGATTACATGGTCCACTATTGTAGCTCTGATGTCATCAGCAATTCTATTTCTTACTCTTCTTACCCTTCCTCTCCCCCCTCCTCATCTTCCTCTCCCCCCTCCTCGTCTTCCTCTTGCTCCTCCTTGTCCTTGTCGTCCTCTTCATCCTACTTCTTCACCTCCACGTCCTCTTCCTCGGCCTCCTCTACTTCTCACTCTTTCTGCTCCCTCCATTGTACTCCGCACACACAGCTTACCTGTATTATAGTGCTTAGGCTGATTGCAAAGTGAACTAATTATCTAAAAAAGTTTTCACATGTGAAAGTGTGCCAGACAGTTGGCAAAATAGTGTAAATAATAGCCATAAATGTGTATAGTTTTGCTAGGAGTGCATTGATCATTTGGAAATTGAGTGTAAAGCAGTGAGTTGTGTTTACAGTTCTGCAAAAAGAGTGCTGTGCAGTGGATTGTAGCTACAGGTTTGCAAAGTGTGTGTTACAAAATGGCAAACTGAGTGCAAAGCAGTGTTTGTGTTTTTAGTTTTGCAAACTCAGTGAGTGGTTTTGCTGTAAGTATTAATAGTTTTAGAAATTGTGCTATAAGAATCACAGTTAGGGTTTAAGCATTCAGAAAAAACTGTAATGTAATGTAAACATATCAGATTCAGGACAAACTCTTTCTGCATATAAATAAAGATTGATTCAACTTTAGCACTGTAGGAAATAATAGATTCACATTTGTGTTTACAGAGTTAGAAAGTGTTTTATTTCATTTAGTTTGAATCATGTTCTGTCACAGAAAAGTTCATAGACTATATAAATCATTTGATAACAGCTTCTCATCACAGGAATCATCTGTGTGAACAGGTTTAAATACAGGAAATAAATAGAACAGGTACAAACAGTGTAAATATCACAGTAATATACTGACTTATGAGTGTTATAGAGGAGGAGCATCACAGCAGCAACAGCTTCACCAAATGTACAAAGTAACATTCAATGAATCTCACAGAAATGCTGCAGTTTGAACATCAACACTTAGCTACAGTTAGAGCTGAAATGAGCCTGTCTGTCCAGATGGTGGCGCTGTAAGCTCACTTTTTCTTGCTCTGTTACAGACATGATCTTATTTTCAGGCTCTGAACGAAGTGACTGTCTGCAGCAGTGTGAATGACTCAGAGGAGGAAGAAGCCTCTGGTTGACATGAACGACTGATGTCGGAACAACTTTGTGGTTGTTCGTGTAAAACCACAAAGATGTTACAAATTGTTTCTGTTTGTTCTGCTTGGTAATATAAATTGAGCACTGTGTCTCTCTCATGCTCAGTCAGTGTGTCTGTAATCTGTCCGTGGATGTTTGTGTGTGCAGAATGTGAGTCTAAAGAAGAGCAGACAGCAGCAGAAAGTATTTTATCTGTAACTCTGTTTTTATGTCAAAACGTCTCTGAGAGTGTTTAAAGTGAAATCTCTGCTCTCATTATCATTAGGTATAATGTTATTATCCTGTTAAGCTCCAAAGGGCTTTCAGAGCTTCCTGTTTGAAAATGACTTGCCCAAAAAGAAGGGAGTATTTATCTGCAATTACAAACTGGCACAAGCTTTGGACTACACTGTAGCTCAAAGGCTACTTACTGAAAAAAAAAGACAGTTTATTCATTTTAAATGATTCACTGATTGTTGATGAGTTGCACCTGACCAAATGTATCAACCATAAAACAAAAGGTGGACTCTTGTATATCCATGAAACATTTAAAAGAACAACATCAAAAACAGACCTGTGTGTGATAACATTAGCTGTCCGCTTACATGAACCATCAATTGTCAAATTGTTTATTTATTTTGTTTATTAAATCTTCTTCTTCTTCATAAAAGAATGAGATATCAATTTTAATATAACTTTTAAATTGTATGATTTGAAATTTCTATTTATTTATTTTCAAAGAAACAATAAATATTAATAAATATATCATGTAAATGTATCATATGTAAATATGCCAGAGTCAGCCATAAGGCAACTTTCATCTCTAGTCCCATAATATTTGCTACATTGAGCATTTTGTGCACTTTATTGCTTATACATTTATTATTTTTAGGTTTTCAGGTGAAAAAAAAATCACATCGATGAAGCACTCTCAAAAGAGAAAACACAGGAAACATTTATGACACGTTTACTGACACTTGAGCATGATTACAAGTGTGTCATTGTTGGATTTGATTTCCCCCAAACTGCAGGATCTGCAGGTTTTCATGTCTCTGCATAATGACTCATCAACATGTGAGGAGAAAACGTACAAATCCATCATACACACAGTATATATTATAAAGATACACAGTTAATGTTTAACATTAATACATATCAGACACACAAGAGTCTCATCAGTCACTCAGTGTGTGAAAACAGACACTGACTTGACACAGATGTAGTAACAGGTAAAATTAATTTTAGTAACAACTCAGAATATTTTCCGCTAATGCTCACTATGTTTCAGTTATTCGGCTCAGGTTATAATAAAACAACAAATATATGACATCAGTGAGCAAGATTACAACTAATAAAGTCATTTTATGGTTAATGACTAAATATCAAAAAAAGATTATTCCTAGTTCAATAAGACAACATATAAAAATAAAAGATTCATTTCTTTGTAAAAATGAGAACAAAATAAAACAAAAATACTCAGTTCTCAGGCGGGTAAAACTCATTATAAGATAAGATCAATTCAAAGGTATTGTTCTTCAGATGTAGACATGTTATTTAACAGCCCGCCTACAAGGGAGAAGTCACGCACTGTACCAGCGATATTGGATCAGTTACAACCAGGTCAGCCATGCTGATGGTCTCTCAGTTTGAGGCTTGGTCTGATTCACAGTCGATTGCTGCTTGTACATGTGAAGCATTTTACAGAGAAATGTAAGTCACAATATTGGAACTGTTTATGTAGGCCTGCAGGCTCTGAATGAATAACGTGCCCTATATTCTTGTGAGGAGTGGTGATGGCCAAATAAAGCTTCAGAAGCATTTAAGCTTGTATCAAAAAAGGCTCCTGTGACCAAAAATATGAAAAGTACCTTGATTCTACCAATTAAAATGAAATACTTCATGATTCTCCATTTAAAAGAGCTCAGCTGACAACTTTTGTTTAATATCATGTGACAGTTCTGTCTGGTGAGCTTCACCCCATTTTCAACAGGTGACATTTTTTTCCAGCTGCAAGGATTTCAGTTTTGTAATTCTTGTAATTATTGAATTCATGTTTTTGATACTATTGCTTCTATTACACACGTCGGTTATATATCAGTTGTTAAGCTTAACATAGGAATGCTTTACAAACATTCAGAAATGAACTTACACATTTGCTGTACTTCTCTGGGATAGCTTGCTCAGAGATGAAATGCCGGTTTGGCAGCACTTAGCAAGGCTCCAGATGCTTTCAGTGTGATGTAACTCCAGACCGCCGACAGGTCTCACACACCACAGCCGCTCTATCATGTGACGCATACTTCTCCGACATACTAATGTCACCTCCTGGGTTACATTTTGTGAGGTGCTTTTGTGAACCAATTGGTTATCGACCTACATTATTTAGTTTACATCTGTAATGCCAAAAATATCCACCAGAAGGCACTGTGAATGGAAACTGTTGGCTCTTCTTATACCTCTCCCAACCAGGAAGTCAGAAACCAAAAACCATCCAACATATTTTGAGTGTTTTTGATGAAACTAAGACAGGAAGACAAATTTTTTTGATATATGATAGTGTTAGAGGACTTACTAAACAGATGTATGTCACTTGACACCATTAAAAAAGTGAAATTTAATGTTTAATGATTTTTTTTAAAAAGTGGTCAAAGTGGTTTATTTGTCCCTTTATGGTGCTAATGCTAACATAACCTAAATGTTATTAAAATTGACTATTTGCCATAAAATCAGACCACTAGACCCATTTTGTTTATCCATTGCTATTGATAAATTACATTACAGTTTTTCTCGATTGCTAAAACACATTTCTTGAAACTATGCCTCATATTCTCACAACAGTAAACACAAATCCATAACATCTCACTCAATTTCCCAAACATCCTATTTCCAGGTCAAAATGAAGCTCTACACTCAAAACTATTCACTCTTGCTGAAAAACCAAACTTTGCCCTCAGACATCAAACACAAGCCCTCAAAAACACACACACTACAACAGAGTTTTGCACACTGGTACAATTAATTCAAAACAATAGTTCCAAAACAAATAGGTTGCTTATGGTTCTCCCCTTCAAAAACCTTTTCACATGATAAACACAAAAGACGCAACCAATGTATGTACAGTGGCACATTTTTATTCATGTACTATACAGTACAACACACACCAAAAAACATTATTCCACCTCAGCATCTTGTCTTTGGTCTGGGTCAGGCCAGAGAATCTCATCCACATCACAGGCTATATTGGCCCCAGCCAGGCAGCGGGGGTAAAATCCTCTTGCATGCCTGATCCACCCCTGGCATGCATCTACTGATATGTCTAGGCAGGCTTCTTCCATGGCCTGAAGGAGGTGAACACGGACATAAGGTTCTCGGTCATACACTTTCCACCGCCATGCCGAAAATAACTCCTCTATCGGGTTTAGAAAGGGAGAGTATGCAGGCAGAAAGATATTAGAAAACCTTGGGTTATTGGTAAACCAGTCACGAACCAGAGCAGCGCGATGGAAGCTGACGTTATCCCACACAACAACGTAGTGAGGCTGCTCTGGCTGTGCTGGTTCCCTGTAGTCCAGCTGGAACATATGTTGTCTTAAACCATCAAGAAAAGCAAGGAGAAGCATAGTGTTATAGGGTCCTAGTACGGCATGGCGGTGGAGTACCCCTCGTTGGCTGATGGCTGCGCACATAGTGACATTCCCTCCACGCTGACCAGGGACATTTACAATAGCCCGATGGCCAATTATGTTCCTCCCCCTTTTCCTTCTTTTGGTCAGGTTAAAACCTGCCTCATCCACAAAGATTATTTCATGGGGAACAGGCCGTCCTTCAATCTCAAAGATTCTCTGCAAAACACATAACACAGTAGAGTCAATCGGTACCCTGAACCACAGTTCAAGAGTGCTGAAATGGCAGCATAAACTGCCATGCTGTGATGGTACACAATACTTTATACAATATCCAAACTCATACCTGAACATATTCCACACGTTGGTTTTTCACTCTGTCAGAGTTTCGTTCGAAAGGGACTCGGTATGCCTGTTTCATCCGGAATTGATTCTTTCGGAGGATGCGGTCAATTGTGGAGAGGCTGATGGCATTTATGCCTCGAAAAAGATGATCATCCTCAATCACTCTCCTTTGAATCTCTTGCAGGCGGATTACATTATTTGCAATTACCATGTTTACAAGTTCCCTCTCTTGCCCCTCCGACAAAAGCCTTAACCTGCCTCCACCAGGTGGTCGTCTCTGTGTCCTACAAAAATAGAAGCACTCATTACTGTAACTGTCACACATTCTTTTTACAGGAAAATAATGGAAACATACTGAAACTCAAGACACATAAGTTCAGTAACTTAAACGTTACTGTACAAAGCAGTCTTACTGCAAGTACACCTACCTGTTTTCCTCCCTGAAGGTTCTGATGATGGAGGCAACAGTGAAGCGACTCAAATTTGGTTGTACTCGTTGCCCAGCCTCCCTCATAGTCATCCCATGGACAAGGACATGGTCAACTAAAGTGGCTCGAATTTCATCCGAGACTGACTGTCTTCTTGCCCTTGCTCTTCCCCTTCCTTGTCGCCGTCGTTCTCCACCTCCACCTCCTTCACCACGTCCTCCTCCTCCTCCACCTCTCCCTCCTCCTCCACCACCTTCCTGTTGTCCTAGACCACCTCCTCCTCCTCCTCTTTCACCATGTCCTCTTCCTCCACCACGTCCTCCTCCTTCAACACGTCCTCTTTCTCCACCACGTCCTCTTCCTTTGCATCTCTTTGGATCCATTGTTTCAAACCTGAATGAGCTGACTTTGGCCCTTTTATCTATCCATCGAAGGTTCTGATTGGTGTGTGATAAATTTTGACTCCTAGTGTTTCCACCTGGTTAATTGTGTGCTAATTGAGCTCAAGCTATGCTGACTTAAGTTAACATTATTGAATGCTAGTGCTTTCTAAATGACTACATGGTGTAAGCACTGAAAAATGTAGGGATTTGTGTGTAGAGTTTTGCAGTAACAGTTCACCAAATTTGACTCATGTGTCAAAGCAGGGAATAGTGTTTATAGTTCAGGGAAATGGGTGAGCTTTTTGAACAATAGCGTTACGGTTTTGAAATTTTAGTTTAAAAGCCTGGTTATAGTGTTTAAGCAATCGAGAAAAACTGTAATGCAACATAAAGAGTTAAACCACACTTAGCTGAGTATAAAAAATTATGAAACCAGAGAGTGAAGGACAGGTATTTTATTTGGTGGTGAAATCGGATAAAGATTTTAGTTAGTGGACATTATCAAGTGAAACTAAAACCAAACTAGCTGATTATAAACTTACCGTAAGTAATAACAGTGACGCTCGAAACTCATTTAACCAGTCCAACAACGTAGGTGTGTCACCCAAAGTCACGAGTATGACTATAGTCAAATTATAGTTGTCCAAGAGAAAAACAAGGCAATGAGCTGCAAAGTGAAACACATTCATGGTAGACATTTGGCAAGCTTTAAATTGGTTTCATTATAGAGAATGAATACAATGAATAAGAAGAAGGAACTTTACATGTAGTTGTTCAGTCTTGTCACTTTGTATATTTCAACTCAGTGGTCGCATTTACCTATTTTACACCCATTTTGCATTTTTTGTGCAAACACTTAAGGTGAGGCTTGGTTTCAAAAATTGTTTTGTTTTGACTGAGAACACCTTTTACCATTTTTAAATCTGAGTATACTTTGATTACTGAGACAGGTAGCAGTATCTGGTTCAGGAGGAAGTACAATAAGATTCTAGAATCATTTTTTTGTCTAAACTTGATGCTATAGAGGAAAAACTGCACCAAGTTGTTTTAGAGCAACATTTATATATTTGATTTTAAGAGCAAGTCTTGCTTATTTTTAAAATGTCAGAACACACTGAGCATATATTAAAACAGTTATAGTATCATGATCCCTGCGTCTTGAGTTTCACTGTGGGTTTGTGATTCCTTTTGTTATGAGAATAATTTGTGTTTAGATTGTGCTCAAACTGAGTACACTGAACACAGGACAAGATAAAATAAAACAGGAAACATGAGACACATGCTGAGACACAGGGACTGTGTACGAATAGAAATGAGAACATATGACTGGGGAGAAAGAAAGAGAACATAGAAAACGGACACAGCCAATAAACGAACATAAAGAGAAGGATGACTAGAGGTGACACATGGAACACAATGACCCAGAGAGAGAGAGGCAACTGGGAAACAGATGAATAAACATTAAGACAGAACTTAACATGACTACACATGGAATGTGAAAAAAATGGTAGGCAAGGAAACACAAGCATGGAAAGTACTAAATCAAATGATATAAATTAACCCAGAAGACACAAACACTGGCTCACAGACAAAGGAACATGACACAGAAGAGTTTTTATTGAGCTATTTTAATGAATTCGAAGCGCATATGCCGCTCTCTCTGCTGATCTGAGTAAATGGAACTCACCATCCAGCCTCTTTTTCTCACTTTGTGTAACAGGTATTATATGTTGAGATGACTATATATTATTGTTACGGCCCTGAGCCTTGGAAGTGAGAAATGCCTTTTAATTTTTATGCAAATCCAAGTGTGCTAGGACTCGTGGCTGATTGGTTAGATCACAATCAGAATTTTTCACTGGACAGCTGGACAGATATGTTTATACAAAATTAGATTAGGCCAATTGTCCTATACATATTTTTGACCTAGGGGTAGGATTGATTGTGAACTAGAAAGGGAAAATGCTTAGGGGGCTGAGTACGGCTGGGTATCGTCACTGATTTGTAGAATCATTTTGATTCGATACAGGATCCGATTCAATTCGATTGGAATCTGGAAAGTTTTGCCTCAGACAGTCAGAATTATTAGTATATATCCATATTTTTGTATCTATTGAAAGAAAGCTGACACTTGTGAGACTTAATCAGAGATGTAAACAGAGAGATAAGAAACCTGCAGCTGCAGAAGCTAGCGAAAAAAAAAAGGTAAACACAGCGCGGACCCGCCGACACATCAAAATCTGATTCTTACGCGTCGGGTCCGCGCTCTGTGTTTACATTTGTATGCAGAATCCGTAAACCTGCTCCCATTTACTGTTTTAGCTGTTTGGTGTTTGACGAAATTTTGTGAGGTTTAACCTGAGATGCTGGCGTTTCAGGCAAAATAACGTTTTATTTACAAATCGACTCAAGGTTTTAATGAATCAATATCACTTTATTCAATTTAGAATCGATTGTAATCAGAAAATCGATAATCAAAACCCACCCCTAATCATGAACTTGCAAAGTAAAAACATGATCTATGTAAGGTACACTGTAAAAAAAAATCTGTCAAATTTACGGTAAAATACCGGCAGCTGTGGTTGCCAGGAATATACCGTGTAAAAAATGTGGAATCTGTAAAAGACAATACGGTATACTGGTTTTGTAACCCTAATTTTTAAGGTAGACAACGTATTATTTTACCAAAATCATGATAGAAAAAACCAAATATATTTGTCAATTAAACAGCAATTTAATGTAAAAAATGCAACTTTCCATAGCTTTTTACGGATATTTGCAGTAAAAAAAAAAAGTAATAATATAATAATATTTACAGTAATTTGTTGTTAATTTAACAGTAATAGGATAGACCCTATTATTGTAAATAACTGTAAAAATAACAGAAATATGTTAAACCTTATTAAAACCTTTGACAGTAAAAAACACAGTGAAATTGTATAACAAATTACAGCATTTTATTTTGACCAGATACATTTTACGGTAAATTCCTGGCAACCACAGCTGCCGGTATTTTACCGCTAAAAATACAGTACAATATGAGGAACATAAATGGTTTACTGTACATTTTACATTTGCAACCGCTAAATATAGAAAAATCTAAAGATGCTCATATACAACCAAGGTAGAGAATATTACTGATAAACAATGAGAAAATTTGACATACCATTTGAAAACAGACTAAACATATTATTTTCTCTATTCCTACAAAACAGCATAGATCTTGAGAATACAGCATGTGTCCATATATATGGCTGGTAATCCATGGAGGAATGAATAAACATGAAACAAAATATTACCTGCCCCTGACCTATCAACAGTAATGAGTCACTGGGTCCTGCCTTGGTGAAGGAAAGGACTCGGTGGAGTTTCTAATGCGCATGGTGTTGAAGATACAAGCTCTGCAGGAGTACTTCAATGTCCATCAGGAGTTCACTTTGGACTGGCAGGATCCCCTCTGCAGCAAAAAAAATGGACAAAGTTTGATCAGTGCTTGAGCAAAATGCACAGAAATGAACAAAACGTGCTGCCAAAACCAGATCTAATGATAAATGATTTCTTAAGTGTAAAATATACAGTTCTTAAAGGATAGCTATTGTCAAAATGCAACCTGGGCTGTTTTTTTCAGTTTTTTTTTTTTTTTTACTGTAAACGAGACAAACATATATCTAAAAGCATAATTACGACAAACAAGCCGTTTTTGAGATTGACCGTGATTTTGTTTTGTGGTCAATAGCCAGTGAATGGGAATACTAGGGGGCCGGGGCATAAATTTGAGCGCATCAAAATCGATACAGTAAAAAAAACAAAACAAAACAAAAAAACAGCCCAGGTTGCGTTTTGGCAATAGTTATACTTTAAATCTACTTATGTAAAAGTTATACATAGACAACGCAGCCCTAATCACAATCATAATTTGTTGGAAAACATATTTAAGTTTCGTATTGATTTATCATAGAACTTGAAGTTAATGGCTGAATGCATGGTGATGAGACCTATCATTCAATCTACATTTTATAGCGTATGAAACTGCTCACCTGGACATGAACCTGAGCTCGGCTGATTAAGATTAGTGTCTCCTGTCCATCTTTCTTTAGCAAAACTTGAATAATACCACTGCTTACCTCTTATTGAATCTTTGGGTGCAGACTTAATTGAAGAGCCTCGTATAAACAGGCAGGGTGTGATGTTTAGGGAAACCAAAGAATACAGCCGCCATCATTTCTGCCAGAAGACTCATTGGGTGCAACGAAGCTTTCATTGTGGACTGGCTAGATACCTTCTGCATTCAGAAGGAAAACAAGAAGGGCATACACCATAAACAATAATAACTGACAAAAATAATGAGACAAGAAATTAAAGTAACAAAATAAGTGCAAATCAAGTTTCCCTGTGTTACAGTGTAGCTGAATGTTTTTCAACAATTTGATTTACGGTAAAACACATACCAAATATTTCCAGCCAAGGTTTGTTTCAATCTTCAGCATTTTTTTCCTGCCATTGTCTTGAAACTGTTTCATCTGTCTCTCTCATTTGATGCTGTTTACAAAAACAAAACAGCAATATTGTAAAGGGAAAAAGGAAAATTAATTTAATGGAAAAAAAAAGATTATGACCTGAAATCTCACCATTTCCTGAGAGTCACAGGTCCTTTGAGTATCCTTATGGTTTCTGCTCAAATTCAGTGTCTGAAAAGGGCAGGAACAAAACAAACCTTTTTAATCATAATAAAGACAAAATAAGATTTAGAGACAGACGACAAAGAAATGTGTAAAATATCTTCTTGAATCTGTTTACTTTACTAACCTTGAAAGAGACTCTTGGGTCTTAGCTGTGCCACCACCCTTAAACCTTAAAACAGATGGAGACGATATGCTGGCCTGGCTTGAAATTTCCATATTTGGTGCTGTAAAACAATATCACAAACAATAGATTAATTGTACTTTTTGGACCTTGGCCAAAGCATAATAGAAAAAACAGAAAGTCCTTCATGGCTATTGTGCAATGAAATCATAATACTTACTGGTTTGTTTCTCAGATGTCTCCACTCCTAATGATTGTAGTGCCTCCAGTACAATTTCAAGGATTGAGGCAGACAGGTCCGGCAGCACCTTAGTAATGGAACTCCTTATGCTGCCCCCCATTTCCAAGATGTCTGATAAAAGAATGTGAATAAAGGTCAATTTACACCAAGTGGTACCTTTGGTCTTAAAATATGAAGCTGATCTTGCTTGATACTACACTTTTATACAGTGTTTCGTAAGTACCAAACTAACAGCACCATTATTGTGACAGCACACTGTGTTTCAGTGGAACCATTTGGTACCCATACTTCATGTAAGATGTTAATGGATAGAAATCAATTAAGTCAGTGGGTTTTGACCAAAAAAATCATTTTATTTAAAACAGCTTACTATCACTTATGTCACACAGAACATCAGCAGGAGGCTCAGTAGAGGGCTCTTCTGATTTCTGCCACAGATCAGACTCTAGCAGACATCTCAAAGTCTCTCTTAAAGGCACATAATAGGCAAACCTATCTTTTCTGTTTTCATCTCTCCCTAAAAATATTTTCTTTGGTTCCGCATAGTTGAAGGCTTTTTTAAAGATCTGAGCTCTGGAGTGCACTGTCCTCAATGGCCCGGTATGACATGCAGAAAAAAGATCATAGCTTTTGACAGACTCACAGACTTTGTTGATGTCCTCCTCTGATAATGATGTGTCATCTTTTAACAGTGATGCAAGTTTACCCAAACTGTATGTCT
Source organism: Copadichromis virginalis (assembly GCF_057382275.1). NCBI lineage: Eukaryota > Metazoa > Chordata > Actinopteri > Cichliformes > Cichlidae > Copadichromis > Copadichromis virginalis. Next base: position 28,634,607 of record NC_140620.1, read on the forward strand.
GTCCCAACTCATGCATGTTCTGCATTTCCTCTACAATGTTCTGTATGGTTGAAGCAGGCAGTAGAAACTGACCCTGCAATTTTAAGTAGAATAGTGAAACGTTTCTCAGAAAAAGATCACAGAATTCAGGGGGCATTTCCATGTTATCTTCATGTGCAATAGACTGTGCAGCAGGCTCGGAAATCAAGGGTACAAAGTCATCTGATGTGGTTGGAACAGATGATGATTGACATGCAGACTCTCTATATAAATCACCAATGCTGCTGTCTGAAAACTCTGTGTTTACGTGACATGTGAGCAGTAAAAGATGATTTAACTCTAAAGGTATTTGTGCATCCTCTTACTGGACAAGTGACCACGTGTCCTTCCACAATATGGCTCTTCAGATGAGCTATTAACTCTTTAGAGTTCTGACACTGACGTTCACACATCGCCATTGCACATGTAAACGAAGAAACCACCACCACACCAGTGACATGGGTGGGGGCAGTGTCTTCGGTAAAAATGAGCCTTAAACGCGCCATACGTGGTGTATGTCTGCTTGCAGCCTGCTTCAATACACCGAAAGAAACAACGTGGCTCATTCCGATGCAGTTTACAATGAAGCACGTAGCCCCTTGATGACTGAACTACCTTACCACAGAAATTACACGTTAACATAACTCCATGTACTTTGGTAATTCCTCCCTAGCGAGGCACGCCAAATACAGAAACTAATCCAGAGCAATGCTTCCCTCGCAACAGTAATGCTAACTCAACTCACAAATGCTAACTAAATTCACAACCTCACTCATAAAAAACGAACTGCTAAAATTATCTATAAACGCTGGGCTGGTGGATTTTTATAACAGAGATAACTTGAAGTTGCATGTACTCACCTCACCTCGAACTAATTGTAAGCTGCCAGGATGTCTACAAATTCCGAAGATGCTGTGGTCCAAGCAGCAATAAATGGCGCTAATATACGAGTTCAAAACTGTGTCCGTTAGCGAAGCCAACTTGAGTCTCCTGCATGAAAAAAAGAGCGGATGGCACACAGCTCAGCAGCGCGCCGCGCTATTGGTCATTTTCAGGTGACGTCATCCCGCAATGTAACGTTGCTCTTTGTTTCTTTAGGAGGTTCGAATTTGATCAGAAGTCATGTCTGCAGACCGCTGCAGCCACGTCTTACCTTGCTTCCCCCTTTTTTTGGTGAAATGGTTCGCTCATACTGCACAATGTTGCTACCAGATTTTTTTTCTCTGCAATTCGAATGTAAAACGTCTGTACACAGTTTACCAGCAGTTTAGCTACCAATCAACAGCGATCACACAAATTCAAAATTTAAGGCCGACCCACTTAAGGTGGTCTGATAATATGGCGTGAAACACAACAACATAAAGTTGTTTTAAAATAATAATTAAAAAAGATTATTGAAATCAATTTTATTCACAACCATAAACTTTATTTTTAACATCTTCTTTTGCTGTTGATTTTTTTATCAGAAGGTTAACAATGATATACTGCAGGCCTAACTTTTAATCTGTATATCAGTATCTGAATTTTAAAATAAAAAAATACTATCAGTTTTATTGTCTTTCACTGCTGATATTTGCTTTTTTTTTAATGGTATGTACTGGTTGTATTATTACGGTGGACCCTATTTTTTAACATCTTGTTTCTGTAAAAATGAATGTTTTTGTTTGCTTAAAAATCTACAGCTTTATACTGTGAATTCCAATGTGCACAACCCCAAAAGATGTAGTTTTACTCAAATAATACCGTAAAATCTAAGTTTTTCAGACATTTTCAACATTACAATATGTAATTGTAAAATGTATGCATATTTATTTGTTTTCACAGAAAATATTTATAATTTCAACATTTTATTACAGTAAAAAACAAAGTTTTATCCAGTCTCACAATTAACGGTTATTCAATCTATTTAATACAGTAAAAGGAAGTTTTTGATTTTACGCTCCATTACCGTTGGAATTTGACGGTGTTTTGCTGTATATTTTACTGACTTTTTTTACAGTGTAGCCCTTTTGTTATTTTTATTTAAAAAGAGGATTAGTTTTACTGGTCTGTTTCTTTTCCTAGAAATAATTCCTCCTGCCCTAAGAAAATCCTCTTGCATGGAACAGAAGAGGCTGGAGTGCAGAAACTGCACTGCAAGTTGGTAGATATGCAGGAATACTGCATATCTACCAGGAATACTGGGTCCTGCAGACTATCACCTAAAAACAATAAACAAAATGATTTTCTAAAATGTGCAGCAATGTAATTTACGTATAGTGTCAAATACTTTTTTTTTAGCCTTTATTAGCTTTAATTCACATGGAAGTGTTTCAAAAGTCATATACTGTAATGATATTTACATTATGAAAAGATGATTTTGGACATTTCAAGTTTTTCACTTCTGCAGATAAAATGAATTGAGCAAAATCAACTCAAAGTATTCCCACACGCCAGAACGTCTCTTCCTCGCTGGCTCCATATCTGTCAGTGGAATGATCACCTCTTCGCTATCTGTCACCATCAACACACTCCACAAATCCTGTGAATGATTCACTTCCTTATATCCATTTGAATCAGTTACCGAAGCAGTTACGTGCGTAATGAAGCTTCGGACATCGCTGGTCACGTGACTTTTGCCAAACGAAGCAAGCCTCGACACAGTGCTTCTGAACCAGTGTGTTGTTTTTTTTCGACACACGCTCCAGAGCGTCAGCTTCAAGCGGGCCATCACTAGCTAAACCTGTTCACAGTGTTGCACTTTGTTTGTTAAACCTGGTATAAATCTGAACTTAGTTGTATTAGAGTCTTGTGTTGCTGGCTTGCTATAGGTAACCCTTAGTTTTTATTTTCTGACAATAGCTTACCTTAGTTTACCCTTCGCTTTTACTCTTGACTGTTTTTTTTTTTTTTTTTTTTTTCTTTATCAATTGGTTGCCCGGTGGTCTGTTGAACAGCCCAGTCGGTTTTCTGTTTAAAGTTTGCAATAAAACCTTTTATTTTACTCAGTTTTCGTGTAGTGGGCTTGTGTATGTTACTCTCCTCCTGTCGCCTAGCAGAGGGGGTCGTAGCATTATTCATAATATATAGGCAGCACAGTGGGGCAGCACTGTTGCCTCACAGCAAGAAGGTCCTGACCTGAGTTCAATTCCACCATCAGGTCATGGTTTTTCTGTGCATGTTTAAGTCATGTGTTTGCATGGGTTCTCTCTGGGCACTCCAGCTTCCTCCCACAGTCCAAATACATGCAGTTAGTGGGGATAGGTTAATTGGGAACACTAAATTGCCCATAGGTGTGAATGTGAGCACAAATGGTTGTCTCTGTCTTTCTGTTAGCCCTGCGACAGACTGGGGAACTGTCCAGGGTGTACCTTGCCTCTTGCCCTAAGACAGCTGGGATATGCTTCAGCACCCCCCGCGACCCTGAAAAGGATAAGCGGAAGCGAATGGATGGATGGATGGATGGACACTTTGGATTAGGGATGGACCGATCTGATATATAGTATCGGTCTGATCCTGACCTGAACTGCTGGGTCAGATATCGGGGAGAAATTAAAAAACTGTAAGCTGATCCTTTAACCCTTTGTGGTCCACACCAAGAAAAAAGCAATGGAAACATTTTTGTTTGCATTTCTTATTGATTTGTGTGAGTAATTACCACAATCAATATTTTTAAAAATATTGATCTCTATCAAAGGGTTGAGATGTCACTTAATTTCATTTAGTATGAAATGTCATGCAAATACAAATACATTAGATAATACAGTTGAGAAAATCAAATAAAGGGCCAAACTATAATTAAATTAATAACAAAAACTATCCAGGGCATTGGATACAGTTTATTTCCAGCAGCATGCCAGTAAACATGTTTGTTCACTGGCATGCTGTTTTCATTCCATCAAAGGAAAGTAATATATGAAACAAGAAAATAATAGTTTTCTAATCTGCAAATGTGAAAAATGTGCTACAGCACAAAATACTCACATTCAGGCCACTTCCGATTTAATGCTACAGTGCAAAATCATTTTTGGTTTTTAAAAAACTAAAACATAAACAATACAAATCAAGCACATCTGCTTGTGGTTTTGGTCGTTGGGGTCTTAGGGTGTAGCATTTATTCTGTGGTCTTGGAGAGCTGGATCATGGTTGTCCAACTCTAGATGCTGGCTTGTTAACTTGGTTCAGACACAGCCAGGTGGAAACCTTTTAAGAACCATCGGTTTCTGGTCCGGTAGGGCACAGTCCCTCTTGTAGACCAGTTATTCAAGTCAAGGATTTATCTGAACAGTGGAATATGCCATCTCCGTAACTTATAACTTGTCTTATACAGGTGTAATATCAGAAAGCTTAATTCCTCCCTTATGTTAATTATATACAGGGATGAGTGATGGGCATTGATCTTTGCATTGGACTGTTTGCTCCTCCGTTTCACCGATGAAAGACTCATGAACCCACAGCCGTTGTTTAGAAGGTTGACACATTTAGTGTCAAACCATTTTATTGCAAAATAAAATATCAGCCTGTAATAACAGGCTTCATGGCCCTTCTTCATCAGGTCTTTGTCTGCCATCAGGGGAGCTCCACCGGTGCAGTTTGGTCATACAGTACCAATGCACCTGACACCCAAGGAGGTGTGCAAGTTCTGGACCAAGCTGAAACTTGTGAAGAGCTGAGGTTCTTTCATGGGGTTGCATAGTGTTTTTTTTTTTTTTTAACTTTGGCCATTTAGAGGTAGCTTGGGTTCCTTTTCACTCAGTGGAGCATTGAAGAATGTAGACCCCCCTTGATACAGCAGCAAGTCGTGGATGATGCCAGATGAACTTGCTTGGCAGAACAATTTAAAGCCCCACTCATCTGGTTTGTTGGCAATATACTGGTGGAGAGTGCCAGCCCTGTTGGCTTCATATGAAACCATGACCTCAAACACACTGTGGTTGAAGGTGGATGGTATCATCAGTATCATGCCACAGGACCATGTGATTTTGAGCCATATATGTCATGGTCCCCGTGCCTGCCCAGCCGGCCTCACAAGGCTACACTTGTGTTTTTGCTTTCTCTCTCTCTCCCCTACCTCTCTGCCTGGGCGGAGCTCACAGCTGGCTCCCGCCCTTGGCTCACACAGCTGTTGGCGATCAGCTGATTACCCATCTACTATTTGAGGCTGGGTCACAGATCCTCTCATCGCTGGATGATTGCGCTACTGACGTTAGTCTTTCTTTCCAGCTCCCGTGGTCTTATACCTTTACGCCCTACCTTCGTGATTTGTGAGTGATTTCTCCCTTTCCTGTTCCATTTTATCTTCCCGGACCTGTGACCTCCTCGCGGTACGAACGTGTGTGAGTCGGTTGTGAGGACGTGAGCGAGCGTGAGAGAGAGCCTTCCCCTAATCCCCCGGAACCCTGAATTTTCCCCGTCACTGTATATATTATTGCACTGGTGTGTAAATAAATCGTGTTCTGAGACGTCAACCTGCTCTGCGCTTGAGTCCCTGCTTTCAGTTTGTGACAATATAATTGTTTAGTGTCCATATAGTACTTGTTAAACATGAAATTAAAATTTTTGACAACTTAGTAATATTAATTTACCAGCTACTGTAATTTGGTTAAAAGGTAATCAGTTGTGATATTTGTGATTTCCACGTGTTATTCTTCATTTTTACAATATTTACTAATATTAACTCAGAAAGTTACAAAAATGACTTACTGAGGAAATTATTTCAGCCTATTCTTGCTGTGCTAACACTTACAGTTTTTCTCGATTGCTTAAACACTATAACCAGGCTTTTAAACTAAAATTTCAAAACCGTAACGCTATTTTTCAAAAAGCTCACCCATTTCCCTGAACTATAAACACTATTCCCTGCTTTGACACATGAGTCAAATTTGGTGAACTGTTACTGCAAAACTCTACACACAAATCCCTACATTTTTCAGTGTTTACACCATGTAGTCATTTAGAAAGCACTAGCATTCAATAATGTTAACTTACAGTTTTTTCTGAATGCTTAAACCCTATCTGTGATTCCTGTAGCACAATCTCTAAAACTATTCAGACTTATAGCAAAACCACTCACTGAGTTTGCAAAACTAAAAGCACAAAAACTGCTTTGCACTCAGTTTGCAATTTTGTAACACACACTTTGCAAAACTGTAGGCACAATTCACTGCACAACACTCAATTACCAAATTTCCAACACACTCCTAGCAAAAGTATGCACATGTATGGCTATCATTAACACTAATTTGCCAACTGTCTGGCACACTTTCACATGTGAAAACTTTTTTAGATAATTAGTTCACTTTGCAATCAGCCTAAGCACTATAATACAGGTAAGCTGTGTGTGCGGAGTACAATGGAGGGAGCAGAAAGAGTGAGAAGTAGAGGAAGCCGAGGAAGAGGACGTGGAGGTGAAGAAGTAGGATGAAGAGGACGACAAGGACAAGGAGGAGCAAGAGGAAGATGAGGAGGGGGGAGAGGAAGATGAGGAGGGGGGAGAGGAAGGGTAGGAAGAGTAAGAAATAGAATTGCTGATGACATCAGAGCTACAATAGTGGACCATGTAATCAACCGTGGAATGACCCTGAGGGTAGCTGGTCAACGGGTCCAGCCTAACTCGAGCCGCTACACTGTAGCAAGTACCATAAGGACATCTTGAAATGAGAATCGGTTAGTACAGTCACTTCGCACAAAGATTTGTAGCACTGCCATATGCCAATGAGAAACACACCAATACCATTGATGTAAAAATACTGAAATTGTTACTTTACAGAATTGCTAGATGACCAGATGCTGGGGCAGAGGAAGCATGTTCACTGCAGACCAAGTAACCCATATAGTCATTATGGCGATTGCAAATAATCCTATACTTGGAAATAAACACTTGTGTTTGTTTTGATGTTTTTGAATAAACACCAGGGCCCTATTTCAGGAAGCCGGTTTAGAAAACTCAGAGTGAAAAACGATACTCAGGGTTGAGTAACCCTGAACTGTCCAACTCGGAATATTCGGTTTCAGAAAGGCTGATAACAATTAGTTCAGTCAACGCGGAGTTGCTTTAACCCCAAGTGAAGCGCGCGGACGAGGATACATAAAGCCCTGATAAGCGGAGCACAGATTAAGCGAGTCACCATGGAGACGGAGGGAAAGAAGGCGCGGTCAATGTATTTCACAGCGCTTGAGGCCGAAATTCTGATGGCAGCATATGCCGATAACATGCAAATTTCTCAGAAAAAAAGTAACACAGCCTCAGCTGCAAAACAAAGGGAGCATGCATGGCAAAACATAGCCGACAGAGTCAATGCGTGAGTGTTAATATAAACATTGATCTAGGGATTTCCACCCATTTAACACGTTATTTTATCATATGTTATTTTATTTGTTATTTTATACATTTTATTTTGTGATGTGAGCGCAGGTGCAACCCAACAGGCCCCAAACGTGCCTGGCAGCAAGTAAAAATGAAATATAAAAATATAGTCCAAACAGGTGAGGTGTAATTGTATTATGAGCCATAGTGCTTGGTCTGTTTGTTCCATGTAAATCAATTGCAGTTAGAGGCTACATTAATTTTCTTTCTGTAAGCACTTATTGAAATTATCTGAGCACATTACAAGTACATATTTGCTTACTCTGTATGCTCAAATGTGGCCCGTTATAGCCAACAGAAAAAAAGCGGAGGCCCGAAAAACAGGTGGGGGTCCTCCACCACTCACAGAGGCTGAGCAGTTGGCCCTCAGCCAAAACAGTGGGCGCCCTGTGGCCGAAGGCATCTCTGCGGGGACATCCTCTGAGTCAATAACCCCGCAAGACACAAGTGCCTACATAGGGGGTAAATTCAAAATAATACATGATGTGCATACATCCTTTCTTCACAGTCACCTTTGCAGTGCTACTCATTCATTTGATAAACTCTTTACCATAATGGATTATTTTGTAGTGACAAAGGGGCGGAGACAGTGAAGTTATTTTCCTACTGATTTTGCCTTGCCTCAGTCTTGGTTGTCTTTGAGAGCATAATGACAATGAAGTGTAAGCTGATTGGTATGTTTGTTAATTGCCATTTGGTCCCTTGTAAGTTATAAGTGACCTGTATAAACCTCATATTCTATCAGTTGATGGTGGTGGTGTACTGCATCTGGTGCAGCCTCCTGTTGAGCCAGACCAACATGCAGTTGTGAGTAATACTCCACAGATTATATGAGGTTACAGTAGAACAGCAATGTTGTCTATTTCTTTACTACAGGAAAATAATGAAGAAACATTGACAGCTGTTACAGAGGAGGAAGCAACAGAGACACTTTATGAGGTTTACATCTTTTAATACTTTGTGTACAGGAAACACAGGCGACCAATAAAGCCAGTTGAACAAAAAATCTGTTTATTCTTCTTTCAACATGTTGAGGTGATGGGTCAAAGGAAATGATTGTGACATATGGTGTCTCTGACTGCGCTTCCATCTTGTATGTCCGTGCGAGGGTCAGCATGTTCATGGTTTGGATCACTGCTGATGTTTGGTTCAGAAGGACAGTGTTCTCCTCTAATTGTGGCAATGTTGTGAAGAATCACACATGCCACAATAATGTCACATGCCCTTTCTGGGGTGACCCTGAGTCTTTGCAGGCACTGGAACCGGGCCTTAAGCATTCCGATAGTCATTTCAATTCTGGCTCTTGTCCTGCAATTAGCCAGATTATATCGCTGCTGTGGGCCCGGTTCAGGGTCAGAGTAAGGGGTAAGCAAATAGGGTAAACGTGGATATCCCCTATCACCAAGCAAGTAGCCAGTGAACTCTCCTAAGACAGAAGGATACACTTCAGTTCAAATGTCCCTGAAGCAATTGGTCTTTATATATTTTAAAGTATTCTCAACTCACCATGTCCAAATTTTGTGCTCAGTGTACATTCACGGAATATTTGTGAGTCATGGACAGAGCCTGGCCACTTGGCTTCCACATTTGTGATAATGTTGGCAGCATCACATATGATCTTCACAGTGCAGAGAACACAAATTAGCATCCATTACTATAATGAAATAATTTGTTAGTGTGAAATGCTACAGGGAACTATGTACCTGCACATTAATGCTGTGGAAAGACTTCCTGTTCACATAGTCTCCTTCATTTACTGAAGGAGCAATGATTGGAATGTGAGTGCCATCTATACAGCCAATCACGCCTGGGAACCGTGAGAATAAATGTAACATTTAAGTAGTAGTTCAAATATCACCACATCATAAATTAAGTTTTGGTCATCCTGATACCTGCAATTTTGTGGAATCCCTCTTTGATAAATCTTGTGGGTCTATGACCGGGGAACACCACAAACGAGTACAGGAGACGTGCTCAGCGTCACCAATATTATACAGAAAGCTCCCGTTTGCAAAAAACCGAAGTGCAATACAAATAATATGTACAGAACTGAGAGGATGTCCACGATGTGTCACATGCGTAATATATGGCCTGAGGATGTTATCCAAATAACTTATAGATTGTGCTGAGAAACGGTAACGTTCACACAGAAACTCATCAGGAAATGATAAAATGTCCAAACGCGCTCTGATCACTCTCTCCCGGCGGAGAGCTCTGCAGAGAATTTGGGCTTCACGATCTACTGGCTCTTCAAGGAAGTGGCACGCCATGTCCGACACTTCCTACTGTCAGGTTTCCGACAAAGGGGCGGAGACAGTCAGGGTTAGTTGTAGTAAACCTGCTAGGGGGCAGGTTAGCTTCACGGAGTGTGTCGTCATAGTGACTCACTGAGGCTTCATCTGAACTCGCTTTGTGAAACCGAAAACCCAGAGTTTTCGTTAACTCAGGGTATACTTACTCAGTTTTTCCACTTAACCGGCTTCCTGAAACAGGGCCCAGTACTTGAAGTTTGGATCCCTCTATGCTTATGGATCTATGACAGAAGTATGAGCTCAAACTGACATAGCCTACCTTGTGCACAGAGAAAGCAAAAGCCAGATGTGTTTTGTATTCATACCATCAGTGTGCAGTTGGCGCATTGTGTGCTTAGTAGATGATGGCTTGTGTGTACTGTTTGATACGGAAACACCATTTTTACGAAGGTGTGAAGAGTTAATCTAGCTGTGTTTGCTTTTGCAAGAGAACTACAATGTTTTGATTATTGGGTGACAGGTTTTCTTATTTGTGTGAAGAGTTTTGCAAAATTAGCCAATAGTTACAAAAAATGTGCTTAAGCAATCAGAAAAAACTGTAAGTCAGCATAGCTTGAGCTCAATTAGCACACAATTAACCAGATGGAAACACTAGGAGTCAAAATTTATCACACACCAATCAGAACCTTCGATGGATAGATAAAAGGGCCAAAGTCAGCTCATTCAGGTTTGAAACAATGGATCCAAAGAGATGCAAAGGAAGAGGACGTGGTGGAGAAAGAGGACGTGGTGAAGGAGGAGGACGTGGTGAAAGAGGAGGAGGACGTGGAGGAGGAGGACGTGGTGAAAGAGGAGGACGTGGTGAAAGAGGAGGAGGAGGTGGAGGAAGAGGACGTGGTGAAAGAGGAGGAGGAGGTGGTCTAGGACAACAGGAAGGTGGTGGAGGAGGAGGGAGAGGTGGAGGAGGAGGAGGACGTGGTGAAGGAGGTGGAGGTGGAGAACGACGGCGACAAGGAAGGGGAAGAGCAAGGGCAAGAAGACAGTCAGTCTCGGATGAAATTCGAGCCACTTTAGTTGACCATGTCCTTGTCCATGGGATGACTATGAGGGAGGCTGGGCAACGAGTACAACCAAATTTGAGTCGCTTCACTGTTGCCTCCATCATCAGAACCTTCAGGGAGGAAAACAGGTAGGTGTACTTGCAGTAAGACTGCTTTGTACAGTAACTTTTAAGTTACTGAACTTATGTTTCTTGAGTTTCAGTATGTTTCCATTATTTTCCTGTAAAAAGAATGTGTGACAGTTACAGTAATGAGTGCTTCTATTTTTGTAGGACACAGAGACGACCACCTGGTGGAGGCAGGTTAAGGCTTTTTGTCGGAGGGCCAAGAGAGGGAACTTGTATATGTCAGTTGACCTGAGAGTGTCAGGATCCTGAAGAACAAAACTTTTCTGTGTGTAAGATGTTTGAGGTTGTTGTTTTAGTGATGGGTTGATTCTGTCGGTTAGGTTTGGGTTGTTTTCTTATTTTAATAGAGGGAGTTTTATTAAACATGGACATGTATTAGAGGGGCCCATTATTTTTGTAACAGTGCACTTAGAAAACCTGTCAAGTGATTTTGTTTTGTACTTTGATGAGCTAATAATTAGCTCTCTTTTTCGAATTTTTGTTCTAAGCAGGCCTGGAAGTGAGTGAATTAACAGCGCTGTAAAAATTTCCGGGAGAACAAACATAAGGTGAGCTTTCCAGATTACAATGGGTGGAGGAAAGGCTACCTGTGGGGACCTGATCAGGTTGTAAGTCCCTGTCTAAAAGGATTGCCGCGAGCCAATCCAGTCCAAGAGCATAAAGAACTATTGTCCTACAAAACAAAATAAAATAAATGAATGAGCTCATGTTGCTAAGGGTGGAGAATCTAATTATTTTTGCTGGAGTCTCCACTATCAGCAATATCTCGTGTCAATGTATCTGGTGTGAATGTGTGTGACTGGACCAAGGTTAGGATGAATAAATGTGGACAAACAATTTACCATGCCGGCAAGAGAAAGGGGATGCTTTGCTTTGCTTTGCTTTTGCCATGAGCAGGAGGAGCGGGAGACTTACTTTTGGGGATGCTGATTTTGGGTTACTGGTGTTGGCTTTAAATAAACTCTGTGTTATTGACTGGGTTTAGATTATGGTACTAGATTATAGTGTTGGGAAAATGCCAAATGCTAAAGGGGAGAAAATTTTGACGTTACTCATGTTACCATTAACCAAAGCAGGCCACTCTAGAAGTCAATTAAAATTTATAGAGAAAAATAACTAAAACAAAAGTAATATTTATGAGTCACATCGGAGATTGCTAGACTTAAAATAAAATAAAATGCAGTTATAGAATAACGAACGCTTATCTAAGTGACCAAGGTTTCTTGCTTTAAAGCAGGAGCAAAGTGAGGAAAGCATATATATTTTGGCTAAGTCTGATAAAGTATAATTAGAATGTACCATTACATTAAGAGGAGCAAAATGAAATCAAAATATGCTATATCAAGAACATGTTATAACACAGGAAATGTGAGTTTTAAAATGAAATTAGTGTTAACACACGTGTTGTTTCTAGGTAGCTTTTAGCTATGATAAAATTTACGAATACGTAATTGCTTATATGCTTAAACTTAATTGAATAAAATGTTTATTTTGTATTGGATCTTTTAGTAGAAAAGGCGCTTATAATGATTTTCTTGTGAAAGGTGACTTTAGGTCAGAGTTAAGGCACTTGCAGCAGCGACAGTTTGTGTACAGGATGTTGATGATCAGATAAGGAAAAATAGAGCGAGCAACCGGACATGAAAGCAGAGCTTTAAGAGTTTTTAAAACGATGAGTCACGTTGAAGAATATATATATAACTAGAAGTAAAAAGTCAGGAACATAATTAGGATCATGCTTTTGATTAAAGAGTCCCAAACATGATAAGTTAGGGAGGTGCAGGAAAAGGTGTTTTGTTTCCTTTGCAGAAGATCTTGGCGACCACAGGGGGGTGAGGATGCTGGAGGCCCGAGGCCTGGTGGACCACAATAGAGGGACTGAGAAAAACCTAATCTTATGCATGGGTGTTCTCAAATGGGAGCTGGTGTTTATTACTGGACCACTTAGATGACATGAGGTTGTTCTCTGATTCGCTGAGCCAAAAGGACGGCTAGAGAGGGTCAGAGCGAGGACACAATGTATTGCGACCTCTGGTGTTCCAGAGGTCGAGAGAGGGAGTATTGAGAGTGGAGAGATATTTTGCTGTTATTGTTAATAATCATCATCATTACCATTGCATTAATAATATAATTGCATTCAGATGTTTAAACATTTTGGTACCCAATTAGCCTTTATTACAGGTGCAGTTATAACCACTTTAAACTGTTGAGTTGAATCTATAATCTTAAATGCTTTTGAATGCTTGTTATAATCTTAAGTGTGTATGTGCTGATTCTGTTGAATTTGAGTACACCCTGTACAGAGTCAGAGTGACAGGAAACTGCAGGCTTGCAGAGACTTGCAGAAGTGAAACCGAAAGCAGAATCTAAGTGCAGGTTATTCTGAGGAGCTGGTTAGACGAGGCTATGTGAATAACTAGGGTATTCAAATTGTCTGTTATACTTTTATATTCTTTTATTAAGCTTTTAGTAGAGGTTCTTGATTAAAACATTTATTCAACATAGTACATATAGTTTCAGTTAGGTTATTACACATAAGGATGAGCCTCTGTTCTGGTGAAAGGTCAGAAGTGCAACGGGTGAGATGAGAGAGCATTTAAGGACGAGACACACATACAGTTAGTGAGCGTTAGTAGGCGAGAGGTGACATAGAGGCCGAGTGAGGTCATGACATGTACACACACACACACACATTAGTTAGACTCATTTATAGGTGAGAGGTTAGTCATGTCTGGTTGTAACTGCGAAATTGGCTCTGCAAAAGAGGAACCGTTTCTTGTTGTCTCTGAAAATGAGGAACGGTGTCTGGCAGGATGAGTGGCTTGAACGGGAAGTCAAAAGGTTGACAGGAAATACCGGCCATGAAGATAGAAGACAATGTTCTTTCGAACTGTGTTAAAAGTCATTGTGGTTTTGATCTGACCTATGTATGAAATGTATCTGTGACGTATGAAGGGGTGTCATTAATTCAAACCCTGATGCTATAAAATAATTGTTTGTTCTTTGATTAAGTCGAAGATCAATTCCTGTCTGCGTACAGAGTGATCTTCCCACGCGTGTATTCATTAAAATCAATTGTTTGACCAAGTTCTGGACCATGGTTGTTTGTACTCTCCTTCCCCAATATTTGAACCTTAACATTATATAAATAAAAGTCAAAAAACATAATTAGGTTCATGCTTTTGATTAGGGAGTCCCAACCATAGGTTGAGGCGTGGTAGGAAAAGGTGTTTTGTTTCCTTTGCAGGAGATGTCGGGACCAAAGCGACCACAGGGGTGGCGAGGATCCTGGAGGCTGGAGACCGAAGGGAGCCACTAGAGAGGGACTGAGAAAAAGGACAGACCACTAGAGATTGACAAGTTCACTGACCAACTTTAGGCTCACTGATACATTTGGTGTGACCAACCTCAAGCATGGAGCATTCTCAAGTGGGAGCTGGCGTTTTATTACTGGACCAACTAGACGACATGAGTTGGTTGTCTGATTCCCTGAGCTAGAGGATGGCTAGAGAGGGTCAGAGCGATGACACTAGTAAAGTGTGGAGGGTCACCAAGAGAGGGAGTGTTGATATGAGCCAAATATTTTACTGCTACTATTCATAACCACCATCATTACAATTGCATTAATAACATAATCTACAGCATTGATATTTCATTCACATGTTTAAACATATTGGCACCCAATTAGCCTTTATTACAGGTGCATTTATAACTGTCACGGTCTGGGGGGCAGACCGTGGGGGATGTTGGAGAAAGGACCCAAACGCTGGACTTAATGAAATGAACAGTGGGTTTATTTACAGTGAGGTAAATGTACACCACACATTGAATCTCCAAAAGTGCTCCCTCGACTCCCGTGACGTGTCTTCTCCCAAGTGCTGGTATCCCGTGCTCTCTGCCCCTGTGCCTTCACACACCCCGTGTGTCTTGCAGTCCTGTGTTCCACTCTCCTGAGGAAAAAACACAGACACAGCCGTTATGGCACCAACTCCAGCAGGCATACACTGACCAGCACTACAAACACTGACATGGAGTCTAACTCAACGATCCTGCGCCGGAGGAAGCTCCATCGCTCTGTTAAGTAGCTCCCCCGACGATCCTGATCAGAAGCAGGTGTGTGGTAAGCTAGGCGTGACCAGCAGCTGGCAGGGCCACACCCATCAGGCCTGCAGGTGGCTGTCCTTCATCCTCCAGCCTCACACACATACACACACCAGCATTGAACACAAGAACACAGTGCAGCAAACATACATCCAATACACTAATAACAATAAAGGTCCACACTGTTCACGAACCCCGAGTCCCCGGAACCGGGTCCGTGACAGTACCCCCCCTCTAAGGGTCGACTCCCGACGACCCCAAAACAAAACCACAGAACAACCAACCCAGGGCGGATGGCGGGGGGTCCAGGACGGAGGGCCCCAAAACCACTCCGCTAAACAGCCACCACAAAGCAACAAAAGAAAAACACAGGTCAACAGTCCAATCCCCCGGTCCAGTGGCAGCAAACAGTTCTGGCGGCCGATCTGCAGGACGGCAAAACAAGCGGGACCCGCTGCGGGTTAGGCAGTGGCGGCAAAAAGTTCAGGTGGCCTACCTCTAACCCCGTGATGGAAGCAGAACGCTTCAGGCGGCCTGCCACGGATCCGGTGGCAACGGCGTTGCAGCTCCAGCGGGCGGCCACGGGTCCGGTGGCGACAGTGTTGCTGCTCCGGCGGGCGGCCACGGGTCTGGTGGCGGCGGCGTTGCTGCTCCCGCCTCAGCACCACCCACGATTCCCGATGTGGCGGCCGGGCTGCAGGACGTGGCGGCCGGGCTGCAGGACGTGGCGGCCGGGCTGCAGGACGTGGCGGCCCCTCCGGCACGCAGACCTCCAGCTCTGGCTCAGCGGATCCCTCCGGACCTCCGAGCTCCTCCGGTGGCAGCGCGGGCTCACCAAGCTCGCTGAGCTCCTCTGCTGGCAACGCCGGTCCCTCCGGCTCGTTGAGGTCCGCCAGCAGCGGTGCGGGCTTCTCAGTGGGTGGCTCGCTGGGCTGCTCCGGCTCACAGTGCTCCTCCGGCTCGCTGAGCTGCTCCGGCTCGCTGAGCTCCTCCGGCTCGCTGAGCTGCTCCTGCTCGCTGAGCTGCTCCTGCTCGCTGAGCTGCTCGGGCATGCTGAGCTCCTCCGGCTCGCTGAGCTCCACAGCTGGCGACGCGGGCTCCTCCCGCTCGCTGAGCTCCTGCTCGGGCATGCTGAGCTCCTCCGGCTCGCTGAGCTCCTCCGGCTCGCTGAGCTCCACAGCTGGCGACGCGGGCTCCTCCCGCTCGCTGAGCCGCTCCTCCGGCTGCGACGCGGGTATAGATGGTCGTTGATCCGGAGGTGAAGATGGCGATGCGGAAGCTGCAGGTGGCGAAGATGACGGTTTTATCCGAGCCTGCTCCTTCGTCCACCTGTCAGCCTGTTCCGGTTTCATCAGTTCCGGCCACTGTTGAAAATACTCATGCACCCAAACCTGTCAGTATCACTCACCCAGTCATTATCTCCACTCCCATCAGTCAGCCTATACCCACACCAGTGCCAGCTCCCAGGAGGAGGGCAGCTGCGACCCAGTCTACCTCCACACCCGTTCCTGTTTCTCGGGTGGGGGTGACTGGTGTCCAGCCACCTCCCGCACCTGTCCCAGCGCCCAGGCTGAGGGCAGCCAGGATCTGACCTGACCCCCCTAGAGGCTCGGCTGAGGCTCTCCAGCCAGCGCCCTCACGCTCCGGAGGCACGGAAGAGCTAACCTGTCCACCTGCTAATTCGCCAGCCCATCCATCTCCTCACTCAGCTTTCCATGCCCTAGCACTATCTCTAGTTAGGCTAGCTGACCTGTCCCCTGCTCAGGCACCAGCCTTACTAGCCCAAGCTGCAGCTTTATCCCCCTCACTAGCTCAGTCTTTAGCTCAGCCATTAGCCGTACCAACCTCAGCTCAGCCATTAGCCTCACCGACCTCTGTTTATCCATTAGTCTCCTCAGTCCAGTCAGTTCACTCCCCTGCTGTTCAGCCTTCACTCCAGTCCCCTGTAGTCCAGTCTCCTGCCCTCCAGTCCCCTGTAGGTCAGTCTCCTCCTGTCCTCCAGTCTACTCTAGTTCAGTCTCCTCCTGTCCTCCAGTCTACTCTAGTTCAGTCTCCTGTCCTCCAGTCCCCTCCAGTTCAGTCTTCTGTCCTCCAGTCCCCTGTCCAGTCAGTCCAGTCTGCCCCTGTCCAGTCAGTCCAGTCAGTCCAGTCTGCCCCTGTCCAGTCTGCTCCCGTCCAGTCAGTCCAGTCGCCTCCCGTCCGGCCACCTGTAGCTCAGTCGCCCATTCTCCCGCCGTCTGTAGTCCAGTCTTCTGTAGTCCAGTTACTCATTCACCATCCTGTTCAGTTCCCTGACCTGCAGCCACAGCATCCAGAGCCAGCTGCGAGCTCTCCCGCTCCTCAGCCAGGGGTTTCCGCGCCCGCTGGCCCGGCCGCTCCTCAGCCGACTATTTCTGGATACCGCGGTGTGTGCCGCTGCTCCACTTGGGAGAAAGAAAAAGAGAGAAGCTGACTCTGCGACGCGAATGGACTCTGTGGATCTGTTGTTTTTACGTGTTGTTGGTTTCTTCTTCTAAGGATTAATTCTTCTGTGGAGAGCCTGGACATGAACATTTCTGCTGGCTTTTCATTCCCCTTTCCCTCTGCTGAGACTAGACTGACTGTAGCACATATGAGTGATAACTTGGCCGACTACAACTGTTGGTGCTGGTCTTCGGCTCAGTATAACGAAACGATTTAGAACTAATCTTGGATTGAGCTCTAGTGTTGCAGACATGCTATTGTAATAACATGGTTGTGATCACTCCAGTCTAATTTCAGTTGTTGGGTGAAATTTTATTTGTGGTTTTTCTAAATTTAATCTTGAATGGCATTTTTGCAGTTTTGTCTTTCTAGTCTGACCTAACTGACTCTTTTACTGCTATATCAATAACTGCGCTGTGCCCTGAAGCGGCTTAATTTTTTTTTGAAATCGCAATGGCACACTACCCAGAACTTAACTCGCTACCTATGTGCCAGATAGTTGAAAATGTGACTCCTAGCCTTAGCCAACAAGTGGTGGAGTTAAGAACTGAGGTGAATAAGCTTAGTGATTGTTTACATGACTCACTGAACATACAGCAGAGTTTAATAAAGCAGTGGGACCAACTCACAACGGGGACCTCTCCCCCTCCTGCAGTCCCACAGTCTCCTGTTTTCCCAATGGCCACATCGACACCTCATGTTCCTGCTAGGGACAAAACTGAACCCACCAACAGTACCAATCCATTCCTGCCCAGCAACCTATTTCAACCTACAAATCCTTTCCTCCCATCTCACTCACTCGAGCTCAGCAGCACTTCCAGAGTGATTGCGGCAGCTTTACATCACGCCAAACTGGAGCCTCCTGTGTATGCTGGGGACGGCAAAGTGCAACCTGAGGACTGGTTAAATGCAGTTTGCACAGATGTCACAGGGTGGAAAGGGACAAGTTATCTAAGTTTTTCTACTATGCATGTTTTGCTGTGTTTTACCTTTTTAATATTTTAATATTGTACACTGGCTTATTTTTGAGTTTTACTGCATGTTTTAATGGTATTTATTTGGTGACTTGTCCTGGAAAGACTCCGCCCCTACCTGATAATAAACTGATCACACCTGCGAGAGATCCCAGAGAGGCCAATAAGAGGGCCTGACAGACCACAGGAAGCAGTTCGACCGAGAGGCTAGAGAGACGGCCAGGAGTAAGTGGTGTCAGGCGGCAGCGCCTGCAAGCCGAAGGGGCTGGTGGAGCTGGGCGTTAGGGGAGGACAGAACACCAGCGCGCAGAGGACCAGCGCACAGGGCACCAGTGCAGAGAGTGACAGTACCAGCGGGGAGAGCGGAGACAGCACCAGCGGAAGGCACGGGACGGCTGTGTGGCTTTGCAGTTTTAAAGAAGCGGCGGGCGGAGTTGAGAGCTCTGCCCACCCGGGGTAAGTCTTCGACTTATCCCCTTTTATTGAATAAAAACTGCCGGAAGAATAGTGACTGCCGCTCCTCCCTTTCTCTAGCATATCAAGACGCGAATGCGGAAAGGAAGGAGAGGACTCCGCTGGGTTTCCCTTTTACTTCGCTGGATTTCTTCACTCCCTGGGACTTTTATGCCGTGGTGGATCCCACTGGACTTTTAATGTTGTGTTTTATTGATTTTTATTGTGTTATCCCTTGGCCAAGGTTGTTTTAATTCATTTTACATTTTTAACTATTTAAATATAATAAATTATATTTTTAATTCTACAGTTTTTTTTATCGTGTGCTTTCCCTTGGCGGCTCCACTGCTCTGCCCGCTTTAAGGAAGGTTTCCTTCCTTTTAAAAAAACACAAACCACCTTGGAAATAAAATCAGCCTTTCCGCTCCGTTACACATACAAAGCCTCATTGAACCTAACCGATGGGCAATTGCTAAACGAACTGCCACACTTTCTTGCAAAAGAGCCCGGGAAATGGTTCAAGGCATTGAGCTCCCACATCACATCATGGGCTCAATTCTGTCAACTGTTTAAGACCGTTTTTCTGCCCTCCGACAGCCAAGAACGCATCCTGAGAGGAATTTTGGATCGTGTTCAGGCTCAGGACGAACCGCTCCCAACCTTTGTTGCCCACATGTTGAGTGAGTTTGACAAACTGAAGAGTCCTCCACCTGAAAAAGACAGAATCGACCTAATTAGTAAACATGCTCTTGAAAAATACAGAGTTGCCCTGTATGGCGCTAATGTCACTTCTGTAATGGACCTGCTGCTACGTGCTCATGAGCTTCACTCAGTGCTTAGACCACAAAGACCACAGCCTGCTTTATGTGGCAAAGACAACTATAAGCCTGAACCGTACTGCTTCAAATGCTCTCAGTCACTACACGCACCTGCCCAAACTGTAACACCCAACCTCATTTGCCACAACGAGCCTCAAACACCACTAGGCATGACCCAGTCCAGCCATTGCCGGCACCTGGCCCCTCTGACCCTGGCCATGAAAAGGTGGAATTAAGCAGCACCACATCCCAGCCACAATACAGGCAGTCGGGAAACTACAGGGGGGGGGGGGAGGACATTTCACAGAGGCCAACCTTCCCCCAGTTACTATTGGAGCCTCACACGCCTGATTCACCACAGGGTGGACACAGTCTTGGACACTTGGAAGACAATTTTTCACAAGTCCACTGGAATACCCCACTAAGAACAAAAGTGAACTTCAATGCTTCATCTGTGGATGCTACCCTCGACACGGGTGCTTCCCTCTCGGCTGTACGAACAGATCTCATTCAAGTAAATGACTCTTACCCTAGAAACACAAGTGAGTGGAATGGTCCTGCAGTTAACCTCACCAATAATGCTCCCTGTATCCCTGAGGGTGTTATTTGGCTCAATATTGGATTCATGAACAAGAGCTTTTACCGGCATTTTGCAATAATACCGGATTTGTCCTCTCCTTTCATTCTGGGAATGGATTTTATGGCAAGAGCTTCTGTTTCTATTCACATTCCCACTAGAACAGTCTACATGGGCAGCTCCTGTAGTCATTGTAAATAGAGCGGCCGCAGAACCAAGGTTTTGTGTGGACTTTCGAGGGCTCAACCAAGTTACCCGAAAAGACTCTTATCCCCTGCCTCATGTAGATGAGTCTTTGGACTTTCTGGCACGGGGAAAGTTTGTCCCCACATTGGACTTAGCGCGAGGCTATTGGCAGGTTGCTGTAGCAGAGGACTCGAAGCCTAAAACTGCCTTCATCTCTCACTCTGCAACGCACCTGCAACTTTTCAGAGACTCACGAACTCTGTGAGGACCATGTCACATCAGCCCTGATCCTGTCATTTCCAGACTTCAACCGTTCCTTTTCCATTCACGCCGATGCATGTGACATTGGTCTTGGGCAGTGTTGATGCAAAAGGATGACAAGGGTCGTGAGTATGTTATGACTTTTGCTAGTTGCTCCCTTCACAAAGCTGAACTCCCCTACTGCACTTCAGAGAAGGAGTGCCTTGCTGTGATATGGGCTCTGGAACACTTCCGCCCATATGTTGAAGGTGTTCATGTTACCATCTTCACTGACCACAACAGTCTCAGGTGGCTCATATCTCGTCAAACCCAACGGGCCGACTCGCCCGCTGGTCACTTCGTTTGCAGTACTTTGATTTCACAATAGTGCACAAACCTGGTGCACGAAACAAAGTTCCCGATGCACTGTCACACAACCCTGTCATGAATCGCTGTGCGGCAGGCGGGAGTTGGACCCAAAATGCAGGACTCACAGACTCGAGGGAATGAACTCAAAACACAGCTTTATTTGCTGGTAAAACAAACATACAAACTAAACTAAACTGGGAAGCCACAAACTAAGAACTACAGCGAGACACAGGGAGATCCACACACAGCATGAGGGACGACGTCACGCTGAACAGAGGGAGACGCAGACAGAAATACACAGAGGGTTAACGAGGAAAGTGGGAACACACGGGGAACACAGGTGACACTGATAATCATAACGAGACAGGGCGGGGTGAACTGAACATGACATGTACGGGCGTGAGAGTCACAAAGTAAACAGGAAGTGCACAGAGGTTCAGACAGGAGGAGAGAGAGCACGGGGAAAACACAGACATAACGGGCTGGGGAAACATGAAACAACCACAAAGGGAGACGAGGGCTCATAAATACATAGAGGGCACACAGGGGGAAGAGAGAGCACGGGGAGAACTTAGACATAATGGGCAGGGGAAACATGGAATAAAACATAAGGAGAGACGAGGGCTCACAGATACATAGAGGGGCACACAGGGGGTAAAAGCCATGAAGGGAAAACACTTAGGGAACAACACAACAGGGCAACTCAGAAAACATGGCCTAAGCAAGGAACAAAATACAAACATACAAGGAAACTAAGAACACTGGGCCAACATGGCCCAGGACCATGACAAACCCTTTGCCTCTGACCTGTGACAGGCTGACTGATCTTTTACCAGATCATGCTGTCATGGGCAGCCTGGACATTCGTACTCTACCCCCCGTCATTCTGGCTGATCGTTCACAATTGAGACAGCTGCAGTTAGACGATCATGTCACAGGTCCACTCCTCAGAGACATTGAAGCAGACTCTCTGAACAGCTGGGACAATGCCACCTTGTTACAGTATGTTGTGTATGACTCTCTTTTGTATCACAGAGAACCCAAGTCCACGTCATGCTCAGTGTGCCAACTCACCAAGCCAAGTCAGAAAAAAGCAGCTGGTCTTATGGTTCCCATTGTCCCTCAGAAACCCTGGGAGTATGTGGGTGTGGATTTTGTTGGGCCACTTCCCTGCACCCCCACTGGTAATGCATATTTGATCGTGTTTGTTGACTATTTGACTAAGTGGGTTGAAGCCAGTGCTGTCAAAGAAGCTACCTCTCAGGTAGCAGCTGATAAATTCGTCACTGACATTTTTGCTAGACATGGTACACCCACTTACCTGATTTCTGACAGAGGGTCTCCTTTTGTGAGTGAGCTTTTTGAACATGTTGTTTCTGCCTTAGGCTCGGTGCACAGACTCACTACGGCATATCACCCTCAGACAAATGCTACTGAACGCGTCAACCGGACTCTGAAAACTGCAATCCAAGCTTATGTAGGTGATAAGCACACATCATGGGACAAGTTTCTCCCTCAGATTTGCTTTGCTCTGCGTACCTCCCCCCATGACAGTACAGGTATGACTCCTGCCATGATGCTTTATGGTCGTGAGTTAGACACCCCGCTTGACCTTATCACTCAGCCTTCTACAGCAGGTGTTGATGAACCGGGTGTGCCTTACCCTGAGACTCTGAGAGCCTCCCTGCAGGAAGCTCACGACCACGCCAGAGCAGCTTTGGACTATAGCCATGACAGACAAAAACATTACTATGACTTGAGACATCGACATGCCACGTTTCGTGTTGGTGACCTTGTGAAAGTTAAGACGCACCCCAGGTCAGACGCTCAGTCTAACTTTACTGCTAAACTTGCACCACTGTTTGAGGGACCATTGCGTGTATCTCAAAGACTCAGTGATGTTAATTACAGGCTCACTTGGGTGGATGCAGGTGTTTATCATGTTGTGAACATGCAGTCCATACCTGGGACTCTCTCACTTCCAAAGAACATTCTGTTTCATCGCCTGCTGGGAGAGAGACCGCAGAGGATCTGAACTCTGACTCTCAGGCCCACCCTGGCCCCCCTGCAGACACTGACATTGACTCTGAGCCATTCCCCTTTGATTTACCGGACATTGACTCTTCTTCTGGTGTGGGCGCTGTTTCAGACAGTCTTTCACCCAGATCTGTCCAGCACCAAGCTGCTGGTGGACATTACAATCTCAGGCCCAGACGTTGCCCAAGAGTTACGTCTGGCTGGAGCAACAAAAGATGGACTAATGATTTTCACACAACCAGGCTTGATCTGAAGTGAAATGTTTTGGCTAAACCTGTTTGATGCTGTCTTGTTGCATTGCTATTTTGAGTCGTGATATGTAGATGTTTCTGTTTGCTCCACTTAATCCAGTTTTGTGGCTCTGTAGTGCGTTAAGGTTCATTCTTGGCATTTACTTAAAAAAAAAAAGTGAAAAAACTAGGAAAACTGATTTTCCACTGTATATATTTGTCTTATTTTCACCAATTTCATTTTTAAATGGTCTTTTGCCCTGTGTGTGTGCACCAATCTTAGCTGTAACCTCTATGTATAGGGTACTGTTAGGTGTGGTGTGTGCTTTTTCAGCTGTGTACGGCTGAGGACAGCCTTTTTATCACCAGGGGGGACTATGTAACAGTTGCTGTTGTAATGCAGTGTACGACCACATGGCAGCGCCTCCTGTCTCATGACTGGTGTGTCACCCCCTTTTTGTTCTTCTTCGCACTCCTCCTGTAATGGATGCTCCCGTGTGTACGCGGACTAGTGTGCTCTCGTGTAATGTGTGGTAGAGGTAGCACTTTTATTTTTGATATTGTCCAGCCTCAGCCTCAGCTTCAGCTTCGCCTGGTCCAGCCTCAGCCTCAGCTTGATATTGTAAATAAATGAGTACTTTTGGAAAGTCAGAAGCTGTTGCTCATTCGCTATCCACCTGCACACCTCCACGGCTGGCTTCATCTCCACCGCACGTTACAACGCGACAATAGACATCTCCGACATTCTTCTTAGTTGGTGCTCGGTCTGATTCCGCAGTTCTTCCTGCTGACGGCGTGCCACCGCCACCTGCTCTCACTGCATGGCCGCCAGCTCGGCCACCATTCTCACCACCTCCTCCCTCTGCTGGCCCAATCCTGGGTCTGCCATGCCTCCCCTCCTGGATTTCGGCACCAGCATGCACGGCAGACAGACAGCAGTGAGGGATTGTTCTGAACCTGAGAGAAAACCTGAGACATCAAGTGGAGGAAAGATCAGCCTCTACTGTGGACTGACAGCAGCTCTGCTGCTTCTGTGCTGCTTTTCATTCATTTACTGTCTGAATAGAAAACAGGATTTCTACTCATCTAATAATGGAAGTCAGAAAGATATGGGTTTTTTTTCTTACAGAATAAGTGGTGTTTGTGTTCCACAGTGATCTGTTGCTTTATTGTCTGATCTCATAAAAACTGCCAGACTGTATCTGTGAGTTCAGACGCGTGTTCATTTAGAGCCTTAACCCTTTAAGCCCTACCATAGAACCAAGTCCGCCAGAGCTTATATTATATTTTTACATGCTGTAGAGCCATTTTTGGGAGCATTTCAAGTTGCTATACATCAATACAACCATTACAGCCTAAATTTTAATAATATGTATGTATTAAATACATAGTAATTACATAAAATGTAAAAAAGTGCAATAAACTACAAAAAAATTGAAAATCGTTTTTGCTTTTTTAACATATATTTCTAGTTAGAGAAATTTAAGAGGCTTATCCCTCAAAACTGTAAATACAAAAAAATTGCACAAAGTAGTTTCCTACCACAGGAAATTTATTTTGAGTGTCTTCATAGTTTTATTTTTGAAATACACCAATTTTTATACACTGCAGGAAAAACGAAAATAAATATTATACTACAAATTTGCAAAAAAGCAGCATATGCATCAAAATAAACTATTTCCAGCAGTGCAATATGAGTCCTAAGCATCCCAGAAACGACACAGAAAGTCATAAAGTCAAACATAACTTTTAAAAAGACCAGTATAGGCCCTGAGGCCCTGATGGTAAAAAAAGACTACATTTCCGCAAAAATGACGTCACTTCCGGTTTCGGGCAGGTAATGGCGGACATGCAAAAGTTCATGCTGACGTCTATGGACTACTTGCACAATCACTTCCGCGTTCTATGTAGTCCTGCCCCAGTGCTTCCGGTGCGGTTAAACCATGGCGACGTTCTACACTCGCTGCCTACAAGAGCTCCCAAAATTAAACATCACTGATGTTCATCGGATTTGCAGAGTGACAACTACCCCCGCCAGCAAATTAGATAAAGGATTTAAGTTATGTGCTGCATCATATATACACAACTACGACTAGTTTAACTACGAAAACCAAAATGCCAACAAATGATCATAGTTTGGAAATCTATTCACGAGAGAGACATACATGTGTCAATCATTAATTAACATTACACACTGACATAAAAATAATGTGAACTGTGACAAATATGCTAATGGTATGCTGTATAAAATAGTCTGATTAAGAGTCTATTTGGTGTTGTATTTTACCTGTAGCATTAGGATATCGTTTAAATACTAAAGCATCTACATGAAACATACAATCAGCAGAGAAAAAGTAAATGTCTATTTTGTTTTCATTAAGAGTGGAAAAACTTTCGAATATTTAACTGATGGTGACCTTGGTATATTTTAAACAGTTAGCTTGAATAGAACTGAGGTGTACCTGGTATAGAATCGGATGTCACTGTCGGAGCCAGCAAAACGCTGTAACCCAAATTCTCGCTGGACACATAACTCCTGTATTTCCTTCTTTAGAGTCTCCACGTCTTTGGACAGGTCTTCTGCAGCTGATGCAGATATGTCCAATGCAGACGGCTCAGGGACTGAGCAGTAGTCATGATCTCTTGTAAGACTGTGCTCTTCTTGATCGTCAGGAGGAACTCCTTCAGGGCGTCGCTCCGTTCTCTCCCAAACACTACGCCGTGGTGGTTCAACTTTATAGCCATTCCACTCAAAAAGTGTTGGTACAGCACCTTTAATAAGCCGCCTTCGACCGTCGAGGGTTGTTGGCTCTATGAGTTGATCACTGGCAAAGTGTCTGCAGCAGACTCTGGTGTGAGAGGTAATCGTGAAATGATCCCGCCGTATGTTTACCAGCCATTGTCTTCTCAAGTCAGAATGGGTCGGAAAGGCATGAAAACTTAGTATGCTGTTAAAAGCAAGCGCTTTTTATGCAGTTTTTGCAAAGCTATATGTGGAAGGAAACTGTGACCTAGGACAAGCTGATGGTATAAGATGTAAGTACAACTCCTCCGGTTTCATATGCAAAAAAAATTATTGCGCTAGCTTACGTGGTTGCAGAGCTACCGGGATTTAAAAATAGTTACGCAAAACAGAGCGTGCCCGCTCTGACCGGTTCTAAAGGGTTAAACCTTGTACTTGAAGCTTTAATATTTTTATTGATAAGTTGAAATTGTGTTACAAACAAATGCTATTTTTCTATTTATATAAAACTGTTAATTATTAATAGTACAGTTAAACATATTTTATTGATTTATAAATGTACATTTTAAAAACAAAACGTGGCAATGTATGAGTCTGAAGAAGTGAAACACAACACTGACTCACACACTTGTAATCATGTATAACTCTTATTATTGTGTCATAAATGTTTCCTGTATGCTCTGCAGTTTCTTACAGTATATACAGTATTGGTATCGGTCTGATCCTGACCTAAATTCCAGGATTGGATATCAGGGAGAAACAAAAAATGTAACCCGATCCTTAAATATCTCAAAAGCACCTCACAAAACTTGTGACATGGCGTAACCCAGGTAGTGAGTGGTACCTTAGCATGTCGGAGCAGTATGTATCACATGATAGAGCAGCTGTTGCGTGCGAGATCTGTCGGCTGTCTGGAGTTACTTCACACTGAAAGCATCTGGAGACTCGTTACGTGCTGCCAAACCAGCATTTCATCTTTGAGCAAGCTATCCCAAAGAAGTAAAGCAAGTATGTAAGTTCATCTCTGAATGTTTATAAAGCATTCCTATGTTAAGCTTAACAACCGGTATATGGAGCTCGGACGTCTGTGCGATGTCATTGCTAAGTCTGATTTTACAATGGATAGACTCAAGTTTTACTTTGAGAAAAACTAACTAACTAACTAACCCTAACCCGTCGAAAGGGGAGGGGCCGGCTGCTCCCAAATAGAGCACATTTCATTCATAATGTTGTAAATCCAAGCCCATTATGTATTCACGATCTGAATACTGGGTTGTGTGAAATCCCAGAAATACACCTTAGACAAAGTGAATCTGTGAACTGGGGTGTAGGTCTATTAGGTTATGTTGTGGCAATCCTCGGGTTGGGGGATGGGTGTTCATACTGGAGTGCAAAATTAAAACCAATGGAAGATGGACAAGAAAAGTTCAAAGCCATCAGGTGCTCAGTTTAGAAAAAATAGTAAAGAAGAGGAAGAGAAACGAGCAAAAGATACAGGTAAGCAGATGTGTCATTGGATAATGGCAGGTCATCCTGAAACAATCAGAATCAGAATACTTTATTAATCCCTAAGGAAATTATGTGGATTTCAGTTGCTCCAAAAAGAAATGGTAAAAACAGTAACAGACTAAACTCCATTATGTTACAGATTTTAATATTAATTAGTCATTGTCAGTTGCTGATTTGTCCTGTTCTCATTGTATGACGAATTATGATGGCTGTTTGGTAGCTGTTTGCATACTATGCATACTCTCTCTCTCTTTATATATGTGTGTGTGTGCAGTGGCGGTCCTAGCCTGTTTGGCGCCCTGGGCGAACACTCCCTCTGGCGCCCCCCCCCCCCCCCCCCCCCCACACACACACACACACACACACAAAACAAGGATTGTACATTAACACAAAACTGTTGTACACACACACATATGAAGAGAGAGAGAGTATGCATAGTACCACAGTTTGTAGATGCACATTTGGATGGATTGGTGAACTTCTGCCTGTCTTTAATTCTGAGAAACTCTATCTTTTCAAAGTGCTCTTTTTATACTCATTTTATACTCAGTAAGTCAGTCATGTTACTGACTTACTGCCAATTAACCTCTAAATGCTCCTCCAGCTGATTCACTTTAGTAACAGTGACTTTTCCAAGCTTTTGTTGCCTGAATACAAATCATTGCATTTTGTTTTTATTGACCAAACCAGAATGAGAATGTTAAAATTTACGATGTTGACTGGGAACTGCAGTTATAGATAATATTGTTGGGTGTAACTATGAGATCAAATGGCTGTTTTATTTATCAGCAGTGGTCTACCATTGGGTAAGCTCTTTCATGTTAGATTTGAGGGTCAGCAGTGATGTAACTAACCAAAATAAATGAGAATCATGAATGTTAAAAATATAGATATTTTTTTTAATAATAGAATAACATCACTTCTATCCTGGGCAGGTTTACCTTACTCAACCACTTTGATTTCTCAGTAAAACAAACAAAAAAACAAACAAACAAACAAACAAAAAACATTTCTGGCACAGTTATTTGTTCATTAAGAAATTAACAAAAAGTGATCTAGAAAAACACTTTTCGGTGCTGCATAACAGTGGTTTCATGGTCAGTGTTTAACCCTTTGAGGTCCTCACCAAGAAAAAAGCAATGGAAATGGTTTTGTTTCCATTTCTTATTGATTTGGGTGACTAATCAATATTTAATAATATATTTAATAATATATTTAATAATATACAATCAATATTTCTTTTTTCAATAGACCCTTTAGTTTTTAAAATATTGATTTCTACCAAACAGTTGAGATGTCCATCTATGGTAAAAGTATGAAATGTCATGCAAATACAAGTACATTAGATAATACAGTTGAGAAAAAATCAAATAAAGTGCCGAATTATAATTAAATTAATAACAAAACTATCCAGGCCATTGGATAAAGTTTATTTCTAGTAGCATGCCAGTGAACACTGCTGTTTCCATGCCATCAAATGAAAGTATTATATCAAACAACAAAATACATAGTTTTTTCATCTGCAAATGTGAAAGATGTGCTACAGCACAAAATACTCTCATTCAGGCCACTTCTGATTGAATGCTACTGTGCAAAAATGAGTTTTGTGTTTAAAATAGAATAGTGCAAATCAAGCACATCTGCTTGTGGTTTTGGTCGTTGGGGTCTTAGGGTGTAGCATTTATTCTGTGGTCTTGGAGAGCTGGATCATGGTTGTCCAACTCTAGATGCTGGCTTGTTAACTTGGTTCAGACACAGCCAGGTGGAAACCTTTTAAGAGCCATCGGTTTCTGGTCCGGTAGGGCACAGTCCCTCTTGTGGACCAGGTATTCAAGTCAAGGATGTATCCAAACAGTGTAATATGCCATCTCCTTAACTTTTAACTTGTAACTTGTCTTGTACAGGTGCAATAGCATATCAGAAAGTTTAATTCCTCCCATATGCTAATTATATACAGGGATGAGTGATGGGCATGGAATGGTGATCTGATGATGTTTAGGAGGTTGACACATTTCTTGTCAAACCATTGCATTGCAATCAGACCTTGATCAGCCTGTAATAACAGGCTTCATGGCCCTTCTTCATCAGGTCTTTGTCTGCCATCAGGGGAGCTCCACAGGTGCAGTTTGGTCATACAGTACCAATGCACCTGACACCCAAGGAGGTGTGCAAGTTCTGGACCAAGCTGAAACTTGTGAAGAACTGCGGTTCTTTTATGGGGTTGCATAGTGTTTTTTTTTTACAACTTTGGCCCCTTACAGGTAGCTTCTATTCCTTTTCACTCAGGGGAGCATTGAAGAATGTAGACCCCCCTTGATACAGCAGCAAGTTGTGGATGATACCAGATGAACTTGCTTGGCAGACCAATTTAAAGCCACACTCATCTGGTTTGTTGGCAATATATTGGTGGAGAGTGCCAGCCCTTGTTGCTTCATATGAAACCATGACCTCAAACACACGGTGGTTGAAGGTGGGTGATATCATCAGAATCATCAGAAAGTTACAAAAATGACTTACTGAGGAAATTATTTCAGCCTATTCTTGCTGTGCTAACACTTAATGTGATTTATCAATAGCAATGGATAAACAAAATGGGTCTAGTGGTCTGATTTTATGGCAAATAGTCAATTTTAATAACATTTAGGTTATGTTAGCATTAGCACCACAAAGGGACAAATCAACCTTTTGTTTGACCACTTTTTAAAAAAATATTAAACATTTAATTTCACTTTTTTAATGCTGTCAAGTGACATACATCTGTTTAGTAAGTCCTCCAACACTATCATATATCAAAAAATGTTATCTTCCTACCTTAGTTTTATTGGGAGAGGGATAAGCAGAGCCAACAGTTTCCATTTGCAGTGCCTTCTGATGGATTTTTTTGGCATTACAGATGTAAACCAATTGGTAGAAAAGACTCAATAAGGTAGGTCAATTTCAGTGAAAGCCTCAGTTAGATATAGGGCCTGAAAATGTGCTCTACCAATTGGTTGACCAGAACACTAAAGGGTTTTAAACAGTGTACAGTGACATCAATGTGTTGATGCATGTAAGTAAGCACACAGGTGAAATGTTATGTTTATTGTGGTTCAAAGACATTAATTAAACATCTATACATGAGTTTGGTCATGGATCAGGTTCAGAGTCGCCCATTCCAGAGATCATGAGTCTGCTGAACACACAAATCAGCTGCTTCTTACTCCATCAGAAAGAGCCAGGACTAGGATCAGGATCCTGCCTCATTAATTGAAAAACAGAGTATGATCTAGATAAAGAGATAAGGACAGAGTCAATAAGAAACTCTTTATCCACATGAGGACAACTGATCTCGATCAAACATCAACAACAATGATTCAGTGAAGTCCCTAGTTTAAATGCATGGACTCTGTCTGCTCTGAAAAACAGGTCTGAACTGGTGTGAAATCCTATAAGTCTGAGAGGGAGATGCCTGAGGCCTGAAGCAGCTGAGGTTGTCTAAATAAGGGACTAATATCTAATCAGAGGACAGCAGATAAAATATAGAGTTCAAAAATACACATGTGATTGTGTTAATTGGTAATTTAGCTTCCAATGCAATATTAGAATAAAAAATTGTAATAAAAGCTCAGACTCAGGCCCTTTAGATGGAGAGCCAATCCAGACCTCTTATTCAGGGATAGCTGGGATCCACCACATTTGAACGCATCAGTGAAATTAGACTGGGGCCTAAATATGGACTTAAAACTTGTCTAAACTTGTGAGAAATTAAATTCACTAGCTGAAAGTGAATATAGAACATAAACAGGCTAACAAAAAGGCTGACATAAACGCTTGCCAAATGGTCTGTGAGTGTGAGTCCTGGTCTAACCTGGGGCTTTCCACCTGTAGAGAAAACATCCAGCCAAAAGTAAGATCAGACCCAGGGTCAGTATAGAGGCTCCGATGGCAATCAGCGTGGTTGATTCAGGAGTTGATTTGTCTGAGGACGGCTCTGAGTCGGACAGGTGACAGATAGAGGCCAACAGTCAAACAGACAGGTTAGCAGTCAAATACATATTTCTGTGGACAGACAGACAGGTATTTACCCCAGTCAGTGATCAGAGGTTCCTTCAGGCTAGCGTGCTCCACCACACAGGAGATGTTCTCGCCAGACCTTCAACACAAAGACCACTGATTCACAAACCACTCACAGAATGGATCCGGAAATGAACCAGGATCTGATGTGGACTGACCTGGGTGTGTACTCCAGGTAGGAGTGAGTCTGGTAGTACCAATCACCATTTGCCATCTCCTTAGTGGAAGTGACATCAGAGGTGACTTCCTGTCCGTCTCTGAGCCAGCTCACTTTGATCTCACTGGGAAAGAAGTCGTAGACGCTGCAGACCAACATGGCAGGATGGTGACCAGAAAGTGGGGTCTTGGACTTAATTCTGACACTGGGCCGAACTAAAAACCACACAGACATTATATTACCATTGTGGCAATATTATGTGTAATGGGATAGAATCATCTGTAATCTACCTATAGAAAATGTGTTAGCTGTCAGAATAATGGCATAATTTTGGTTATTTGTAATTAAATAAATTAGAATTGCAAATTTCAAATCAATTTTATTTATATTGCTTCAAATCACAACAGTTGCCTATTGTAAAAATTGTATTTTATGTAATTTATTGTAAAATCCCTACATTAATATAAGGAAATAAGAAAAAAAATGCAACAATCATATGACCCCTATGAGCAAGAGTTTTGGTGAGAAAACTGAAGGCTCTCCCTCACATTCTACTTTTAAATACTCTAGGAATGACAAGTAAGCCTGCAGTGCGAGAGCGAAGTGCCTAATGGCATGATATGGCACTGTAAAGTCATTAAGATAAGATGAGGTTATTATTGAGGAGCAGGATTTTAAATTAAATTCTGGATTTAACAGGAAGCCACTGAAGGGAAGCCAATACAGGAGAAATATGCTTTCTCTTTCTAATTCATAATTTCTAATATCATAATTTTATTAATATCATATTTTTACTACTTCCTTTATTACACCCTAAGCTCATGAATAATTTATTGGGGTCATAAATCACTCTGTTTGACATAAGGGGCATAATATCACTCTCTCGAATGAACTAGTTTTTCAGCGTCACTCTGAGACAGGATATTTCTAATTTTAGAGATGTTGCACAAATGGAAAAAAGCAGTCCTACATATTTGTTTAATAAGTGTATTGAAGGACATTCTGGTAAAAAAAAAAGACACTTTTTTTCAAATTGCAATTATTAATTAACACTAACAGTATCAGGAAGCAAATGCTTCCTGGCCATCCAGTGAAACTGTTGGGAAGACAGCGTTGGAGAAACATGAACATTTTATTTATACTGTATAATCTGCAGATTCTGACAGAAATCTGCAACTATCCTTTGAAGCACCACTCCTCTCTAAAACAGCAATAAGGATAATTATTAGGTTATTTACATTATTATGTAAATAACAAAATAACTTAAAGCAAAAATTGGGAAACGTAAAGTCCGAAGTCTTTATATTAAGGGCCATCAGTCAAACAATACTGTTGCTCTGGGTCTAAACAGAGCGCGTTGTGTGTGACGTCTTCTTTTGCACATGCGGGCCTCTTTAAGGGTTCACACGAGAGCGTTTGCTGTCGCATTTTATTTGTAGTGTGAACAAGCAGACAAAAAAATCGGATTTGAAGAAGCTCAAGTTTTGCCACCAGCATTCAATGCAAGCTGTATTTACACAAATATTTGTTAAATCATCTTCTACTTTTTAACTTCTAATTAAAGTTTTAATTAATCCTGAAATAATTTAATAAAAAACTTTTCATTGTTAAAAAACTTTGTTTCTTGAATTTTAAAGAAACAGAACTCCAGTAGACTCCAAATTTCTAAACAAATTTAAACCTTCAGGAGTTTAAGGATTAAACTGAGTGATTCAGAGTGTTGGTCGCTGTGTGGCTGAACATGATGCCCTGATGATGTTGCGCAACTACACACTCACCTGACTTAGCTAGAACAGCCCGATCATGAACATCAATGTTATGGTAACAATATTGCACTACCATTTGTCTCATTGAATTCAGCCGTGCAGTATCATTGTTCCAGAGCATTGCCAGCTTCACTCCATGCTCAGTGAATCCAACATACTGCCCCACACTGCTGCTGAACCTGATGTACTCTATCTTCTTGTAATAGCGAGAGTAGATGTACTCGATGTGCTTCAGCGCAGTGGAGTTAAATTCACAACGATCCACCCTATACTCTAAAAATCCATCTGAAGAACAAAACAGAACATCAGTGAAGTGCAGACTGTGGAGAACTGATCATACCTGCTCTATAATAGATGATAAAGTATAAACTGTATGTTATATTGATGAGTCTATTGATCAATGAACCATGTATTGATCAACAATATACAGACCAAAGATGGATGTATTGATTGGTAATAGTGTGTTGATCAGTGCATTGATCATACCTGCAGTGCGGATGCTGATGAAGAGGAGGGTGAAGCAGAGAAAAGATGAAGCCATGTTCCTGAGTGCTCTTAACAAACTGCCTCAGTCTGACTGAGAGCTGCTTTAAAAGCCAGATGACATAGTCACTTGATCACAGCATCACCTGTTAATAGGAAGAACTCGCTCAGAAAGGTTTCATCTGTAGTTTATAACCCCACCCTGCCACACCCCTTTTTTCTCTAGCTAATGCAGTCCTAGGTATTAATGCGACTGAGGACTGAGGCTGTTCAGATGGAAACACTGTGACTTATTTGTTCAGATAAAGATAAACTAAATACAAAATGATTTTGCTTTTATAAAGTGTGATATTATCTATCGTTAAGCAAATATACTGGAACCAGCAGGTTCATCATGTTCATTAGTCAAAGTAAACTTTATCGCTACATACAGTATCATTATTGATGACAGTACGTGTTAGACAAAGTAAAGTTTGAATTTGTTTGAAGACCTGAAACATTTAAGTGTGATAAACACATCAACAGTATTTTCATGATTGATTATGGTGATTTACTCGGAGGTCAGAACCACATCTCTAACTCTGGAACTGCATGAGCCTGTGGACATCAGTTAAGCTGTTAATGAACCTGCAGTCAGCTGAGACTGAATAAATTACATGGATGAGTGATGAAATCTTTCTCCCACTGAAAACATCACATCCAGATGAACAGAATCAACTTTTTGAAATTTTCTTACCTGGATGACTGAGCATGTATCAAGACATTATTGATCAGTTCTACAGATCTTTAATCAGTGATTCTACAGTAAATGATTCCGAGGAGCCGACTGACAGTGTAAAAGCTTCATTACTGTCCACAGACTCATGCAGTTACAGAGTTAGACATTTGATCTGACCTCAAGGTAAATCACAAGTGAAAAAGTGTTTGCCCCCTTCCTGATTTTTTTTCTGTATTTTTATATTAATATGATGTGACTGTGAAAAAAAATCAGTAACTAATTAATTACGGTTCCAAAAAAGTAATCCTGTTACTTTCTGATTACTTGTTTTCAAAAGTAATTAATTGCTTAGTTAGTTACTTTTTAAAAACATGACACACAAGCTGAATAGGTAATAAAGCAATAATTACCTGCATAATCCATCATATAAAATGTAATCAAATGAAAAAGTTTGTTTTTAAAACTTGCTTTATTAGTTTTAGTCTTTTAACTTTATGCATCAAGCAAAAATTAAATTAAATGCAACAGTCTTTGACTTGAAGAAATTTGTTTAACATTTAAACCTATATTCTGCACATTCCAGCATATAAAATAAAACATTTTTTTTTGCGTTTACACTGACTCTTTCAAATAGATGCAAGTAAAACACAGCAGAAAATCAATAAATACCAAGACTCAGCGGAACTAAGCCCTGTTGCTCTTCAATCTATTTTCACCTGTATAGCAGGAGTGGGGTAGGCGGAGGTTTGCCCTGGTGCAGGTGTGCTGCAGCGGTCATGTTAGTGGAAGGATCCGGGAGTTTCTCTGTGAATTTCACATTCCTGTGGCAGCGTACTTGGTGCTTGCTCAGAAGTTTATGGGTTTTTTTCGCTGTAGAAAGAAGTTTTCAGTGTATAGCGGACACTAATGTTTTTGTCACTTTTTATGAAACAAACTCAAAGTAAGGTCAGTACTTCCATGCTTTAAAGGCGGCACAGTCATACTCTCTCCCGCACTCGATATATAATCCATTGTTGATCTGCACAAGTCTGTTACCACGAATGTCACACATGCTAATATCATTGTCGTGAGACAAGCTTTAGCTTGGCACACACCTGGGGAACACAGCCGAACAGAATCTATCTGACGAGACAGGACAGGCAAACCGGAATATGAAGCACACGGAATGAGGGACTGCCAAAATTACAGTTTAGCAATGCAGTAACGCAGCGTGCTTACTGGAAAGTAACAGTAATCTAATTACCTTTATTGCAATAGTAATCCCTTACTTTACTTGTTACTTGAAAAAAGTAATCGGTTTACAGTTACTGCCCATCTCTGGTGGTGAATCACATCTTCCAGCTTCACTTAGTCCAACATTTACTGTCATCTGTTACAATAAACATGATGAACGTGCTGGTTCCAGTATCTCTGCTTTACTGATCATCCAAAACAGAAAATAATATCACACTTTATAGAAGCCAAATCATGTTGTATTTGGTTTATCTTTATCTGAACAAATGGGTCATATGTTTCAATTTGAACAGTCCAAAAACTTTGGACCACATAATGCTACCAGCTTAATCCTCGGTCACATTAACACCTGGCACTGCATTAGCTAGAGAAGAAAGGGATTAATTGATTGATTGATTGATTGATTGATTGATTGACTCATTCATTCATTCATTGATTCATTGATTGATTCACTGATTGATTGATTGATTGATTGATTGATTGATTGATTGATTGACTCATTCATTGATTCATTGATTCATTGATTGATTCATTGATTGATTGATTGATTGATTGATTGATTGATTGATTGATTGATTGATTGATTGATTGATTGATTGATTGATCGTACTTTATTCATCCCGAGGGATGTGGCAGGGTGGTGTGATAAACTATCCAAAAAACCTCTGTGAGAGTTCTTCCTGTTAACAGGTGATGCTGTGGTCACGTGACTCTACACAGTAAAAAAATGAGTGTCAGTTTTGCAGAGTTGATTTCAACTCTGTTTCAAATAACCTTTTGTCCCACTCAAAATTAGAGTAAAATTTACTCTAGGGCCAGTCTTAACTTTTTAGTTTTAACTCCTCTCAATTTGGTGTCGAAATGAATAATGAAATGTTCGGAGAAATAAGATTACACTTTACACAGCTTGTTTTTTTACTACAAATGCAGTTTAATAATAACACACTAATGTGTAATAATATTTCACTTCTATTTCTCTGTAGTGTAATTTTTTATATTCATCATATTCAGTTCATCATCATCAGGTTGTCAACATTAAAGACAACTAAATCTTGCTTTGTCCTTTGTCAACTCATAGGCATAGGAATGCTTTTGAAAGGCTACTGCACATGATGGCAAATTGAGCAGCACTGGTTTCTCATGTATTATCAAAACTTACTCAATCTGGTAAAACAGAGGCATCAGACACTACTTTAACATTGTTTATCCCTTTTACATTCAGAGAGACATACTTTAAATCACTCATTGCAGGATCTGGTTATTTAAATCATGTAGAGTGGTAGCAACAGTAAAAGTATCAGCCTCATAAATTAACTTATAAGAAAGACTCCAAACGCATGAATCATGATTCACAAGCCCAACTGACTCCCTGACTCATCCCTGTTGGTGTTAGCAAACTAATTTCATTAGAAGAAATATATCTAGCTTATAATTACAATTGTGGAGAAAAACACGAAGTATCCAGTATCTTAACAAAAACATTTCTGCTCTGTACTGGAAGAAAAAACCCTGAGTAGAAACTCACATCAACGGTGCAAGTTAGGCGCACCGGCACAAAAGTTAGGCGCACTCAAATATTTCAACTGCATCGCTTAAAACCGCAGTTTTACATGTGCACTTTTTTGGAGGGGAAATTGCAGTCCATACAGACAATATTCATTTGTAAATTATTAACTAACAATCTTGTACTTAAAGTGATTTGGCAATATTGTAGACAATGTTAAGCTTAATCATCACATCAGCCTCCTCTGACGACCTGTTTGCTGTTGCATGCTGCTGAAAGGCAGTGGGGAGAGGGGGCACTTGGGCAGTGCATTTATTGCAGCATATAATGTGTTTTCTGGATACACTGTGTTTTTTCAGCATTCAAAGATTAATGGCACTGTGTCAGAGCTGGCTATGAACTTCAGATGGATCAGGCCTTAACTTAACAAAAAAGTTATCAATAGTTATTTTCATCTTTTCTTATTACCCACAGCTACATCCACTTCTGTCGGGCCTCACTAGGGCTGGGTATCATCACTGATTTCAATAATCCATTCGATTCTGGTTCTCAAAGTCCTGATTCGATTCAATTTAGCCTCAGACTGTCAGAAATATTATAATTCTCATCATTTATCAGTACTGATGTATGTGAGACTTCATCAGAATTGTGAACATCACAGCAGATGCTTTTGTGTCAAAGTAACTGAGAATAAAACACAGAAAAACAAGAAGGAGATTTTTCTGGCCTGGCTTTTTATAGCAGATAACCTTAAAAATATTCTGTAATTTTGCATAATTTTAAAAAGTTTATTTTTCTTCAGTATTGAACAGCAGAAACTATGCTTTCTTGTCCGAGGTCATTTAAGTGAAAAAAAAAGAAAAGAAAAGAAAAATACAGCGGCCGACAGCGCTGTAATCAACGGTAGACTGTTGGGTAATAAGCGAATGAATAATGCAGAAAACAGATTTGAGACGGGAAACTGTTCTTGAAGTACAGAGAGAGAGAGAGAGAGCTAGCTGTGCATGAAGTGTGATTTTTATCGTGGTGGAAGCAAAACAGCAAAAGTCAGAGGGAATTCATGACGACATTTATCAAATGTGAAGCGTAGTTTGCTGCTTCTTTTGCTGCTGGCTCGGTGAATTTTGGTTGGAGAGAGACAAAACCTGAAGCTCAGAATCAGCGCAAAAAGACGTAAACACAGAGCTCCGACAGCGTGTCCGTCTACGGGCCGTCGGGTGAGAAAGCCGAGAAAGACAAAGTTGATTCTGTTGCGTCGGGTCCGCTCTGTGTTTACGTCTTTGTGTGGAATCCGTGTACCTGCTCTCATTTGCTGTTTGGTGGTTGTTGAAATAGTTTTGTGAGCTTTAATCTGAGAATCTGGCGTTTCTGGCAAAATACGTTTATGTTTAAAAGTCGATTCAGGATTTAATGAATCGACATTGCCTTATTCTAGTGATGTGTCAGTTGCGAACGAAACGGCTCTTAGAGTCTTTGAAGTGAACGACACGAGCCTTTTTTTTTCTTTCTCTCACCCTCAGGAGGGAAAGAGAGAGAAAGAGAGCCAGGGACAACAACGTCACACTAGAAAGGTAATAATCCAGAACTATTTTCAGTTGCAGATGATTCAGAAGGATTCAGAAGGTTTATTCATGCAAGCCCATATGACAGAGAATGTGCATCTTCTTTTTGTTTTCATATTTTAATTTATATTTAATTGTGTTGTGGTTTGCAGTGTTTTGTGTTGTTTCACTTTAAATTTCACGGCCAATCAGAGAAGTCCCGCCCCTGACTATCTCTGATTGGTTTAGTCCAGGATAGGGGCATAATGTGTGTCTGTTGTTCTTCCAGGTGACTATTAGATATCCCACATTGCAATGCAGTAGTGAAACACATAACACTTCTGGACAGTGAGTGAGGCAGCTGAGATCTAAGATCAATAAATCTTAAATCTAAGTGGATAATATTTCTCTTTGCTAGAAGTGTTATTTATTGCTGCATATTACCCTTTACTAAACAAATAGTTTGGTCTTTTAGGTTGCACTCATCCAGCAGATCACACATGTATCATTCAGCTGATACTGATTATTAATGAAATATAACAAAACAAAAAACTGACTCATGTTTACAGGTGAGGATTTATTTCAAATTCAGGTTTATTTATATCTGTCTGAATCATATAGATGGAATGAAGGCAAAGATAGTCAACAGATAAAACTGAGTTTAAAAAAACGTAAAAAGGCAGATGGATTGTTTCAGACTGACTATGAAGTCCCTTTTGGATAGCTTTCTGATTGGTTAATATTACTTGTCATTTTTATGTTACTGGCATTTTAAACTGAATCTGTTTAACAGTGTGAAAATAAAGTGAACTTAAGGCTCCATGTAAACACAGCCAGGGTCACATGAATGAAGATCAGAGAGCAGAGCAGCATCCTTAAACGACATTGTCTACACAAGCACTGTGGTTGATGATGTCTGTGGTTGACATCATCAACCACAGACGATCAGATGCATTTGTTTGCTTTGAGGATGAAGAAGGTTCCACCTGCAGCACAGAGCACGCCGATAATCACACCGAGTCCACAGAACACTGCAGGTCCAAGGCTGGGCTTATGTTTCTCAGGCGTCTCAGGTGTGTCCACATCTGGAGGCAGAAACAGACACATGACACAGACACAATCGTTCAGACTTAATCGTTCTGATTAATTACAGCTCAATAATGTGAACTGCATGAGCTGAAAACTGTCAGCTCATTAACTAAAGTTAGCTGTTCAGGTTAATACTCAGCCAAGGCTTTGTGAAATCTGCAGACAGAAACACGAAGACATGAAACTTCATAATTATGCACTATTGTCTCTGTATTTCAGTCTGTCTCCTCTGTTTAAATAAAAGTGTTTCTCACTATAGATCTTGATCAGTGGTTTGGTCAGACCCAGATGTTCCACTGTACAGCTGTAGACGTCTCCCTGCTGTGGGATGAACTGCAGTCTGGCGATCTGGGTGAAGGTTCCATTTTTGTTGGGATAGGGATTGTTGATGCTGGATCCTCCAGTCGTAATCTGTCCATTCTTGGTCCAGGAGACTTTGACAGGAGCAGGATAGAAACCAGTCACATGACAGACCAAAGTGTTTTTAGCTCTGAGCTCCACCTCGTTTCTGGTGTAGATCGTCACACCTGAAGGAGCATCTGTACACAAACACAAGTCAGTTCGATGATGGTCAAGGAATCCGCAGAGTAGAATATCTCTTGTCTTAATCTTAGATAAGTTACTCCCTCAATGAGCCTGTCAGGTCTATCAGCATGGAAACACAACAGAGTTTTCAATAAAGAAACTTCAATGAGAATATACATGTGATAAAATACCAAACAGTCATATGGCAGTGAAATGGTCAGTGGGACCCGTATAGAACCTCCTGCTCTAAAACCTGAAATGAAAATCTTGAGCTTTTGGAACTTGAAAGTGTTGAAGAAAATCTTCAAAACAAATAAATGTAGAGGTTTGTGAGTTAGTAATGGTTTGTACTGGGAAAGTATGGAACATACAGTAAGATGGACACCCCTATGTCAGCCAAATATATAATTTGTGTAATATACTTGGATATTTATACTTGAGCTATTTTTATATTTTGTAACTTTGTAATATGTTGTAATATTTAACTTAGTTTAGTCTGCTACTGTTCTCACTGTCTTGGAGAAAGTGCGACCACGTAATTTCTTCTGGGAATAATAAAGTATTCTGATTCTGGTTTATGAAACCCACCACACACCACATCATTTATAACCTAACCTCATTAATCACGTGACACTGATGACAACATTTACATCAAAGTAAATTTAATTCCCTATTTTAGTTGATTAATGTAGATTGAATGTTGTTATCAGTTTGTGTGTGCCTTTATGTGTTTACCACGTCGTGGAGGGAAGTCCTTCATAGCCGTCTCACTAAGCTGCAGGAACTGTCTGCAGCCATATAAATTAGCCACGGCGATTTTATAAGCTCCATCTCCGAAGCTGATGGGTTGAACAAAAGGTGGCTGAGGATAAACATCCATCTGTTTCTCAAAGTCTGCG
The DNA here is from genome assembly GCF_057382275.1 of Copadichromis virginalis. NCBI lineage: Eukaryota > Metazoa > Chordata > Actinopteri > Cichliformes > Cichlidae > Copadichromis > Copadichromis virginalis. Next base: position 28,676,079 of record NC_140620.1, read on the forward strand.
TACCAAAGTTCTTCACGATTCAGTCCAAACATGACCCCTCCATGAATGTATGAACAGCCAACGACATGGATGTCTGTATGTAGAGCTGAAACACATTAATGCAATTAAATGCTGATATTCTGATCAATAAGCAGCTGACTGTCTGTCAGTTTAAAGAGAGAAACTCACCATCAGCAGAGCCCCAGAGCACATAGGAGAGGAAGAGGAGCAGCTCCTTCATCTTCATCGGCAGTTCTCACTGACGAATAGAGTTAAACTGTGACTGTATGAAGTCTCTGAGTGAACTGGCAGAAAGTGCAGCAGCAGGTGAGCTCTAACACACACACAGCCAATCACAGAGCTCACAGCTCGTGATGTGATACAGCCTCTTAGAAATAAACATTTCTGTTCTTTGTTAGTCATTCTGTAATTTAAAACTAATACATCAAAGTGACTTTATTTGTATCATGTAGACAATACTTTGCAAATTTTGAACTAAAACTTTTAAAATATATTTCTGTAAAATAAAAACTAAATTGTAATGTTTAAAGTCATTTAGAGTTTTCAGATTGAATCATCTCAAGCATCAGACACATCAGAAAAAAATCAGATGTGTCTGATTTTCCATTTCTTAGATTATTTGTAAAAGACGAGTGATTCATGAGGTAACATGCATTCATGTGCAGCTAATATGCAGATAAGGACTTTACTTAGATAACAGATCAGTGTATAAAATTTGAGATGTAGTTTAAGATTAAAGAACTGAATTAAAAGTGTTTCACTCACTTCCATCATAATAAATGTTGATGTGTCTACTCTGTCCCTACCCCTTAGAACTTTATGGACTCCCATTTTCCTCCGAGATAAGACAGGTTTCTTCTTATAGTGATTAAAATGTATTTACTTTATTAAGTGTAAAAACAAACATGTGTTTAGATCACAGACTGTACATAAAAGATGGATGTAGTCACTGTGGTGTTACTGGTTCATTTCTGGAATTAACATAAACAGATGTCAGCAGAATTAGAGGTTATCAAGAAGGGCATGACGAGATGATTCTGAACAGGTGTCGAAGGACAACGCCACCTGGGACTAGAGAAATAATTTCAAAGAAAGATAGAGATAAGCAAATGAAGCCAAACGCCCAAGCCTTCACTGCATTTGCAAGGCAAAAGGCTTGGAATTTTGCTTTGCAAATTAGCTTTTCACTTACTTCCATACATCAGGCCCTGATGACTCACCACTGCTAACTGTGGAAGAAATTCTGGATCAATTGATAGGCTCAGACAGTAAAAAAAGATGGAACATGCATCGCTTTTTTGGAAAGGTTGCATGAGAAAGCCTCCTCTCTTTAATAACAAGCAGCATCTGAAAAATGATATGCTGTAATTGTCATGGTCCTGGGTCGGTGACCCAGCGCTTTTAGTTATCATTTTCTAGTTTATGATGATGATGATTATTATTGTTTGAGTTCTGTGTGTTATATTTTCGATCTGCCTCTGAGTCTGCATCTGAATCTGTCTGTTTAGGTCAATGTCTTGTCTGGTTCCATGTATCTGAGTTTCCTGTTTTATTGTGAAGGTCCGCGTCGTATGTGAGTGTGATCAGTTTACGTTTCCCCTGTCCCGTCAGCCCAGATTCCTCCCAGCTGTGTTGCCCTCCTGTCTGTCATCCCCTGATTACTGGTGTGTGTATTTAAGCCCTGTGTGTTCTCCTGCCTGTTGCCGGTTTGTATGTGTTCCTCCGTGTCAGTCTGTGTAACTCTGTGTCAGTCTGTTACCCTGTGTTCCACGGAGTCCTGTTCCTCGTCTGCGTCTCTCTGCTATTCATCATCCGTTGTCATATGCTCCCAGGTCTGTTATTTTAGTTCTCCCAGTTTAGGTGTCTTTAGTTGTTTGTTATGCCCCACTGTTTGTTTGCCACTACACCTCTGTAAATAAAACCACCGGTATCTCATCCACTGCCTGCATCTTGGGTCCTCCTTCTAAATCCACACGGCTCGCCTCGGCAGCCGTGACAGTACGAACCGGCCAACATGGACCCAGCAGCATTCGCACCTACCCAGGAGTTTCGGGAGGAGGTAACCGACACGGTCGCAAGGTTGGTAAACCTGTGGCTCGAGCAGGAGGAAGAAGAGTTCCACCGCGCTGTAGAAGCCAGGCTACAGCAGCTACTCTCTGCACACTCCTGGCTGCTAGACTCGCTTCACCCGCTGGCACGGGACTTCCTCCTTAATGAGCTGCACCTTCGCCCTCCAGCCGCTACCGCTTCCCAACCCAGCCTGGCGGTGAAGGTTTTGCCCGGCCCGGCGGTGAAGGTTTTGCCCGGCCCGGCGGTGAAGGTTTCGCCCGGGAGGAAGCGACGATCGCGCCGTCGGCACGTCGCCCCACAGCCGGAGAGTAGGACTTCGGAACTGCCGGCTGTGGTGAGTGGAAAAGACACTCCGTCTGTTTCGCCAGCTCGAATGACTGTTTATTCCGGGGCTGTGTTTGTTGAGCCAGCTGCCCAGCAGGTAGCTCAGTTAGCCGCCCGGCCGGAAGCTCAGTTAGCCGCCCGGCCGGAAGCCCAGTCGCCACCTCCGCCACATTCAGCCTCACAATCCATAGCTCAATTACAGTCACAGCCAGACTTATTACAAACCCTGTTACAATCCATGGCCCAGTCAGTAGCCCGGTTAGCAGAAGAATCATTAGCTTTATCCTCAGTTCAGCCTCCTGTTCAGCAGTCACCAGCCCTGCATCCTGTGTCAGTTGCTCCACCACCTGTTCAGCCATCACCTTCACCTACTCCTCCTGTACAGCAAGCCATGTCAGTCCAACCCATAACGGACAGTTCAACAACTCCGTACTCTAAGCAGAGAGACAAACCCAAGAACAATGTCAACATTCCTCAAAGGCTGGCCAGTTCTGAGACTGAGATGCACTCCAGGGCCTCCCCAGAGGCTGGGTTTCAGCCCCCATCAGACTCTGGACCCCTGGAGTTTAAGAAGCCAGCTGAGGACTGCACAGAGCTGTCGCTGTCTGAGCAGGGTCAATGCTCTGCGCAGCTGCAGGCCGTTATGTGTTTGCCAGAGGCCCGTGTGCCTGCTGGTCCTGTTGCGTTCCTGCCAGAGGCCCGTGTGCCTGCTGGTTCTGTTGCGTTCCTGCCAGAAGTCTCCGCACCTGCTGGTTCTGTTCTGTGTGTGCCAGGGGCTCCAGTGCCCACTGGTTCTGAGACTGTTTTTGCTGGGGGGCCCGAGGAGCCCGTCCAGCCATCTGCCTCGTCAGCTGGGGGGCCCGAGGAGCCCGTCCAGCCTCCTTTCTCGTCAGCTGGGGGGCCCGAGGAGCCCATCCAGCCACCAGCTGCTCCACCAGCAGCCTCATCCACGCTTGCAGCAGCAGTTTCATCCATGCCGCCATCTGCTGCAGCGCCTCCGTCTGTATCCTCCACGCCGTCGCCTGGTCCGGATTCAGCATCCTCAGCGTCGCCTGGTCCAGCGCATGCTTCGGCTTCATCCGCTTCACCTGGTCCAGCCTCCGCTTCATCATCGCCTGGTCCGGCCTCCGTGTCTTCATCCTCGCCTGGTCCGGCCTCCGTGTCTTCATCCTCGCCTGGTCCGGCCTCCGCTTCTGCTTCAGCCTCGCCTGGTCCGGCCTCCGCTTCTGCTTCAGCCTCGCCTGGTCCGGCCTCCGCTTCTGCTTCAGCCTCGTCTGGTCCGGCCTCCGCTTCTGCTTCAGCCTCGTCTGGTCCGGCCTCCGCATCCCCGTCTGGTCCAGCCTCGTCCAGCCTCCGCATCAGCTTCCGCCTCGTCCAGCCTCCGCATCAGCTTCCGCCTCGTCTGGTCCAGCCTCCGCTTCGCCTGGGGCTGCAGGGGCCACGCAGCCTTCAGGTCCCCTACTACCGCCTCCACATCGTCGGTCATCTGCCAGGCCGCTTGTTGGGCATCTCCGCCACCGTGGACGCCCTCCTGAACGCCGCCACTGCCTTCCGCGTGGCCGGCCCCCGGATCTGCTCTGTCGCCGCCACTGCCTTCCGCGTGGCCGGCCCCCGGAACTGTTTGCCCGTCGTCGCAGTTGCCGTCCACACGGTCGGCCCCCGGAACTGAACTGTTTTGGCCTCCTGCGCTGTCGGCCTCCGGGTCGGCCCCCTGAACTTGACCTTCTGGGTCTTTCTGGGCTCTGTCCCTCCTTCCTGGTCCCCCGCCGCCCACCCTGGTTGGGTTGTTTTCTGTTTTTGGCTGTTTTTTGTGCTTCTGTTGGGCGGTCTGGAGCCCGCCCTTGTGGGGGGGGGGGGGTACTGTCATGGTCCTGGGTCGGTGACCCAGCGCTTTTAGTTATCATTTTCTAGTTGATGATGATTATTATTGTTTGAGTTCTGTGTGTTATATTTTCGATCTGCCTCTGAGTCTGCATCTGAATCTGTCTGTTTAGTTCAATGTCTTGTCTGGTTCCATGTATCTGAGTTTCCTGTTTTATTGTGAAGGTCCGCGTCGTATGTGAGTGTGATCAGTTTACGTTTCCCCTGTCCCGTCAGCCCAGATTCCTCCCAGCTGTGTTGCCCTCCTGTCTGTCATCCCCTGATTACTGGTGTGTGTATTTAAGCCCTGTGTGTTCTCCTGCCTGTTGCCGGTTTGTATGTGTTCCTCCGTGTCAGTCTGTGTAACTCTGTGTCAGTCTGTTACCCTGTGTTCCACGGAGTCCTGTTCCTCGTCTGCGTCTCTCTGCTATTCATCATCCGTTGTCATATGCTCCCAGGTCTGTTATTTTAGTTCTCCCAGTTTAGGTGTCTTTAGTTGTTTGTTATGCCCCACTGTTTGTTTGCCACTACACCTCTGTAAATAAAACCACCGGTATCTCATCCACTGCCTGCATCTTGGGTCCTCCTTCTAAATCCACACGGCTCGCCTCGGCAGCCGTGACAGTAATAGAGTTATGTGAAAAGTATTTGCCCCTTACTCATTTCTTAGTTTTTGCATATTTGTCACATTTAGATGTTTCATATCATTAAAAATATACACTTTAAAAAATAACCCTAGTAAGAAAAATGTGCAGTTATTAAATTATATTTAATTTATTAAGAAAAAGCTTCAGTTTAAATGCAAACCCAGTTTAAATTAAACCCAGGCCTCATCACTGCTAGACCTACTGATTCAGAAATCAATTAATTGGAGATTATGTATCGGAATTGCAGGAGCAGGACCACGCCTCCAAACACGCTCCTTCCAGTTGTCATCTATATAAGTTCCCCCAGTTCTGCAAGCTGTTCATTCTCGTTTACGTGCCTCACCCTCCCTCCCTCCTTGTTTTCAATACTTTAACTTCTTCACTTTTATTTAGTGCATGGAGATCTGCAAGGCCCAGGAGCCATCGCCAGTCCCCTTTAAGGCCTTTCCCAAATCACAACTCAAGTCATGTCCAAGCATTCACCTTAACCTACTAAAACGCTATTAAACCTAACATGAGGACGTGGGCCCAGCTAGTGAAACAGAATCTGTTTGACAAAGTGAAACAGTATAAATATCTCAACACCTCAGCACATGTCATAATCTAAAAAATCAACTGAGAAACGAGGTTAGTGACAGCCATCACTCTGAAAGGGTTTCTAAGGCTCAATGACAGCCATCATCCACTTAAGTAGAAAACCTGGAACAGTGCTGGAACTTCCCAAGAGTTGCCAGCCTACCAAAATTACTCCAAGAGCGCAGCTATGACTCAGCCAGGAGTTTACAGAAGAACCCAGGACAACATCTAAGTGCCTACAGGCCTCACTGGGTTCAGTTAAGGTCAGAGAGAGAAAGTACTCTCTCTGACCTTAATTGAACTGAGTGTACTTTATTTTCCTATGACTGTATTAACTAGCATTAAAAGTGACAAAAACTTTCTACAGTAGCAGGCAACATGGAGGCTGTTAAGCGGCTTCCATGAAAATACAACATGGCTATTCAACTATTTTTTCCAATACTGGTAGGATCATTACATTATACAGATACGTGGGTCTACAGTTAACACACTGCTCTTTTTTAGCTGTTTGACAACATGAACGATGCTAATGAAGCACCAGGAAGTTTACTGCAGTTCCCTTAATCAGTTGAACCCCAATGGATTTTCTGAGGTTCCTGCTTGAAAATTAGATTCCTGAAATGAAAAGAGTACTTCTCTGTAATACTCATTCTGTAATTCATTTCAGTTTTCTGTGGTTACACAGTTCCTTGAAACTAAACAATGTAAGCATGTTACAGTGTTTTAGCACAATTTGATGTGGACGTCATTGCAGAGTGGAATCAGTTGAGTTAGGTTTTTATTTCAAAGGTGGTGAATGTGACAAATGTTTGAGAAACGTGGTAAGATGGAGGATTCTTTTTTTTTTCTGACTAAATGAGATAAAACAGTGACACGGGTCAAACAAGTTGTTAATTATTCTTTTCCCAATAGTTTTAACTTGGTTTGTTGTTATCATATCCTTGTGACCAGAGTTTTGTCTTTACTGATGTGTTTTCTTTATGTTTGAATGATTTCAAAAGTTCAAATTTTTTATCGTTCGCCTTGTACACTGATGGTAGTCTGATATAATTGTATAAAATTCATACAAAACACCTCAGATACCCCTGAAGCTGCTGAGCAAAAAGAAACACTAAAAATACATCACAGACAGGATTCACAAACTCTTCATTCAACTATCCAAATGAATCAAGGACAATTTGGTCACATTTCGAAGTATTTCACTAACACTACAGAATAAATATGATTCAGGACAAAATTAATTAAAGCCTTGGTTTACTTGAAGTTTGAGATGATAGCATATTCACTGAATTTTGCTTTAGCACCACAATTACTTTTTACTTAATTTTTAAGAGTAAAACAGTCAAACTTTGATTAAACATTTATAGATGAGTTCAGCGATTCACAGTCTGTGAAAGACTCTGCACTAATCTGAACAATGCTAATGAAGCACCAGGAAGTTTACTGCAGTTCCCTTTATTTATTCTCTTTATTTATTTCCTTCATTTATTTCCTTGTTCTGTGGTCACACAGTTCCTTCAGTCTACACAATGTAAGCACGTTATATCCCACATCATTTTAATTCCGTCTAAAATCTAAATAGTGTACAACATTAGACATCAGTCAACCTTACATTTATACTTTTCTCATCATCAGTCACACAGGACACAAAACAATGCTTCTTGTTGTGAGCTGGGATAGGCTCCCTCCACTTTACAACCATGAACTGTAAAAGCAGAGAAGGGATATAAACATACTGGTCTTTTTGAAAGCAAGAAAGAAAAAAGATCAGCACATGATTGAAGCTGTTGAATGCTCACCATCTTATTGTTTTATTTTATGATGATTATTGAGAGCAGTCTGACTGAATTTCCTGGTTTTCAGTCCTCAGAGTGTGTTATGTAAACAGCAACAACATCTACATCAACATCTAAGTCAAATGATAAAAAAAACAATGTGATGCTGATTGTATAATGTGGTGAAAATAAAATGTAAAGCAGTTTCTTCCTCAGCTGAATCATAATACTTTTTTAATCCCAGAGAAAGTAAAGTAATGAGAGAGTTAGAACAGAATAGAATAGAATAATCCTTTAATTTAATTTAATTTAATTGAAATTTGGGTGTAACAGCAGCAAGACAGACACATATACACACAAACAGTACACAAGACACAGAACAGAAACATACACAATTTTTACATATGTACATGAAGGACAATGGTTACTAAAAAGTGAGTACTGTACTGTTATTAAATTAAATAAAATTAAATACAGATAAGAGGGCCTCTTTGCTTAGGCTGCTGCCCCCGCAACCCGGCCTCGGATAAAGCGGATGAAGATGGATGGACAGATAAGAGGCAAACCCTGGTTGTAGTGTGAATCGGTTGATAAAATAGTGCAAGGTACAGCGCTGATGTAAACATCTATGTTTGTTGGGAGCAGTTTTGATTGTACAATCTGACAGCTGCAGGGAGTAAGGACCTGCGGAAACGCTCCTTCATGCATCTAGGATGCAGCAGTCTGTCACTGAAGGAGCTCTGCAGTTCAGCAACATTTACATGCATGGGGTGGGAGACTCTGTCCATCAGAGATGTTATTTTGGCCAGAGTCCTTCTGTCTCCCACCACCTTCACTGGGTCCAGGGTGCATCCCAGAACAGAGCTGGCCTTCCTGATGAGTTTATCCAACCTCTTCCTTTCAGCTGCAGATAAACCGCTGCTACAACATACAACACTGTAAGAAATGACAGATGCCACCACAGAGTCATAGAAGGTCTTTAAAATCGCTCCCTGGACTCCAAATGACCTCAGCCGCCTCAGCAGGTAGAGTCTGCTCTGACCCTTCCTGTAAAGAGCATCAGTGTTGTGGCTCCAGTCCAATTTATTATTCAGGTGAACACCCAGGTACCTATACGAGTCCACTATCTCAATGTCCACTCCCTGGATGTTCACCGGTGTCAGTGTGGTAGGTTTGCGTCTCCGGAAATCCACCACCAACTCCTTGGTTTTCCTGGCGTTGATCAGCAGGTGGTTCTGCTGGCACCAGTCCACGAAGTCCAGAGTCCACTGTCTGTACTCTGTGATGAGGCCGACTATGGCAGAGTGGTCAGAGAACTTCTGTAGGTGGCGGCATGGGGAGATAAAGTAAAAACAAAATAATCCAGTATATTACAAAATATTACAAATTCAAGCACTTGACATTTTTGTTACATTATACAAATTCGTCATGAATTCTCTCTTACTTTAGCTGTCTTTCTTCCACAACAATAAAATCGCTCTTTGCACACAACTCTAGCTCTCAGTATACTTTAAGACCAGTTTCCTGTCAAGAATTCATGGTGCCTTATTTGCTCTGTTATCTACCGTTGTGTACAGTGTTGTCGACCGCTGTTTTTATCTCAAAAAAAATGCCATCAGATAAGAAAGCCTAATCTCGGTTATTCAATACCAAAGAAATTTCAACTTTTACGAATTGAAATTGCAAAACTCTTAGCTATGTTTTTGATAAAACCTCTGTTTCTTTGCTCTGCTTCACTTTAGCAGCATCAGTTTTTTGCAGGTAATTTTCATATGTTGATTCATGGTTTTCTCCCATTTTTGATTTAGCTGGAGCATATTTTCAAGGTGGTAATGTGCTATAAAACACCAGGCCAGGAAAATCTTCATATTTTTCTGTTTTATCGCCAGTTACTTTGACACAAAGACATCTGCTGTGATAGCTGCACCTCTGAAGAAGTCTCACAAATGTCAGCTTTGTTTTTATGCCTAGGTAGATAACACTGAGGTTGTAATTGCAGAGAAACAGTCAATCTCAAAAGCCCCGGGGCTCTACATGTCCAATATTGTGCTGCTTTAGGATCTGTTATTAATATGAAAATAAATATATTTTCATTTAGAGTTCTTTTCTGAAAGTACACATCAAAGAATTTACAATAATTATGTCCGACTGAGCCAAATTCAAATTGAATCAAATCAAATCAAGTCGGGACCTTTTGAATCAGAATTGAATCAGTTGGAGAAATTAGTGACAATACCCAGTTCTAATTATAACTACTCACTCTGCAGAGCTAAATTGACAGCTTCTGTGTAATATTATGTGACAGTGCTGTTGTTTTGTGTTGGATTGGGACAGTAGAGAGACAAGTTGGACACAGGCGTTCAATTTGTGTCTCAGTCTTCAGTTCAGTTAAATTCAATACTTTCTTGTCCCACAAGGAGAAATTCTTTTAGCAGCAAGGGCAACAACACAAGTAAACAAAACAATAATAAAAACCCATAAGATGGTTATTTGCCATTAAGGAGATGAGATGCGGTTGGGATAAAGGAAACCTGGAGTCTTTCTATAAATATATAACAAATAATGATATGAACTATGACTACACTGCTGCACAGTTTTAGCTGAACAGTAGAAACATTAAAGCTCCTCCGTGTGTAACAGCTACAGTGCAACATAAAAACTGGTCAGAAGTCCTTCAGGATGAATCATGATGTCAAGCTGAACACAGTTGGAGAAATCTTCTGTCTGATGCTTCACTGGTGGCCCTCGACTGTAAGCAAAGGCATTTAAATCAAACCAAACTGTGACTCAGAGCAGAACAGACTTTTGGTGTTCCTCAAAGGTACTCTGAAACGACGGCCAGAGGGCAACAAATCAAACTCACTGTGAAGTGGATGGTTAAAACAATTAACAATAGAATGAGCCTTCCACAGCACGTTTGTTATAAATGACCAAAAGTCCATCTTACGAATGCCCTGAGATTTTACTGGCAGTTTTTACCAAAAGTCCTAACCAATTCTTGTTCTTCAGAGTTATGTTACAAAACCAAACATCAAAACAGGAAGAAATAACAGATTCAATAAAACTTCTGTAAAACAAGGACAACGTTTCAGATGAGACTTATTTGTACAGCCTTGCAAAGTTATGCTGACTAACTCTCTCCACCATTAAAAATAAATAACTAATAAAGATGAATTAGACCGAAAAGTCAGATTTTTTGCCACATTTTCTTTATGAGCTCTCCAGACACACACAGTGATGTCTGTTTTCAGAGAAAATTTGGTTCCTCCTTTTACTTCTAACTCCTAATCTGACTGAATCTGCTTTTTCGGCATTGTTCTCCACCTTTAAAGAACCACAGATGTGTCATGTGAACTTTAAATGTTTAAGGAGGTGATGCTGGATGAGACAGAGTGAGAGAGAGGAGCAGACAAACTAGTTTAATTCAAGAAAATATTCAATGAAGACTTCATAACAAAGCTGAAGGCCTTTGGTGTCTGATCATGCACAGAGTGTTGGGGTTAATGTTGTTTCGATGAGTTTTGTAATCTGTTTCTCAGTTTCCCCTAAGATAGAAGTTGTGTGTGTCATGGCTACTATTTATAAACGTCTCTGTAATGTCAGTGTTTTCTGTGTTATCCAGCTGTCAGGGTGCTATGTTTTTATTTGTTTTAAGTTTAACCAAGCATAACCTGTAAGTTAATGAGTGGGTACATGAGTTTCTTTATTTTCTCATTAAGTGCTGCATTATGTATCAATAAAGAGTAGATTGCATAAAAATATTATTCGTGAAACCCCTCAGTTAGATTTTATTGAGCGTCAGTGGTTGTAGCATGCTAACCTGTCATGTCTGCTAATGTCAGTGACTTTAAACCAACTTCTGACTAATAAGAGGGAAACATTTACTTTGATTTTGTTTTACTTTAGGATAAACTTAATTCGTGTCCTTAATTAATGTCCCTTAAACACTTGAAATTTTGTATATGTAGTGATGCAGTTGTTGTTGTTGTGCTGATCCTCCTTTATAAAACATGTAACACCGTGGATTTTTTTTATCTTCATGCAGGAACATCAGGACATTTATTTATTTTAGAGAACTCAGAATCTGTCTCCACAAATGATTTGTGTCCTGCAGGCAGCATCTTGAAATCTGAGTTGGACCATCATGTCTCATCATGTGTTCCAGGTCTCAGAGTTGTGTCATCATGTAGTTCAAAGTTCAGGCTGGATTTAAAACAAGAATAAAAGTGAAGCATCAGGAACAAACACTAGTTTCAACCGTCCAATCAGAGAGGCAGAAAGCTGAAGCTTGTGTTTAGCTCAACATCACGATTTATCCTGCAGGACTTCTCTCTGATATTTTTTATGTTCCTTCTGAGCACCTTGTGCCATCTACTGACATGTTTGAGTAATTCACTGGTGGATGTAATAATAAGGGGAGTGCAATGAAGCTGGTGCTGTAATACGTTTTTAAATAATTAATTCACTACTGTACTTGTTACAGTGTGTTTCCATTGTTTGGTAATGTGACTGGATTCACATAATAATTACCAGTTATAATATAAGCCTTATGTCAAGCGCAGTGGAGTGGAGTGTGAGGACCAAAGTGCAGGATGTTGAAGGCAGACTGATGTGAACAGAAGAGCTGATAATTGCAGGCTGATGGCAGGTTTGTACAGATCCAAAACATAAAGGTACAAAGGAAATTGAAAACTAAACTCCCGAAACCTACAGCTTTCCATGTGATGTTTTACTGGATGTGGTTTCAGGACATTTTTTTCCAAGCTCAACATTGACCTTGAACAATAACCACAAAACAAATCAATACTAAATCAACAGCAATGCAGACAAATGCAGCAATATAATAATCATATTACAATACGGGCAAATACAAACATTTATTAAACACAAGAGGATGCATTAACATTAGGCTTGTGCTTAAGTTCAATAAGAAAGATGTGTAATCACTCAATTTAAGGAAACATCACATTACTTAGAATTTTCAAAAAAATGTTAATTGTGTGTCTTCTAACAACAGCCAGTAGTTTTAAATATATCAGAAGTAATCACATAAATCTGTAGATCGTACATTAGACAAAAATATACAAGTTAAAACCAAATGTGTACAACGACCAGTTAAAGTTACATTTTGGGAACAATAATTACAAAGAAAGTAAAAACCTTAATGGTAACAACAGACAGGGTTCTTCGTCATCGTAACAGTGAATCAGTTTTACTTGCTAACATTTCATATACAACTACTTAAGTTACAAAAGTACAGTAAAATACAGAAACACAGTGAAGCAAATAATATGGGAGGTGATCATAAAATTGCAGAAATGTGCTCAAAAATGTCAAAATGAAATGATGGTCCTTTTGGGCTCTTTATGTCTGGAATTTGGATCTCATGAGTTCTCATACCCAGCAGAAAACTGAAAATAAACAACATAAAACATAAGCAGGGCTGGACTGGGACAAAAACATTGGCCCCGGTATTTTGAGTAGAGACCGGCCCAACAGGTATTATAGGCAGGGGTGCACATAAGTGGTCCGCAGGTGCGCATGCGCTTTCAAAATAAAAGACGCACAGAGATGTGGTGCAGAATATGTCGTGAAAATCACACTCTAGCTTACTGTTTTTGTGTTTGAAGCCAGCTCACCTCCTGCAACCACTTTTCCGCTTTGTTTACAGTTCGGACTCCTTCTGACATTTCTTTGGAGGTGGAGGAACACCAAAGTAATTGCTTAAAGGAGCTTGCTTCTTCGACATCTTTAAGAGTTCTAAACAAATGTCTGTCCTCCTCCAGAAAATCTTATGTACGCAAACGTGCGTTGCAACTTCTTATCTGGTGCGCGTCTTTTATTTTGAAAGCGCACCTGTGGACCACTTATGTGCACCCCTGATTACAGGAAAGTCTTAAAGCCATTGAATGAAAAACAAATACTGTCTTGTTAGTGTAACCCAACCAGTGCAGGGGCCTCCCTACACCCCGGACTCTGCGTTGTGTTAAATTGTGTTGGATTGGGGTGCACCGCAGAGAGACCAGTCGGACACAGGTGTTCAATTTGTGGCTCGGACCGCGCCGTTTATTCGGAAGCAGGGGCAAACACCACTCCAATTCTGCTGCTGGCCCTTCGCAAATCACAGCAAACACTCCGTGACTATCAACATTGCAAAATACAACAACACATATACACAGAATACACATTAAGTAACAATAACCGTGCCTTCTACAACATTCCACGGTCTCCGCGATGAATACAACACAAAACTGATGCAGTTCGCCACTGGCAGTGCTTACCTTCGCAAATCACAGCAAACACTGACCCAAGATGGCGCCCGCGCGAACAAGAAATCTAAAGTACGGTGTCCTGCAGAGGACGAATGGCCAAAATTGCTAACATTTACACCATATATGCAGCTCAACAGCGACACCTTGTGACTTATTCCAGTCACTACCTTACATCCGCCTCTCCTTTAAGTGATGGCGTCCCAGTCATCAAACAAAACAAAATAAAACAGAACAGTCTCACTATGTACACAAGAATAATGGTGGTGGAAGATGTGCAGTGTAATGTGAAAATGTCTATGTGTGTATCCTATGTGTTTCCTGCAGCCCTTCTTGCTTTGGCCCTCTGCCACAGCTTCCATCCCCTTTCTATCTTCTCCTGATCCTCCCCTGGTTCGTTAACTCTCAACCCATAAGTCAGTCTCTTTGGGGGATGCCGACTCCTCGGCAAGTTCCTCCTTGGTTCTCTTGGTCTGGGAGGTGAGTGGGTGACCCTGGCAGTCTCATTCCCCCTCCAATCTTCACTCTCTTGTGCTGCCCCTGGGTCCCTTTCCTCCGGTCCTGTGGGGGCAAGTGATCCATTTGCTGCTTCAGGTGAAATTCCCTCCACACCTCCTTCCAGGCTATCAGTCTCCCCGTCCTCGATCATGTCCGACTCTTCATCCTGTCTGATTACTTCACCAGCCTGCTCTCCACTGTCCTCAATCCCTCCTCCATGAACCTCCTCCACGTCAAGCTCCATTTCCTCTCTTGCCTCCTCTCCCACCTGCTCCACGGGAAGAAACATACACTGCGTGAGTAGGTTGCGGTGGACCACTCTCTCTGTATCACCATTTTCCGATCGCACCACATACACCGGCATGTCTGGCTGTTTCTTCACCACAATGTATGGACGTGACTCCCACTTGTCTCCTAGTTTGCTTCGCCCCTCCACATGACACACTTTAACCAGGACTCTGTCACCCGGGCTGAAGCTTTGACTCTTTGCTTGTCGGTCATAGTATCTTTTCTGGTGACCCTTAGCCTGGCGAGAGGCCTGATTAGCCTGTGCGTAAGCCTGTGACAAGCAGTCATGCAGGGTCTGGACATAATCGCTATATCCCCCCGACCCATTAGTGGTTGACAGCCCAAAGACCAAGTCGACAGGGAGCCGTGGATGCCTGCCAAACATCAGGTAGTATGGTGTGTACCCTGTCGAATCATGGCGGGTGCAGTTGTAGGCGTGTGTCATTGCATCCACATATTCGTGCCACCGGGGTTTCAGGTGAGGTTCTAGCGTCCCCAGCATGTTCATGAGGGTGCGGTTAAACCGTTCAGTTGTCCCGTTGCCCTGTGGGTGATAGGGCGTGGTGTGGGTCTTAGTGATGCCGGTGCATTTACACAGCTCCTTCACCACAGCACTTTCAAAATTGCGCCCTTGGTCTGCATGCAGTTTTGCTGGGAAGCCAAACCGACAGAAAAAGTTTCTATACAGCACCCTAGCCACTGTGCTGGCTTTTTGGTCTTTAGTGGGGTATGCTTGCGCATAGCGTGAGAAATGGTCAGTGACCACGAGGACATTTTCGATACCACCTTTTGATTTCTCAAGAGTCAAAAAATCCACACAAACTAGCTCCAAGGGGGCACTGCTGTGGATACTGACCAGGGGGGCCCTGACCCCTGCGGTTGGAGTTTTCCTAAGGCAGCACCTCTCACATTGTTCGCACCAAGCCTTGATTTCCTGGAACATCCGTGGCCAATAAAACCTCTCCCTTATCATGTGCAATGTCCTCTCAAAACCAAGGTGGCCTGAGTCATCGTGGAGAGCAGTCTTCACTGATATACGCAAATCCTCTGGTAGCACCAATTGCTCAACTACTCCCCTTTGGCTGTCTTGGACGCAGCGGTACAGGATGCCATCCCTTACCGCTAACCTTCTCCACTCCTTTAAGAGAAGGCGCACGTGTCCTTCGGCACTCATTCGCTCACTGCGGCTCGGCTTCTGGTTCATACTCTTATAGTGCAAGACAGGGCCAATAACGAGGTCTTTTTTCTGCCCTGCACGGATCTCCTGTTTGGTCATGGTGGGCAGGGATTCCATCCCCACATCCCTGTAAGGCTCAGTGGATGTAGGTGGCCCGAGTTCCAGTTCCTCCCCTGTAGGCGTGCCATGGCCAGTGAGGCTTTGAGTATCCTGGGTAGCCTGTGTCGCACCATGCCCCTGTTCGTCGACACCCACCCACTGAGGGCATGTCTGTAGGATGTGCATGACCTCCTGGTTAGACATGCGAGAGAGGGCGTCAGCGTTCGTGTTGCTCTGTCCCCTCCGATACTGGACATCGAAATCGAAAGCAGCCAGCCTAGACACCCACCGCTGGCCTGTGGCATCCAGCTTCGCTGATGACATAACATACTTGAGAGGGTTGTTGTCTGTCTGGACAGAGAATCTACGCCCATAGAGGTGGTCGTAGAATTTGTCGGTGACCGCCCATTTAAGAGCAAGGAACTCGAGTTTGTGTGCAGGATACCTTGTCTCTGCTGGGCTCAAACCTCTACTGGCGAAGGCTATGACCCTCTCAGCTCCACCTTGGATCTGAGCTAGAACGGCGCCCAGACCCTCCCCTGAGGCGTCCGTCTGCAGAACGAAGGGCAAGCTATAGTCAGGATATCCCAGCACTGGAGCGCTTGTCAGCCTTTCTTTTAGGGTCTTAAATGCCTTCTCGCATTCATCTGTCCACAAAAAGGGTGGGTCGGTAGCCAGACTTTTCTTTCCCCCTCTCCTTTTCTTTCTGGGGTCACCAGCAGTTAGGCGGTACAGGGGAGCAGCTAGGGTAGAGTACCCACTTACATACCGCCTATAGTATCCAGCGAATCCCAGGAATTGCAACACTTCTTTGCGATTTGTGGGCCTCACCCAGTTTTTCACCTTGCTGATCTTCTCTGGGTCTGTCCGGATCCCCTCAGCAGACACTAAGTGACCCAAATACTGAACCTCCTTTCTCACTAGGTGGCATTTAGAAGGCTTTAACTTCAAGCCATGCTCCCGAAGCCGATCGAACACCAGCTGCAGTCTTTCCAGATGCTCATCAAAGGTTTTGGAGAATATGATGAGATCATCAAGATAGATTAGGAGGTGGGTGAAGTTCAAGTCGCCAAAGCAGCAGGTCATGAGTCTCTGAAAGGTGGAGGGAGCATTCTGCAGTCCAAAGGGCATACGATTTGCTTCAAACAGCCCCATAGGGGTGCTGAATGCCGTCTTGTGTTTGTCATGCTCCGCCACCTCCACCTGCCAATAACCAGAGGTGAGGTCAAGGGTGGAGAAGTATCTTGCCTGCCCTAGAGCCTCCAGGGCTTCTTCTATTCTGGGGAGAGGGAAAGCATCTCTCGTGCTACAGGAGTTCAGTTTCCTGTAGTCAATACACAGCCTTAGTGATCCATCTTTCTTGGTTACGATCACGACAGGTGAAGCATATGGACTTTTGCTGGGCCTGATAACTCCTGTTGCCTCCATTTCTGTCAGTAACCTTCTCACGTCCTGCCACTGTGATGGGGGGATCTTACGGTAAGGCAGTCGAAATGGCTTAGGGTCGACCAGAGGGATTTCATGTTGCACAGTCTTTGTATGGCCATAATCCAGGGGGTGCTGTGAGAACACACCCATGTTCCTTTCCACAAGCTCTTTAAGAAGGGAACGCTGGTGCTCGTTTTCAACATCTGCTCCACTTAAATCCACTTCCTGGCTTGCCACAACGTGGTCCATACCCAGGCATGCTTCTCTGCCTCCGCTAATGTGATGACTGCCCCGCACCCTGTCTGAAAAGTCCACAATACTTTCCACCAGAGATGCCTTGGCCAGATGCGTGTGAGGCTTGATAGTGATAGCATGCTGGGAGAGGTTCATCACTCTTACCGGGGCACATCCTTTCTTTACATCAGCAAGAACTCTGGCAACCAGGATGTCTTGGCTGAGCCGCAGGGAGGGGTGGCCTTCAATTAGGGCTGTATAAGTCTTTCTTTGTGGTCCAGCTTTTATTTTGCACATTAAATCCATCTCTTTCCCTGCTTGAATGTGCACCTTGCGACCAGTATAAACAACAGGGCCCACTGTGTCATCCATATCACACTGGTCAGTGCTCTCAATCTCTAGCAGGGAGGCGTGCCACTCCGGATGAGTCTCCTTGACCTGGAGGAGGAACTGCTGACCGTAGGTTGCCTGGAGGTGACTTCTGGAGGCACGGAGGACATTAGTTCCCACAAGCAGAGGAACAGAGGAGCGGTACTCTGTGTTAGTGACAACAAAAGCAGGCACACCCTTAAACTCTCTCCCCAACAATTTTAGGTTGATGCGTAGCACACCATGGTAGGTGACACTCTGGCCCCCTGCACCTTCTATGGGTATCTTAGAAGGCTGCAGTTTTTGTTTATGGAGGGTGGGGTGGCTGCGCCAGTACTGGTGCGTAATACTGGTTATCTGGGAGCCAGAGTCGATGAGTGCCCTGCACTTCATTCCGTTGACTTCCACCTCCCCCTCGTTCCTGGGACCAACTAGGGGAGTGCTCTCCCCTCCGTCACCTTTGTTCACCTGCAGTGTGGGGACTTGCTGCTCGCCCATGGTTGCCCCGGCGACCATGGGCTTTATCTGTTTAAAGGCTGAGCTGAGTAAGTGTTTCCCTCCATGGGGGTCACAGGCTGAGGATCGTGTGCCCACGTCTGTTCAGGCCCCGGGAGCACTGCTCTGCAAACCCGGGCTATGTGTCCTTGCTTCCCACACCGGTAGCATGTGACCACTGACATTGGGGTTGTAGCCCCAGGGGGTGGTCGGACTCTCAGTGGAGTGGCAGAGGATGGAGCATAAATTCTCGATTCAAGGTGGGTCAACTTGGCCATCTGCTCCTCCTGGCTCAGTGCTAATTTCTTGACCATCTCTGCTAGCTCTGACCACTCTGAGGGATGTTTAGCCTTTTCTGCCTTCACATTCACACTACACTCTGATGCCACTTGTACCTGGGCATAAGTTTTCTTTGATTTGTTTTGAGGCTGGAATCTCTTTGTTTCTTTTGCTAGATTTCGGAGCTCAGCCTGCAGCTCACGGAAACTCAAAAGCCGGGGCTTCATTGGCGAGATCCTCGCATACACATCCTCATCATTAATCCCCCGTATGAACTGCCGGGTGAGTTTACTGTCACGGTCAGGAAAAGGCTTGCCTCCTCTTTGGTTTTCTTCCACAGCTCGCAGTGTTGCCTCCAGTGCTATAGCATATGAACAGGCAGACTCCCCAGACCTCTGAACACGCTCATAGAAGTCCGCTAGTAGATCTGAGGAGCTCTGTGTGTCGCCGTACTCTGCTCTCAGTTCTTCGAATGCCCTTTCAGGTGTTTGGTCATGGAGAGGTAGATTCAGGACCAGCTTTCGGGCTTCACCAGTTAGGTGACGCACCACCGTGGAAAAGCGGAGGTGAATGGGGAGCTCTATTGCCTCAAGAAGATACTGCATGTCACGAATCCAGTCCTCTACAAGCACCTTGCTGTCAGCACTGCCAGTGAAGACTTGGACATTTTTCACTTGATGAGTCTGTATAAAACCACCGTAGGCAGCTAATGGGGGGTTAGCGTTGGCTGCAGCCCGGCCCGGAGCGCTTAAAGATGTATGCACCTGCTGGGGGGGTATGCCAGGGTGTCCACTAACTTGGGGGTCTAAAGCAGAGGTTGGTACGTGCATTGAGGCATGGGTGCCGGGTGGGGCTATAGAACCCCCATGGGTCATATTCACGATAGGGGGCATGACAGTGTTGGGGCTTATAGCAGATGAGTGGAGGGGGGCTCGAGAGTCGTGGACAGCAGCTAGTGGCATGTGGGGCAAACGGGGCGTCAGCCCATGCTTTGAACTTTCAAGGGTCTGCTCGGCTGCAGAGGGATTATTCATTATGCCCACTCCCTGCACTGTTAGGGGGCTTGGCATGGCGGCTTGGGGGGCAGGTGTGGAATACAGATGGCTGGTGTATGCTTGGGGGCTGAATGGAACGGTCATCGTTGGGTAAGGAGTGTTAAGTGATTGGTTCAGGGTGGGATGCTGGGTACTGTGCACCGCTGGGTAGTTGGGATATGAGGCAACGTGGGGTGCCGGTGTAGCAGTGGGCCCATGGACACTGGCCTGAGGGGAAAAAGCAGGGGGCATAGTTATCTGTATATCTGGCCGAAACACTGGAGGGGCTGTAGTTAGAGGGCTGTGGTTGGACTGGCTTGTCTGGTTGGTTGGCACTGACCTTGGGCGAATTTCAGATAGGTGTGAGGGCACCTGCATTTGGCCTCCATAGGGTGGCAGTGGTGGGGCATGAGCTGGAGCCACGCCAAGATCAGTCTGGGGTGAAAGCATGGTTGGTGGTGGGGTCTGTTGTGTGCCCAGCCCAGAGTCGGTGAGGTCCCTGATTGGGGTGTGATACTGTAACCGCTGGCCAGTGAAGCTGGGGAACTGGGTGACCAGCTTCGACTTCACTGATGACTGTTGGTCCACTGTACTGGCGCTAGCTGTAGCCCCTTCATTCAAAAGGTGAGGCTGTGCCCTCTTTGGAGTGTCTGCAACGTCTCTCAACATTTTCACTGTCCTGTATCTCTAATTTAGCTGCACCAGAAAATGTGTGTGGGCTACTTGTAGTATGCTTAACTGTGAGTAAGTACAATATATTTCTAGTAAAATAGAACACAACACAGATGTATGACAACTATCATTCTATAACGCAGAAAAAAAAGAATTCACAAAAAAACAGCATTAAACTCAGAGCGTAGTTAAACAACTATCTTCAGCACAGAGGTTGTGAATGACACAAATCAGCAGCAATTACTTAACCGTATTCAATGATTATCATTATAGACAGGGAACATCATTTAGCATTCTTTCTACAATTCAAGTCTCTGAGTCTTTTTTTTTTTTTTTTTCAGGGACAGAAACCCTCAAATGAAACCACCCCAAGATTTCACTTTCAAAGGATATGCCTGGGGAGATGAAAGTCCCAGTAATACAGCTGCACAGGCAGTTATATACTTAGTTCAGCACCCCATCAGATGGCGACACCTCTTACTATGGCTGCGTAGCTGGGGGGTGTCGGCATTGCTTTCTCTTCGGTCTCGAAGTGCCACAAATCCGGGGTCACGGCACCAAAGATGTAACCCAACCAGTGCAGGGGCCTCCCTACACCCCGGACTCTGCGTTGTGTTAAATTGTGTTGGATTGGGGTGCACCGCAGAGAGACCAGTCGGACACAGGTGTTCAATTTGTGGCTCGGACCGCGCCGTTTATTCGGAAGCAGGGGCAAACACCACTCCAATTCTGCTGCTGGCCCTTCGCAAATCACAGCAAACACTCCGTGACTATCAACATTGCAAAATACAACAACACATATACACAGAATACACATTAAGTAACAATAACCGTGCCTTCTACAACATTCCACGGTCTCCGCGATGAATACAACACAAAACTGATGCAGTTCGCCACTGGCAGTGCTTACCTTCGCAAATCACAGCAAACACTGACCCAAGATGGCGCCCGCGCGAACAAGAAATCTAAAGTACGGTGTCCTGCAGAGGACGAATGGCCAAAATTGCTAACATTTACACCATATATGCAGCTCAACAGCGACACCTTGTGACTTATTCCAGTCACTACCTTACATTAGTATGTATGATTTCTATAAATTATACATCAGAAGACCACTTTGATTGTAAGATTCAGATAATTCTTTATTAAAAGCTACACATTTTAAATGAGAATAAGAAATAAAAGTCTTTGTGCCCCCTTTTCCCTGTTAATGCCCTACCTGGCCCCTTGGCAGAATTTTGCTAGACCCATCCCTGCACCGTTAGCAGCTGTCAGCAGCTTTCATTGTTTATACCATTATAAAATGTAAAAAAAAAAAAAAAAAAACATCGGCCCATTAAAACAAAAATCACCATCGGGCATACCAGGCATTTCAATGGGGAAAAAGGAGATACAAGACAATGCAAAACTAATGCTAAGTTACTCAGGGAAACACAGGGAGAGACACACAGCCATGAGGGAGGCTAAGCCCTTTGCATAGCGGCCGATCCCACGCACCCAATGCAAAGCTTCTTCAAGCTGCTGCCGTCAGGGAGGAGACTGCGGAGTCTCCAGGCCAGGACCAGCAGACTGAAGGACAGCTTCATCCATCAGGCTGTCAGGAAGCTTAACTCCCTCTCGATTCTGCCCCCCTCTCCCCTCTTCTCCACCACGGTCTCACTGAACTCTGTCTCACACACACACACACACACACACACACACACACACACACACTCTCTGACGCACTCACTGGCCTGCTCCAGTCACTTTGTGGAGCATTGGACTGCCATTACCTCATAAGACTTTGTCTGTCACACTATCTTTTATCGTACATTACTAAATCTCCATCTGCACTATTTGCACTACTCTGTCTGGTTTGCACTCAATGCCATTTACCCTTACCTGAATATTGTATATTGTATATTGTATAGTTTCTTGTTATATGTAAAATTGTATTGTATTTATTTAAATTTCTACTTATTAATTATTTTACTTGCATTTTTTAATCACTCTCTTATATTTAAATGTTTATTTGCTATTCATCTAGGGGTTGAGAGTAACGAAATTTCAATTCTCTGTATGTCCTGTACATGTGGCAGAATTGACAAATAAAGCTGACTTTGACTTTTGACTTTGACATCACTGAACTGAGGGAGACGCTGACCTAAATACACAGACGGATAACAGGGATGTGAGGACACGAGGAACACAGCTGACATCACTAACCATAATGAGACAGGGAAGCTAGACCAAACATAGAAACACGGGACCTTCACAATAAAACGGGAAACACGATACGGAAGTGGAGAGGCAAACGAGAGGGAATGAGGGAACATGAGGGAGAGAGCGGACATGATGGGCTGGGGGAGACATAAACAAGATGGAATAAAACATGAGAGGAAAACAAGGCACGACAACTCACACCACTGTATACACGCTGACACCAGGGGAAGACACAGAGAGCAACAACACAGGGGGAAATCTAACAAACAATACTGAACAGAATAACCTAGGAGACGTAGAATAATTCTTAAGAAATGAACTTAACATAAAACAAAAACACAAGAAAACTGAGAACCCTGAGTCAAAATGACCCAGGACCATGACAATGAGATGTACAACAGAGTTTAAACAACCTCATGCAACATCACGCTTTTAACAAATGGGAATAAAAAAATAAGAAACACATTTTTTTTCCAGAGAAACAAAGATTATAAATATCATAAGAAGTTCAACAGGTTTCCTTCAGAACAGCATACATGTGCTGCAGTGTCAGGAAACAGGACTAACGGTGCGTTCACACTTTTAAATATGACACCCTGAAATGGTGATGTTGTGGAATAACCTCAGAAAGGTCAGTAAAATATATTGTATGCTGTCATATCTACATAATTATATAAACATGTTTCTGTCTGCTATAAAAGTTGTTTGCTTTGTCTTCACTTCCCTCTGCTGGTGAAGAAACTCTGATAACAGGTAACATCATTTATTTTCACTAAATTTCACTGAGAAAGTCTCACAGACAGCATGGATCAACAACACTCACTGAAACCTGCAACAACAGACAGAAAACAAGTGACACAAACTCACCTCTATGTTTGTGTCATTTTCTCTGGTGTTCAGTCCAAAGTTCCTCCTTGTCTTACTAATGTAGAAGAGCATGAGGAAAACAGCCATCAGCAAAACACCATCCAAGGACGCACGCACAACCAGAAGCCAGGAGGAGTCAAGACAATGTGTAGAGACTCCTGCAGTGACACTTTCACTCTGTGTTGCTGTTGTTGTTTGTAGTGTGGAAGCAGGTGTGTACAATAAATACACACATAAAAATCATAATCAATAGTGATAAAGACAAATAATAAAGTAATAAAGTAAAATAATAATCATGTTATCACACGGGCAAATACAAAAATTTATCAAACACAAAATGCACCTGCATGCGTAGAAACACTCAGCTTTAGCAAAAATGGTAGATGATGTCCCCTCAGTTTTAGCTCCGCCATGATATTTTCCAACAATGCATTTAAAGCACACACTTAGATTTGAAATGATTTTAAAATATTTTTTGTATGTAATATGTGCACTGATTAAAAGAGAATATGATTGTGAAACTTACTGTACATGCTTATACGAGCATCATAAGAAGTAGTTTTTGCATTTGTGAATGAACAGTGGATTAGATTGGCCAGCACAACAACAAAAAAATAATACTCAGAGACTGGTCATCCAGACTTCAAAAAAAGAAAGCTGGACAAATTAAAGGAAAATACTTTTTAAAATGTCAAACCCTCTATTTCAGTTTAGAAAGTTCTTAAAAGGTGCAATGATCTCTCAGCAGTGAATCAGCTGATCTCTGGCAGTAACAACAATCTCACCTCAAATCAGAAGGTGGGAAGTTTCATGTTTTCATTTATTTGTGTTCTAATTTTGTTTATTTTTGTGATCATCTACTATTCGTAGTAGTAGCATTTCAAGAAAAATAAAATATGAAAAATGTTTTACCATCTTGAAAAGAAACTTACCATCAATCACATGAACATCATTGTTTTTATACAAATCTGGAGACAGAGGGTTTCCATAACCACACCTGTACCGTCCTGTGTCTAACTTGGTCAGCTGTGTGATGGTCATATACAGTCCAACTGTAGATCCTGGTCTGTATTCAATGCTGTATCTGCCACTCTCAGATTTGTTATTAGTTGTGTCAATGAGGATCTCCCCTTCATTCTTACACTCATTCTTACAAAAGAACTTCCTGTGTCCATACACAGTATTGGAACACACCAACGTGATGTTTTCTCCCTCAATTTGTGTTCGACAAAAAACAGCATTTCTATCCAGTTCTGTGAAATATAAGAACATTAATTAAATGTGAATCCATAAATCATTACATATTGTTGTATGCTTTACACTGAGGTGCTACAATTTCAATTCAACTTATCAAAAGTACAGTTGAAATGAGATGAGATAGCCTTTATTTGTCAGTTGCAGGTCTTTTGCCCACAACCGAAATGACAGACCTTGCCGACCGTACATACAATGCAAACATCACATTGGGAAGACAGGTCAGGCCAGGTAGCGAGGAAAAAAACATTGAAATGTGTAACACAAAAGGATAATACAGGAATGCACAGGTAACAACACACCATAACACAATAAACACAGACAAGCAACTTGGGAAAGAGTTCCAGTGTGTACATCTGATCTGGGACCGCTGCAATCTTTGACTGCGCCTCCAGCTGACCCGATGTCCACATCAGAGGGGAGGTAAGCGTTGGAGGTGGCGTTGGATAGGGAAGGTGATGCGTCAGTGAGTGCTTATCAGTATCAGTATATGTATTTGTGTGTGTGTGTCCATAGTTCAGGTGAGACAGTGTCCTTCGCCCCGCCAGGCTAAGTAAAGAGTCTTCCAGCCAACCCAGGTGGCCTTGTAGGGAATGGGAAGGAACAGACTCAACACAGTCGTTATCAGGGAGTTTTGTTCAGCTCTGGCCTTGAGCCTGCAGCTGGCGCGGAAGGGGTAGACGCATTATGATGGTGATTTTTCTTTTGCAAACAACTCATGAGAATGTCAAGCTTTTTTTAACACTCCGACACTGGTCTCTCAGTCTCCCGTTAACAGCTGCGAGTTTCTCCATGATGTTATTAGCCGTCGATTCTGTGGTCTTGTCACTCTTTTGCTCACATAGCAGATTCTGAGACCTCACGACCGCAGCCAACTGATCCGAGGTGTAATCCAGCTCCACCCAGAGATGTTGTTCTGAGTTGATTCTTTCCTGATGTAATCCAACATACATACGCTCAGAGGTGTTATTCTGAGCATTCACTGCAGTCGTAAGCGCCTCCAAGCTCTTAACCTTGCTGCCTTCAGTGAGCCCTTTTTGAGAAGTCGCACCTGTCGTTCCAATCCCAGCGGGCAGCCTTGTGGGGGTGTGAACAGCCGGTTCTGCTTTCTTAATTCTCCAATAAGCCAGGGCCAAGCCAGCTCCGATCAGCAAGAACCCTGTTATCATGGTTCCGAATAGGTAGATATCTTCAGCGTCCTCGATTGACAGTCCCGCCAGGCACATGATCCTCTGCCACCCGTCCATCGTGTATCCGGCAGGGAAAGTCCCTCCAGGGCACTCGGGTTCTCCCGAGTCCAGACTTCTCGTTAAAGGGTGTCAATAGCATTCAGAGACCAGTTGATCAAATCCATAATTCTCTTTTAGGTTTTAGACCCAGACTGTGAGAGAGTGTTCCAGGGAAAGTAATACAAAAAAGACACGAGACTAGACAAGGACATAAGAACTAGCAGGGAAGATAAGGGAGAAGAGAAAAAGTGCTTCCGCCTCCTCCGAGAGCCAAAGAAAGAAATTTTTTCCATGCTGTATAAAATGTACACCTACATGGTATATCATGTTAATTTCTATTTATTAATTAATTAAACAGCTTGATCTAAACATGGTCTATAATGCTAAATTAGAGCTAGTGAGGGCTCTTCATATTTTTTTATTTCAGGGAATTTTCGTACAAACTCACCATTTGAAACTCTGACCTCAAAGTCATAGTATGTATCTGGAACAGAAGATCTTCCTAAAGAACACCTGTACAGTCCTGAGTCAGACTTGATCGTGAAGGTCACAGACATGAATCCTGTTCCTGGAAATCCGTCTTTATAATTAATGCTGTATCTCCCACTCTGAGCTGTATTTCCATCTGTTTTAATGAGGATATCTTCTGCTCGCTCACATTTTTCCTTACAGAAGAACTTTGTGCTTAAAGAAAAAGTTGAAGGGCATCTAAGTGAAGCATTTGCTCCTTCGGCTGCAGACCAGATATTCTGTTTTGCCTTGACGAGCCCAGCTGGATCTGTCAGATGAAAAGATTAAATAAATAAAATTATTAAAAGATAGATAATCAAAACATTATTTAGTGTATGAATTTTAGTGTATAAAGTTTATTTTATGAAGTTGAATATTTTTTAATTAAAGAGCAACATTAAGTCCTCACCTGACAAAATGCAGAAAAAGAGAAAATGGAGGATTTTCATTCTGACTTTGATCCTGATGCAGAAAAATTGTTAAACTTCAGAAGAACAGCGTCTGACACTTAACTCCATCTGTGTTTGTCAGATCATCAGAAAACTGAAGTTACTCAATAAGTTGTTTCCTTCCTTTTTTTAGTTGCATTCATCACACACTAATGAGGATGATGATGTGACAATGAAACGTATGCATGTACAAAACATTGCATATGAATCTGCCTGTTTGTAGATCAGTACTGTGAAGTTTCTCTGATGCCGTAAATGTCAATGACAACAGTTTCAGACTTTGAAATACTAATTCAACTTATTTAAACAAGTAAAACTAAAAAGTAAAGGGTCTGAAATGTATTTAAAGTAAAAATAAATGTAGCTCTTTGGAGGATATTTCTATATTTACAGGTAATCGGCTAAGTAAACGCTGGCGCATTTGGCTGTCGCTGCTCACCAATTTATTCTCATTTTATTTTGGTTTTAAAGTTAATGACGACAACTTGAATCAAGTTTTTAAAGCGTAATCCTGTTTTGATTTGTTTTTGCAACATTTGCAGGTTTTTACTGCTTGTGCTTCAGCTGTGTGTTTGATCTTTTACCCTCATTGGGCCTTTTCCAGCCATCTACATTTAGTGTCTGGCCCTGATTAAGATGTGGATCCACAGGCAATGCTTCCTCTAAGCTGCGCACGTGCACAATTGCGCACAGCTGGCACGGTCTCTGCACACAGAAAATCTGCTTTGCGTACAAAAAAAATCCAACCTGAATTGAAATTAAAATAAAAAATTTAACAATTCTCTTTTGCAGTGTTAGTCAGTAAATGACTGGCTGCTCCCGTATGGAATTAGAATGATGCCAACGTATCCCATAGTCCAGCCAATAATGCAATTCACATTCGTATATACACACCGAATTAAGGTCGACAGGCTATGACAGCGTCCTTATGTGCCGACACGGTGTTTTAGCTAGCAAAGCGGCGTGGCTGATGTGGAATGAAGCCACGCTAATGACAATGTGTACAACCATTGGAGATGTGAGCAGGACAGATGGAACAATTGAGGGAAAAAGGTGTGGACTTTATACCACAATTTAAAAACGATACCAGTTTTTAAATTGTGTTGATAGGCCACGAAAAACCAGAGTTATGAAAAAAAAATTTTGCAATGTTTGTTTTTTTCCCATCGTTGTTTATATTTACTGTGGGAAGAAACTGTAAAAATGGTATTTTATAAGGAAAACGCTCGAAAGCACTCTGCGCCTGTGAGGAGGAGCCCCCCTCCCAACCCCCCCAGCCTTTCCTATTGGTGGAAAAATGTACCATGTGGACCAATCAAAAAAACAATATGGCAACATGGCATTTAGTTGTTTAGGAAGGGGGAAGTTTTAGGAGTGACGGCGGTGTTTTGAGATGTGACAGATTTGCAACATTTAGTGCAAATCTTGTGTAGTTAGCGTGTAGTGTAGTCAATAGTTTTGTTTTGCGTGTCAGAACAATGAGGCTACTGCTGAATGTTACAGGTGTTACAGCAGTGCAGTGTTGCCAACTTAGCAACTTTGTCGCTATATTTAGCGAGTTTTCAGACCCCATAGCGACGAAAAAAGTCGCTAAAAAAAGACGTGAAAGTGCGTATCGCTTTTACTCTCAACAAGCAGCGGGTGCTGTAACGCAGTCAGTTCTTCTTTTACTCTTTTACTCTTGTGCTGTTTTGTGGATCACAAGGTTTAAAACTACTTATAAACACACACACACACACACACACACACACACACACAAAGTAACTTCACCAGAGTGCCTATTTCGGGTCACTTTTGCCGGTCCAAGCCCGGGTAAAGGAGCAGGGTTGGAATTGTGACATTAAAAAAACAATAATTGCTAAAAGAAATTTAATTTGTAGTTCTAAATAAACTCTAAATGCATTTAGGACATTTTTAACTCACTTTATGTCTCTTCCACGATGTTATTTCTCTCTCCAACAACATAGGTTACAATTACATTAGCATGACCAACTATGCAAATTAGGTGATGACGTCATTTAGCGACTTCTAGCAACTTTTAGGACAACCAATAGCGATTTTCCTTACTGAGGAGTTGGCAACACTGCAGCAGTGATACATCTCCTGTTGTCAGGCCTGCAGGTATCAGCCTGTTGTTCTCCTTTATCTCATAGTGGACAGAAATCATTTTTTGGAGTGGCACAAATAATTTGCGTGGCATCAAATTTGATGCAGAACAGCTGATTGTTCTGTAAATAGTTTGAAATGTTTATTTAAAAAAATGCCTTGGCTGCATTTTTAGGTAAACAGCTGCAAAAAACTTTGTTGTTTGCATAACTCAGTTACTTTTTTGAAGAAGTAACTATATAATTAATAGCCCAACATTGGTCATTATTTACTGTATTTTACACACAGAGTTGCAGGACTCTCTCCCAGACCACAGACTCATAATACAAGTCAGAGCTTTATAAAAAAAAAAAAAAAAAAGGAAAGAAAGAAAGAAAGAAAGTTGTGTTTTGAAAATTGGAGTTCAAGTTATTTTTACTTTAATGTTCATTGTAAGTGGGCTAAAGCAGTTAATTAAAAGTAGTCTGACATAAATGTAAAGGCTGTAATTTGATTATTTTAATAAACCATGTAACTTGGATGGATTCTATGCTGCCGTGACCACAGTGCACACGTCTGCTGTTGCTCACAGTGTTCCAAGTGTCTGCTCAGTGAGTTTGTGTGTTCGCTCAGACACATGAAAAATTAGAGGAAACATTATCCATAGGGTGTCTGTGTGGTCCGTGCTCACCTGGGTTGTTTTTTTCCATCGCCCATCTACTGGCGACAGCTCTGCTTCAGTACTCTGCTACGGAAATTTTGCGACTCCGCGTTTGCCTGGCTGTCTCTCCACCTGTGGCTCTTTGCCTCTATCCAGACACCACTTTCAAGCCCCGCTGCAGGTACATCCACCGAGGGGTCTGGCGAAACTTCAATAGCAATGACACCAACTCAGTAGTGTCCATCTGGTCCAGAACTCGTCGTCCTCCCTGCATGACTGTGGCTGTTGACCACAATGTGCTGGCCCACCTAGTTAGGTGAGCTAAGCCTACTGTCAGACATAGTAACTCCAGCGTCAACTTCGGTCTATTAAACATCCGCTCTCTTACTGGTAAGGGGCATCTCGTCCAGGATCTCTTGGACTTTCTTTGCTTGATTGAAACCTGGCAACAGCCTAATGAATTCCCTCAATGACTCTACTCCATCTTAGTTTGTTTACATCTGTCAACCTCACAATTCGGGAGAGGCGGCGGCCTCGCCATAATTCGCTGAAAGCACTGGAAAGTTCTCCCTTCTCTGCTCCACCCTCCCACTCATTTGAATACTTTGCAGTACAGCTCCTTGGATCTACTTCCACCATTATATGTGCTGTTTCTCAGCCAACTAAGCCAAATAAGGAATTTTTAAGGAATGACTTTGCTGCGCTTGTCACTCATTTCTGTGTACTTTCCCCAAATTTGATAATTGTTGGGGCGATCGTGGCTCAAGAGTTGGCAGCTCGTCTTGTAATCAGAAGGTTGCCGGTTCGAGCCCCAGCTTGGACAGTCTCGGTCGTTGTGTCCTTGGGCAAGACACTTCACCCACCGCCTACTGGTGTTGGCCAAAGGGGCCGATGGAGCGATATGGGAGCCTCGCTTCTGTCAGTCTGCCCCAGAGCAGCTGTGGCTACAACTGTAGCTTTCCTCCACCAGTGTGTGAATGTGAGAGTGAATGAATAATGGAATTGATACCAGTTTTTATATAAATGCAAATGCAATCCATTCGTGACTTCAAAATTCATGTGGACAATGATAACATCCCCCTTTCCAGAGATTTTACTTCCTGTTTGGAAAGTTTTGGGCTTCTACAATACATAAAATTTTCTTCTCATTTTAAAGGTCATATCTTGGATTTGGTCTGCTGTTCTGGCACCACTCACTGTAAAGCCCATTTGTTTCCCCAATCTGATCATATGTTTATTTCTTTTAATGTAAATACAACAGCTTCCAAAACCCAATGTATATACTTATATATATATATATATATATATATATATATATATATATATATATATATATATATATATATGTATATACTTATATATATATATATATATATATATATATATATACATATATACGTATATATATACATATATACGTATATATATACATATATATATATATATACATACATACATATATATATACATACATACATACACATATATATATACTCAATATATCTCATAGAAAGTACTCAAAATAACTGAGACACTGGTATTCATATTTATCATTGTCTTTAACTTTAATTATTAATGGTTCAAAATCAATATAATTTTGTCCCCCAATACTAACTTAAAACTTTGAGTAAGACTAATGACCTTTGGCATGTACCGCGCGCGAGGAGCATGGCCTCATGGGAGATTTTCTGCACGTTGAACGAGACAGGCACACATCCACTGCAGACTTGGTAACGTTTTCAGGTAAGTGACCAATTCTTACATTAGCTGTCTTTATCCACACCGTTCTTTTATAACATGTTCTGAAGAAAGCGTTTGTCATGGTGGCTCACTTTTCGCAGCGTGTTTGTGCACGTTAATTTAAGTTTTCAACCCGTCTTCCAGTCAAGGCGGTGGGAAACCACGCCCTTTTATCCTTTTACGTTCTGAGTCGCTATCTGGGTTCCGGGTAATTTGACCGGAATGTCCCGGTACCAGCGACCTGACCGTTTAATCGGGGGCATTTTAGGAACCACGTGAAAGCAGGTGTGCTCAGACATTTCTAGAAAATGGCCCTGTTGAGTCGCGGTGCGGGAGCTGCGGTAGTCACGCGGCCTGACTCACTCTGTCAGGTTGTTCAGGAGGAGATGAACAGACGTCATCAATGGCTTTGGTAACTAAGAAGACCTGCCCGCGGAACAGTTCATAGCAGCAACCATGCTGCTTAGCTTTCTTGTTCTATGTGGGGTCTTTCAGAGCATATAAGACGCTGCTTTCAGCTTTGTCCCGAACATGGCCAGTTTTTGAGAGAACGCTGAGAGGACCGCCCGGGTCAGCAGATTACCTCATCCAGGGCCGGTCCAAAGTACTATGGGGCCTTAAGTAAATTTAGACTCGGGGCCCTACTTCCTTTCAGATCCCAGAAAATAATGCAAAAAAAAAAAGCTTTGGTCCTTTGGGTCAAGCCAAAAGTACCATCATTTCCAGTATAGTTACTCCCAATTTACATAAATAAATGTTTATTTCAATCCAAGCTAAAATTTCTTATAAGAGATTGATGTTATGGCAGATTACTCAGTGACATGTTTTGTAATGATAAAGTTTTGATTTGTATTTTTTCAGCACCATCTTCACTACCAGGAGAAAAAAATCTGCATCAACTACAAAGTAAAGCAGGTAATTTTACTCAGAGGACTTGATGTGTTAAATTTTGGAATGATATGATATTGTTTTATACAAGCTGAGTAGTGGATGCTGATACCACCTAAATATTTATACTGGTTTTGTGGTGGGTTATTTTAGTCATACAAATGCCAAATCTAAATTTTGCTCTTTTAAGACATGGGGTGCCTTACGCTCACACTTGTCTAGGTCTCACAGTTCGCATGAAACGGAAGAGTGTGAGGTCCTTCCAACTATTAGATGTAAAATCTGTGACTCTTTTTACCCAAACACAAAAGACTATTTTCAACATATAAATTCCCATTTGAAAAGCCATGAAACCATAGAGTGTGTTTTTGATGGTTGTGAGTTTAAGACAAACATTTGTGGGACTTATGCGACTCACAGAAGTCGAAAGCACAGATCTTGTTCATGGAAGCACTTTAAAACTAACTTGATTTCAAAGCAAACTGTCAGTACATCTAATGAAATCTTCTTACCAGCACTGGAATTAGAAGATCACGAGGACTTGGATGTCACCACTGAACTTGGTTGTGAAAGGGAAACAACAAATGAAATTTTGAAAAATATTGGTGTGCTCTTGTTAAAACTGGAAAGCATCTATAATGTTTCTGGTAAATGTGTGGATGACTTGGTGGAACAGCTCAGTTATATCTGCACATTATCACTTCAGTATATTCCAAAGTCAATAAGTGATATTCTTATTAAGAATAACTGTAATATTGATCAGTCTTTTGTCAGTGAATTGGCTGAAAAAATATGTCACTGTAGTCCTTTATGTGCAGCCCTTAGTCCTGATGGTCCCTTTGCTTCAAGATATAAGAGACAGAAATATTTCAAGGAAAACTTCTGTGTTATTGAACCAGTAGAATACTGTTTGGATCCAGAAAAGAATTCCACTTTTCAGTATGTGCCTATTCTTCAGTCCTTGCAGCTGTTACTGAGTAAAGAAGATGTTAACAGTATATTAACTAGACATTTGAACACTTCACAGTTATCCTCTTTCCACGATGGACAATATTTCAAGCAAAACCAACTTTGTGCTATTGAGGACTTAAGTATTTCCCTTGTTCTCTATGTGGATGACTTTGAAATTTGTAATCCACTTGGGACTTCAAGAAAAAAACACAAAGTCACAGCTGTGTACTGGGTACTTGCTGATATACCAACTGAACTGAGATCACAGCTAACATCAATTCAATTGGCTCTCCTGTGTAAGGCAAGTGATGTTAAAACTTTTGGCTATGAAACTGTTCTCAAGCCACTTTTAAAGGATCTCATAACATTAGAGAGAGACGGGATTTTTTGTTCACAGCTTGGTAGATATATCAGGGGCACTGTTTTTTGTGTTTGTGCTGACAATCTTGGCGCTCATTCTCTTAGTGGACTCGTGGAAAGCTTTTCTGGACATTACATCTGTAGATTTTGCCTTGGAGACCATTCAGACTTTCAGCAAAAAGAAGTTCGTTCAGGAGCTTTTCCACCAAGAACAAAAGAGAACTATGATCTACATGTCCAAACCATAAAGGAAAATTCCTCCTCGGTTCATTTTTGTGGTGTGAAGAAAGGTTGTCCATTAACAGGGAAATTAAAATATTTCCATTTTGTCACAGGGTATCCTCCAGATCTTTTGCACGACCTTTTTGAAGGCATAATTCCACTAGAATTAGCATTATGCCTTCATGTGTTTATCCGTAAACGTTACTTTTCCTTAACTGAACTCAATAACTTCATAACAGAATTTCCTTACAAATGGACCGATAAAACAGATCGCCCCCAAATCATCCCCCTAAATTTTTCCACTCGCAAAAGCATTGGTGGCAACGCACATGAAAATTGGACGTTATTGAGACTATTACCTTTTATTATTGGGGAAAAGATTCCCAAAAATGATGAAGCATGGCAAGTTCTTATGACTCTAAAAGATATAACTGAACTTGTTGTGTCCCCTATTCACAGAGAGGAAAGTATTTGCTACTTGGACACACTTATATCTGAACATCGCAACAGGCTATTGGAGGTTTTCCCAGAGCAAAAACTAACTCCAAAACACCATTTTTTGGAGCATTATCCTGACTTGATCAGAGGATTTGGTCCATTAGTATGCCATGGCCAGATGAAATTGTCATTCCACTTTTCTCTGTGGCAACAGAGACTGTACTGAAAAATGCCAATGAAGTCTTTGTTCAAAATGGCACTGTGCTGAACAATACTTCAGTCAAGTCAGATATAATGGAAAAATTAGCTGATTATATGTACAGCTACACAGCCTACCCTACTGGCCTTCAGATTAGAGAAGTGGCAGAGGCTCTGGTCAAAAAGCACCCATGTCTGACAGAGCCAGGCAGTCGTAATGGCTGGATGGGATGGATGTATAGTCTTAAATACAAGATGGGAAATTACAGGTCAAAGTTACGAAGTCTTGGAGTTCCAGAGGTTACTTGCAACTCACTGAAGAACAAGCACCCTGATGACAAGGCTCCAGCGAAGAACATAAAGAAGGCACGGAAAGGAGAAGTGCTGTTTCTGCCACACTATCCAGGACAGTTTGGTAAAGAACAGCAAGAACTGGAGCGACAACAACTGATTGATGAGTGTAAGAAGAAAAACAGCACAGCCATCAAGGATTTAATGTGCAAAACCTTTGCACATAGAAGACATGATATTATCAGCCAACAGCTGAGTGTCAGCGACATCAAGGACAGATGGCCGGCGTTGTTTGACGTCTCCCAAGTAAGTGAACATTTAAAGGGATATCCACTTGTAAATAAATTTTGGTCTGTTAGATCCCCCATCATAAGAGAAGTGAGAAAAAACATGTTGCTACCATCTTAGTGATTTTGATGATCTTGCAGCAGCCAGGTTGCTTTAATTTGTCATAAGACTCTAGAATCGCTAGGAATTTGAATCAAAATGAGGAATCTGAATCAAAACCAGAATGGTTCTAATTGAAACCATTCCCAAGCCTAGGGAACAATAAATAATTTCCGTTCACTTAACTTGTTTTAGGATAAGCTAATGTAACCTGACTGAAGAATGACTGGGCTGATTGCAAAGTGCCTTTGTCTCACTTATCTAACTCTGGAGCACATAACGACAGACTAGATTTTACTGAAGAGTAAAGAGTGAAGAGTAATTTAATATTTTTATGAAACGTTGGTTACGTATTGTAACCCCAGATTCTATGAGTATAGGCGCAGTCCTTTAAGTGGGTATTCCCCTTGTGCGCGCAGCACTGAAGTATTTTATTCCACGCCCACCTGCTGTGTGGGCCTCACCCTGGTCTAGTATAAGTTACGGTGAGACCAGGAAATCGACTCTGCCGTTTTTCTTCAGCCAGCCAGAAGATGTCCAGCGAGACCATCCGCCTTTGTCCATCCTGCCAGACCGGCTACATCATGTCGTATGACCGACATGCCGTCTGCGTGGGCTGCCTCGGTCCTCACCATGCAGACCTCGCCCTCACACCTTAATCCTATTGTCGCTCCTGTTAGCTCCTCCCGCCAGAGGAAAAGCAGCGGAGGTCAGCCTTTTTCAAGGCTGATGCTGAGGAGGCGTTCCCGCTAAGAGAGAGGTACTCGCTGGAAGAAGCCATCGACAGCCTGGCGACAGAAGGGAGGTGGATGAGCGGACGCTCATCCACCCCTGGCCTTCACATGTCGGCGAGGACGCCGCTCCCAGTTGTTGGTGCGCTGCTCCTGGATCTGCCTGGCATCATCCAGGAGGCAGCTGGTGAGAAGGGACTTTCCGTCCCTCAGCCTGCTCCACCCCCATTGGATGATCTGGCGGGAAGGTATGGCTCCGCTCACTCTCGTTGCCCAGATCCCATCTGGGCCCAGTTCCCAGCGGTGATGACCTACCTCTCTGAGGCAGCAGCAGAGCCAGCGAAGATTAGAGCGCCGGTCTCTACCTAGGGCTTCACAGAGGGCTTCACAGACCGGAGTTTTCTGCCTGTTCCCCCTCTAGAGCCGAGCCTCGCTTCAGTTTTCGGCACCAAAATGACCAAGGTCGTTGGACAGCAACCGGCCCATCCCGCCAAACTTTACCAGCTGATAGCAAGGTTCACTGATCGCGCACATCAATGCACTGTTCAGTCAGCTGCAGTGACTAACAACACTGACTTGCTAGCGTTTGTCATCTCCAGGAAGGTGGAGGAAGCAGAGCTGCCAGAGGAGCTGAAAGGCTTTCTCTGTAAAGTCGCTGACGCGATTCTGAATATTTGCGCCACTTCAGAGGAGGTGTGTTCCTCTCGCATCGCTGCCTGGCAGACGATGGTTCAGAGGGCAACCTGGCTCCGCCTCTTCCCTCCAAGATTATACAATCTCACAGGGAAATAGTGCAAGCAATTCATAACATAAAATTTAGAAGCTTAGTGGAAGATAATACTTTATGTTAAGGCTCTGGTCTGCATACTGAACAACTCCACTTATATGGATTTATGTCTGGATGAGTAAATTAATCTTTTGCATGTGTTACGTTTCGGTGTGTCAGTGTTTTGTTTTTGCGTGACTGTTATGTATTTCCTGCTTTACTTTGAAAGTCTGTGTTATTTTAGTGTGTTCAGTTTACGTTTTCCCTGTCTCGTCAGTTCTAATTTGCCCCAGCTGTGTTTCCCTCCTGTGGTCCATTTCCTGATTGCTCCCTCTATGTATTTAAACCTTGTGTTTCAGTATGTCATGGTCGCGATCTCCCCCGTGTTGTAAATAGTTTGGTGTGTTTGTTGTAAATAAATAGTCTGTTGTAAATACTTTCGTCATGGGATATTTTCGTTTTGGGATTTTGGTGGAGAGCTTTAGTTTTTTTGTCGTGTGTTTTTGCCTTATTTTTATTTTCCTGCGTTGCACCCCGGTTGCCTAGGCCGGGGTGTAACATATGGGGGCTCGTCCAATCGCTGGAGGGCCCGGAGGACCGCTTCAGCCTCCGTCTGTCGTCGTTGGAGGCTCCGTGGGACCGCTCCAGCCTTCGTCGTCTGCTGGAGGGTCAGTGGGACCGCTCCAGCCTTCATCAGTTTCGGTTGCCTAGGCCGGGGTGTAACAGCATGTTAGAAAATAAGGTCCAGGTTGCAAAAAATGGTAGTTCCACTTAAAGATTTTTTTTTTGATTGAATCATAATTTTGGCCTTCAGATTTTTTGTCCTTGGTTTTTTGTCCTCTCCCATCCAGGTCAGTGCAGAGTTTCATAGGATCACGACCCTGAACCTTGAACCAAAGTTCATGTCATCGTTGGACTTGTATTCATCCAAACTCCTGTCCTTGTTTCAAGCCAAGAAAGGTGCTGCTGGACAACGCCACAGGGCACAGTTAAACCTTCTGCTTCAGGTAAGGAAGATTGCATTTTCTAACCACAAAAATGTTCCAACACAGCATTGAAGAGGCCCTTCCACTAAAAACGGATTTTCTTAGGTTTCTGTTCAATATTTTAGCTCCACAGGTGTTCTTACCTTGATGGTGGGTGTGAAAACAGGTCAACAACAGAAAAAAAATAGTTATGTTACTAGAAATGGTAAGTCATGTTTTAAATGTGCAAATTTTGCCTCAGTTGAGACTTCCTGTTTTACAGAGTGGAAATTCCATCGAGAAAAAACGAGAAGTCATCATCAAATGTCTCATTGACCATCTGGGAGAGGATCCAAGTGCCTTAATCAAAACCTTTGAGGTTGGTGCAATAAATCTGTTTTAGGAATATTAGTAGTTTATTTTAGCTTGTGAGATCATAGAAAAGTTTTAAGATACTGTTCTAAAGAAAAAAAACACTTCAAAGCATACAAAAGAATAGCATTTGCTCAAAGATTTTGGAGCACAGTGTCCACATATTATGAGTACCGGTGATGGCATACAAATGAAACTTTTTGTTTCAATGTTTGGAAATATGTGAGCTGAAAACAGTTCTTTCTCTTTTTAAAGGACGGTGCTGATGCTGTCTTTGTTGAAGAGGCTTTGGCTGAGGAGGTGATGAAGATTTACCTGCTGCAGAATCAAGACAGGTCAGGCGAACCTACTGATGTGGGTATTGTTATTGAAGGCGTTACTGTTCTGGGCAAACTTGGGAATCTGAGCAAAGCCTGTTGCTATCTTTTGGGACTGTGCTATGCTCTGGATCTGAAATACCCCAAGAATTTCAAATGCACATTTGAAGCATTTCAAAAAGTGTTCATGGAGCTGGATCCAGGAAACCTTTCTGTCAAGGTTCAAAGACTGAAAAATGACCTCTGTTCATTGTAGACAAAATTTCACAGGGCTGTTCTTAAAGTGTTAGACTTGTTAAGTGACATGTAATGCTCATCAAAAGGTTCAGTTGCGACATTACATTGTGTTGACATTCCTGTTCATAAATAATGTTTGTACCATAAACTGTGTTTTTGTATTAACTTTCCAGATTCACATTAAGGTGTAAATGGGAGAGTATCTTCTGTATGTTTTTTTTTTTTTTTTTTTTTTTTTTTTTTTTTAGCGCAATCCTTTTTGAAACCTTTTTATTTAAATTA
Organism: Copadichromis virginalis; assembly: GCF_057382275.1. NCBI lineage: Eukaryota > Metazoa > Chordata > Actinopteri > Cichliformes > Cichlidae > Copadichromis > Copadichromis virginalis. Next base: position 28,714,575 of record NC_140620.1, read on the forward strand.
TGGATGTTTTTTGGTCACTCTTTAGTTATAATCTTCCCAATTTTTTGGAATCAAAATAAGATGTTCAAAAACTATGTCACAGTGCAAAAGTTTTTTTTGTTTTTTTTTTCAGGATTTATATTTTTTTGGGATCTTAATTTTATTTTTGTCATTTGACCTTTTCTGAAAAGGTAAAGCACTGCGTTCACTTGAGCCACTTTTATTCTTTGTATGGCAGGTACATTTTTCTTGTTGTTAGCATCAATATGCCAGTTTTACAGAGTTTTATCAAGCATGCCAATTTGGATGCAATTTTATTATATAAGGCTGTTGTGACTGAAATTTTATCCAAGTTCTATCCACTGAATGTAGAACAGATTTCAGCTCACTGTGTTCAGAGAAGGAATCTGCTAAATGTGTGATTCACAAAAAAGCTGTTTAAAATAAATCATTGTGAACAATGTTGAACTGACGTGGTTCTTTTTTCCTGTGTGTGTGTGTATGTGTGTATGTATGTATGAATGAATGAAACACTTAATTGTAATTAACGTTTTTGCTTAAGTTAACTTAAAAATATTAAGTAAATTGAACCATTATTTAAAAACAAATAATTGTAATGGTGTTGGTTAAATGTGCCAAGCATTTCAGCATTTCCTAATTAATATTTTATGTAGTTTGAACTTTTGGTTACTGTTGTTTTAACTTACATTTTCAATTGTATTTACTCAATTTTGTATGTTACTGTAACATCTTTAATTGTTCATAACAACTTATTCCATTTTAGTTGGATTTACTCAATTAATAAGGTGTATTTAAGAGATGTGATTGTTTTTGCATTTACTCGTAATTTTTGAGTGTAAAAGTGTTGCACCAAAATATTTAAGTAATTATCAGTTTTAGTTCTTAGAGTGTAGGTCTCTACGTCCATCCCATGGGGAATGGGAGCAGTAACAAAGGTGTTGCGTTTATATTTTTGTTGAGTGTATATATGTATAATATTCTTCCTCTACCCCCCCCCCATTTTTGCACATGTCGAGGAGCGTGTCAGGCTACATTTCACTGTGTGTTATACTTGTATAACTATGCATGTGACAAATAAAGATACTTGAACCTTGCACCTGTACTCCTCGTGACATCACATTTAGGAAAATTTGTAATATTAACCATGTTGATCTCTCATCTGCCATGACCTTCCATTTATTCACAGCTCCTCAACCCCCAATGAACTTGGTTCTTACTATGATGTGTTGCGTTTAGCAGTTTCACCCCAGATCTTTTTATTCCTGAGGCCATCAGAGACAACACCAGAACTCAGTAGTTACCTCACAAAACCTTTATTCATCCGCAATCAGTTATGCATCTTCTAGAAGGGAGATGTACATGGCCCGGAAATTACTCAGCAAATATCAACTTCTTTGTCTGTTACAACCAGTTTTATACAAGCAACCCCCCATCATAAAACCCACATAGTGTGTTGTAAATCCAAAACACTGTTTGTGTATGTACGAACACGTTAGTGCATGTGTGTGCGTGTGCGTATGTGTCTCTATATACGTGACTTCCTGCTGGTCATAAAAAGTCATCTCCTCTCACCTCCAAGTCACTGGAAACTAAGACCCCCACTCAGGTATCCCTTGGGGAATTTCCACTGAACTGTTGGCTTCCCTTTGTTCTACTTTCACAGCCCAGCGTGGGGGAGGGTCCCCTGCAAACCTACTTATAACTTGTGACAGTTGTGAGCCTTTATCACATTCAGGGAGAAGGGTAACAAACTTCCCCTCTCTTTCCTATCTGTTCCATACAGTCCTAGCATCCCCCAACTATGGCTTCCTATTTCCTTTTATGAAAGGCAGACCCCCACCGTCAATAAATTCCTCTGTCTCTGCACAATTACACCCACACTAAGGCCTATAGCTAAACCAACCTTGTTGTAACTACAGTCTCCATAGTTGATGTATTAAATCTTATTCAAAAATCGAAATCATCCACTTGTCAGCTTCGCCCTCTTCCCACCATGTCAGTTAAAGCTTGTCTTCCCTGATTGGCTCCTCTCATAACTAGTATTATCCACTCTTCCCTTAACACTAGAATTGTTCCTTCATCTTTGAAAACTGCTTCTATCATTCCAATTCTTTAAAAGCCTGGTGCAGATCCCAATAATTTTGATAATCTTCTCCCAATATCAAACCTCTTAAACAGGCTTACTCACTTTAATACAGATCTAACTTGGGGTCAAATCTTGTTTATTTATTTTTTTGTTTTTATTTGGGGTTTTTTACGGTGGCCCATAGAGACAAAGCACGTACAAACTCCAAAACACTTGCAAACTCCAAAACACTTGCAAAATCCAAAACACTTGCAAAATCCAAAACACTTGCAAAATCCAAAACACTTGCAAAATCCAAAACACATGCAAACCCCAAAACACAACGGAAGTGCTCCAGGACGCTAGGGGCAGTGTTGAGCTTTTGTTACCTAGTAACTACACAAGCCAGGAAGTACCAATGACCGGATTTGAGCTGTATCCCAATTCAGGGTCTGCAGCCTTAAAGGCCGCATTTTAAGGCCGATTACGGCACAGCGACACGACAAAGGCTGTCCCAATTCAAAGGCTGCTCGAAATGCGGCCCTCAAATGCGTCCTTAATTTCCCTGAATTTTAAGGATGGGCCCAACATATCCCAGATTTCATAGCACGGTGGTGGTGTGGATAATTTTGCCAAAAAAAACGGCGGAAGTGGAGCCGCCGAAGAGTAAACTTTCAGAAGTAAGTACTGAATATTATGTCACTTATTTATGTACAAATGTTTTTATAATGAAGAACATTAAAACATTACTGTTGGCCACATGTCGGGAAAGTTATGTGATATTAGCGATGTTTGTACTAACTTGGTTTTAAAGCCTTTACTTCAAAATATACGCCGTTCAATAGTTAACTTTAATCTTACAGAGAATGTGATGATTTTATGGATAATTAAAGTCAGTCATATATCCACAAACACAACAGGCTGAAAGTCAGTGATGCTGCTCGGTTTGCAGTCATGAATATCACGGCACAAGCAGGATTCACTGCACTGTTAATGTTAGCTATGTTATATTGCTGCCTCTGTTCGGTGGTGTCGAGCCAAACGGACTTTAACGTGTGTTTGAACGAGCTGACGGTTTACTCGTTAAGCTGAAAGAAAGATGCTTTAATCACAGGAGCCACACATGTGTCCACTGTACCATCTGGAAACTCTTCTTGTTTCGTAATAACACAAACTAAATCCTCCTTCTTTTATGCTGTTTTGTAGCAGTGTATACACCTGAGACTGTCACCTGTCTGTCTGTCCTGCACTCTCTCTCTGTTTCTTTCTCTCTGATTGTGGAATAAAAGTATGAACATTCATTTATAAGTTACACTTGTGTTTGAATCCTGCAGCTTATCACACATTTGATTTCCATGTGTGACAACTGCAAGTGTCCAGAGTGAGGACAGACTGAGGGACCCACTGCTGCACATCATCTGTGAGGCTTTGCACCCCTGATGATCCACCAGGACAAACTCAGCAGTGTGTGAGGAAGAGGAGGAGGAAGAGCCAGCAGCAGCTGACAGATGGAGAGAATAGACAGACTGTTCCCTGTTTGTGAAGGACTGCTAGACAAGTTTAGAATCACTAATTGTCTGTCCTGAATCAGTCTTATTAGGTAATGTTCAAATAATTTTATCATTCCAGTGTTTTCAGTGTGGGAGAAAGTACTCAGGGCCTTCAAGTTACACACTATGAAAGGCAGCAACAAGTTTAACATTCAGAAACCTAAAGTATGTATCAGCAGCAGAATGGAGCTAAAAATAAATGTTTGTTTCAGTTCTATGAAGCTTTGAGTATTTTGGATTAGTAGTACTGCTGTGTTTGTTGCATCATATTGCTGTAATTGTTTATATGCTTTATATATTCTGAGGTAAGTTGATCTATAGTGTTACATCATATTTTATAAGGATGTTATGTGTTTGTATACTTTCTGCCCAGTTTGACCCATTTAGCAGAAGTCAGCCTGTTTAAGGCTCTGATATCTATTCTGTATGACTTAAAGCAGTTATGACATGGTCTGATTTTCTCACCCAATAAAGGAATATTTCATATATCAGTCTACTCTTCATTCTATCAGAAACAGTTATCACAGCTTGTACATTTTCTTTTTATAAATATATGTAAGCATTGAGCCAAATTTAGTAATGCCAACATACTGAAGGAACAACACCTATATATGCACTGTCAAAGATACTTGTCTTTGAGTGAAGATTTAAGGTGATAAGACATATAAATAACTGCAACTTGAATCTGTACTGAGGCTCAGTATTTGGCACAGAGTTCATGTTCACTGCTGTAATAGCTAATAATGATTAATATAATAACTATAATATTGGCCATATTATATTTACATTACCAAAGTGATATGACTTTAGTCTCATGAACAACATTAGCTAATTGTTATTTACTAACTAATCTTAAATGACTGTTCAGTACAGAAATGAAGCCCAACAATCATGTTTTACTGTCCTGTGGTGTCAGCCTCAGATACTTATCAAATCACACAAAGCTCTTGTAGAAACAAACAAACAAATTAACAAAATATGTTCTCCTTCATTTCTGTCAAACAAAGTTGTATGAGTTTCCAGCGGTTAGTATCATGGTTGCTAGGCAACCTGGGAAGCGAGACGGAGACTAGACCGTCCCATACAGACAAACTTGCAGTTTATTTTGCAAATCGAGCTCAACACTGCCCCTAGCGTCCTGGAGCACTTCCATTGTGTTTTGGAATTTGCAAGTGTTTTGGAGTTTGCAAGTGTTTTGGAATTTGCAAGTGTTTTGGAGTTTGCAAGTGTTTTGGATTTTGCAAGTGTTTTGGAGTTTGTACGTGTTTTGTCTCTAGGGGCCACTTTAGTTTTTTGTATTTTAATTTATTTTAATCTACCGTTTTACTGATATCTTTTTCTCTTTGTAAGGTGACCTTGGGTTTTAGAAAAGCGCTCTCAAATAAAATGTATTATTATTATTATTATTATTATTATTATTATTATTATTATTATATTAAATTCATATGAATCTCTGCTACACTTGATGTAAGCTAACTCAGACAATGAAACCCCAGCCACTGTGCACCAGTCACACACTGTTGTTTACTTTAAATCGATCACAGTGCAGCAAACTAACCTGTTTATCCTGCACTAACCTGCAACCTTTAAATAGTTGCTGATGTTTGATGAGCTGATAGAAACATCACATTTAAAATTACCTGACACTTAAAAAAACTACCTTTATGCTTGCTTCTCTTCTGTAGCACTAGCTAGTTGCGGAAGTACCATAACTTATGGACACCTGGAGGCAGGCAAAGAACCACAACATCACACTGGAGTCGACTTTCACGACCAAACCTGACACATCCAACTAAAATAACTGGTTTAACTGGTTACTGTATCAGCATTTTACCATTGTGGGGGCATTTACAGTAGGGGGAGGAGACCAGAGACTATAACTGTAGCTGTTGTGTGGAATTCTTTAGATCAGCCTCTAGAATACTGTTAGGCCTAAACTCACAGACTTCGCTGTCTCAGAGACCTGTCACTGTGAATGAAGCAAGACACTCAGAGCTCATTTGGTTTTCAGAGCAGTGCTACCACTCGCCCATCCAAGCAACTCCAAACCTGAGTTCCCTCTTTCCCTCTTTTTTATTGCGAGCAGTGATCATACATGAATATGCAATTACAAATACACGTGACAGTCTTAAGCAGGCATGTGTGTGAGCAACATCAGTGTCAGTGTGTATGTGTGTGTGTGTGTGTGTGTGGGGGGGGAGGGGGGGGGGGGGGGTCACTTCCTGTCACCATTTATGGCGTGACCCTTTAACGAGTGTGAGCATCTTTCTGAACTATAAAAACAGGAACTTGTAGCTGGTTATACTTGCAGTGGAAATTAGCAAAACTTTAAATAAAGCTTCTAATCGGCTAGAAGATTTATGGTGCACAACCGTATTAGGACACATTGAAGCAATGGTCATGTGACTTCCTCATATTTAGCCCTTGTAAAACATGTCTTTCTTTTGAGATGACAGGAGCTGGCAGGCGCAGTCGCAGTTTCAGTTCCTCTATCTCGCAGAAGTTTTTAAAAGGTTATAAAATGAAACAGTCTGGCAGGTTCAATAGGTCATGTGTTAACAGTTTATAGGCATTTGTTTTTGATCATGCATTCTTCACACGTAAATCATTCTCATTAATGACAATCAATTTCTCCAACAAATACGACTGCATAGGATGCAGTGTGCTGATCTCCAAATGCATTTGTAAGGAAATGATGACACTTGGAAACATCTCTGCATGATCTTTACCAAGACATCGTGTCGATACTGGTAAGATAATTGTTACGGCCGCTGGCCTCAGGTGGCCCCGCCTTCCTCCATGGAATCCACAGTGCTCCAGGACTCACGGGGGATTGGCTGGCCCGGACATATGCCCGCCCCAACTTCATGCGGATCCGAGCCTGTCAGACTACGCACACCATTGGCTGCTGCAGGAGCCTGGAGTACGACGGACAAGTGACACAGCTGTCTGCAGTTATGACTATGACACAGCTGACTGCAGTTACCTGATAGTATAAAAGGCTGAGGAGTCTTCATTCGTCGAGGGACTTGTTGATTTGAACAGACTGTACAGAGAGTCCCTCCCTTTTGCCTTTTGCCTGTGTTTTGTGTTGCCTCCTGCGAGACGTTTAGTAGAGCAGTGCTCTACTGGTGTTATTAATCGTGGTGTTTGTTTAAAGTTTCTCTGCTGCCTAGTGAGTTGTTTCACTAACGGATTTCAGTTGTGTTAATAAACCTTATGTTTGTCTTCCTATCTAACTCCTTGGTCTCTGGGCTCGTTTATGTTACGTCCGCTGCCGCCTAGCAGAGCCGGGTCGTAACAATAATTTTTACTAGAATTTTTCTTTTTAAAGATAATAATCACTGTCTGTGTTGTTTACGTTATGGAGTCTGCTGAGAACTCTATTATATTTTTAGATTTTCTTACATTCAAAGTGCTGGATATGAAAACAGAGCTATTTATATAATTTCTTTGGTACACCTCTGGCATTCGTTCAGTATTTCACCAATTATATTTGTTTTTCAGAAGCTGGCGATCAGCTCCAACCTCAAAGAGCAACTATGGGTCCACATGCACAGAGCTGGGGCCTGACAAAGTTTTACTGTCTGTCTGTCTAGTTTCTAGTTTCTCTGTCTTACATCTTTTCTGTGAACTCTTTCCTTGGAGGATATCAAAAGTGTGAACAACAGCGTTTTGTTCTGTTGACTGTATTTAAAAGAGGTCTGGACTGGGCATCTTCAGGGATGGCTCCCAGTGCCCCCCAACTGACGTCTGTCTTCATGCATGAAATAAAGATGTTGTTACTGCTACTACCATGTCAGCAGGCTTGACTAATTAAATTTCCATGACAGAGGTAATATATTTTTAATTTTAGATCAGAATTCTTTACTGTAATGATCGTAGTGCATACATGCGTGTATGTCTGTATGTGCTCCTTAACAGGTGGGCAATCCTTATGCTTTAACAACAAAAGCAGGTCATGAAGAAAAAGCTTATATTTCGAAATCCATGACATGTATACGGGTAAAAATATGCAGGTCGTCCATCAATAGTTCATATCAAACTGTGACACAGAGCAAGAGCAACAAAAGACTTATCTCAACTTAAACTGAGAAAGAGCTGCTTTTTGAGATTCAGAAAAAAATGCACAAATTTGAGAAATAATATTGCAGCATGTTCTGTTAGTACAGTACGTGCAATTTCACGAAAAGTTGCATCAGCTGTGATGTAACAGGGCTGACGAAAAAAATCATCCTTCCCTCTTTGTATAACCAGCTTTTTGTCATGGCATTGGGTCTGTGACTCAGTGTTTATGTGTTTTGGGGTTTTTCCAATATTCTTCGATTTTGTGTCATTCGTGGATTTGGTTCTCGCATTGTTTGGTCTTATGTTACATTTAGAATTTCTAGTTTTTAGTTTTCTGTCACTGTGCCAACCTTGTGTTACATGTTTCTCTTTTTGTTCTCTTGTCTACATCTTCCATGTTCTCTATGTGTCCCCAGTCAGTTATGTGTCCAAGTCCGTTTCTCCCTCGGTCTGAGTGTCAAGCTTACGTATCTTAGTCCTCGTCTCCATATTTGTTGTGTTTCCTGTTTAATTTGATAGTTATATGTCCTGTGTTAAGTGTAACCAGTTTTGCATTAGTAATTGAACCACTCTCAGTAGCTTTAAAAATGGTGAAAGGATTAGGAGGGATTGATAGATGGGGTATAAAACATCAGGTGTCGCTTTATGCAGATGGTTTGCTTCTTTATGTGAATGATCCTCTACTAAATATCCCACACATTTTATCAGTATTAAATTCTTTCTGATATTTATCGGGATATAAGCTTAACATCTCCAAAAGCGAATACTTTCCACTTAATCAAATGGCTGCAGACATACCTACATCAACTATACCCTTTCAAATGGCTAATTCGGGGTTTAATTATCTCAAAATTGCAATTTCACGATCTCTGAGATTAATGCGGGAACAGAATATTACTTTACTTACAATGAAAGTTAAGTCTGATCTTCAAAGATGGAACTACCTACCGCTGTCTTTAGCTGGTAGGATTCAAATGATTAAGTGAATGTAAATGCAAAGCCTGTATGCTTATATTTAAATGTTAATATTTATTCTAATTCACTTCCCTTTCAAATAATTATTGTTGATAATTTTGTTTTTAAGACGATTTTTTTCTTTTTTCTCATTCACACTCATCATCTCACTGCCTGCATCCTCGAATGTTTAAGCTACAGACCACAAAATATGAGGACCACATTTACTGTTACACATTGGCTCTAATTAATAATTTGCTAATGAGTTGTTAGAGTTAAGTGTTTATGCACTGTGTCTTATTGGCCCTTTTAGATTTATGTGATCTGACGCTGGATCCAAACACAGCACACAGGAACCTCAAACTGTCTGACGACAAGAAGGAGGTGACACATGTGAAAGAAGACCAGCTGTATCCTCATCATGATCATAGGTTTGATCAGTGGCCTCAGCTGCTGTGTACCAACAGTCTAAGTGGTCGCTGTTACTGGGAGGTTGAGTGGAGTGGAGAGGTTCATGTTGCTGTAGCTTATGGAGGAATCAGAAGGAGAGGAGAAGAGGATGAAAGCAGGTTTGGAAGGACTTACCAATCCTGGAGTCTCTACTGTCGTGATAATATAGGTTACTATGGAAATCATGATTACATTGGAAGAGCCATCCCTCTTCTCCCCTCAGCTCTCTCTCACAAAGTAGCAGTGTATGTGGACTGTTCTGCAGGAACTGTGTCCTTCTACAGTGTCTCCTCTGATAAACTGATCCACCTGCACACCTTCAACACCACCTTCACTGAACCTGTATATGCTGGGTTTAGAGTGAAGCCTGACTCTAGTATCCACCTCTGTGCTGACTCACAATAATGAACTTACTGTGGTGTTTCATACTTTTTCGCACTTAACTATTGTAAATGTTAAATCTATCAGGTAAATTGTCTCATACATTGTACATATATTAGTTTGATTTGCAGTCCAGAGATTCTCCTGAAAAAAATGTCTTTTATCATCTTATTGTTTGAGGTGCCTATTTTTCAAGAGCAGTTATCAGTTTCTACTAATATGTTACATTTTGAATACCCACAGGACTAGCTGCAGGCTTTAAATATTTTGGGTTTGGGCTTCTTTAATTTTTTACATTGCATAACTATACATTTGTTTTTCTCTCTCTTGTTATGCAAATTCAGTAACAAGTAATTCCTGGAAAAAGGCAATATAACCACCATGTGACCAGTTTTCTCAACAGTTGATCCAGATGGTTCTGGATTCATAAGTACTTTATTCATCTGTGTCTATTCAAATGTAGCTTCAAACACTTTAAGTTAACTTAAAGAAGTCCTGACGCTTTTTTTCCCAAGCTCTTTAGACTACGATGACCTGGATGACTGAAAACCTTCACAGACATATTTCTTGACTTATCAGAAACTGTTTTACAATCTCTGAGTTAGATTTTTTATTTTTATTTTTTGGAGGGGGGGGGCTTCTATGTATAAAAATACAATCCCGAATTGTAACAGAAAAGGGAAGGTGAAGAAAAAAGAAATAAGATGTAAACAGTGAGATTTTTTTCTTGTTGACTTGTTGCATATGAAACAAACACTGAGACAGTGTCAGTGTATAAGGTGTGTTGACTTCTCCCATGTATATATGTGTGTAATTAACTTTAAACCTTTGTCAGTTTAAATATTCTCCAATTGAATTTAAAATCAGCTGGGTTTTTTTTAAACAAATGAAAAAGGACTGTTCATCTGTTAATGTGTTGCAATGTTTATATAAAACAATAAAATGAAACTGTTTATATCAGGATAAACTGTACACTGTGTTCAGAGAAGGAACAGAGGAAAAAAACAGACAGCAAGATGGTGTTTTTAAAGTGTCTTTGTAAACATTTATACAACAAATGTATTTATAGCATACAGGTATGCTGCAGGTATGAAACATTACATTATAAATTTTCTGTACAGTATATTAGAGTGGAGACCGGTCTTACTTTTACGTGGTCTTGGTCTTGTCTTGGTCTTGGATCCCTCGGTCTTGTCTTGGTCTCGCTGTCTCGGTCTTGCTTTCTCAGATCGACATAGTGGTCGGGAGATTTGGAGTCAACAGTATCCATGACACACAACGTAACGTTCGATAACGTGTCACCCGCAAAATCTTCAGCTCTAACGATGTGTTCACATCGAACGCGATAGACGCGACCAAAACGCACCAGATACCCCTAACTTGACGTGTGCACATTCGCACCTCGACGCGTGTCCAACGCGAATCATTTGCGCATCAAAATATTCAATTTTGACGCGCGTGAACTGGAAATGTGGGAGGAAGTAGTGCCAGACGGTATGTTTGCAAGATGGCAGCTATCGAGCTAGCGTTTGAAGAGAGAGTCTCCCTTCTCTATTTACTATGGAGAGCAGAGCAGCGGCATAAAGGACGTCCTCGCCGTACCTGGGTTCATCAGGTCCTCCTGAAGTGTGAGCGGTTTGGTGAGTTTCACCACTTGCTCCCGGAGCTGCGCCTGGATAACGGCCGCTTTCAGCAGCACCACTGTCTTTCCCTTGCCCAGTTTGAGGAGCTGCTGTCCCGCGTAGGTTCAAGCATCGCCCGCCTAGACACCAACTACAGGCAGTCAATCCCACCTGCAGAGCGCCTGTCCATCTGCCTGAGGTTAGTAAAAGTATTTAATACGGTAGTCCTTTATTGATACCTGTGCTAATATATGCTAAACTATCCGTTTATACACTGCTGACATGGATGTAGTATTCTATCAGCGAATGCCGTTGGTGTTTACTGAAAGCAAACTGTGGTACGGAGACGACTGTTTATAATATTTCTAGTGATACTCAAAAGCTCTCATCAAGTCCCGATTTAATTCGATTTATGCTGTTATCAGTGTTTGCATTGATAGCATGGCTGTGGTGTCATATCAGTGTATGCTCTCGGTGTTTGCTGATATCAAACTGGTATGAGGACTACTCTGGGTTAATCTTTGTAGTGATACTCACTCCTTTTTTTTCTTTAGACCTGGTTTAATTCTGGTACAGAACCAGTTGAATATTTGTATATAATCTCTGCAGCTGTCAGACTCTATAACAGGGGTCACCAGCCTTTTTTAAAACTGAGAGCTAGATAAAATTGTGCACAGTTAATCTTTAGTTATATTATAATAACAATTCTGTCTTGATATGCTGTCTTATCACAGGTTAATTTTTCAAAAAAGTTCTGGGTCGTGTAGCAGCCAACAACTCCTCCAGAGAGGCTGTCCTGGTCAAGAAGAAGTTCATGGCCCACTTCTCGGCAGAGGGAGCAGTGTCTTGGCAGCCAAAAGAATAGCCTGTTTGAAGACCCACTGACTTCCCCACAACCCTGCCTTTTAAAAATTTTCTTAATAAATGGAGGTCTACTCCAAAATAAACTAACCTCTCTTTATTCTCTTAAATAATTGATCTTCACTATGTTCCTATATAGTAGTATATTTTTTTCATTAGTATAACATGAAATTAATTCTACATGTGTCAAGCTGTGTGCCAATATTTGCTGTGTAGTAGAACTGAAGCATAAGTCATTACAAAAATTTATTTCAAATAATATAAAATTCTCAAACAGAAAAACATTAAACATAAATATATAAAATATAACTATTTACAGAGAGACAGGAATAAAAAGGACCCAGCTTAAAGTGGAAGAGCCTCAGGGGGAAGGAGGAGAAGAATAAGAACATTGTTTCTGCCCTGGAGAGCCTGCTGCCTCATCAGAAAACTACTGATTGCTGGGGTCCAATGTTTCCAAATTTAACACAGCTGTGCTGTTTTCAAAAACTAATTTATAAATTTGAAATTTTACAATTGTCTCGTGTGAGTCAGCATTGCTCTCAAGAGCAGGAACAAGGCTGAGGAGGAAATGTTCCGTTGGAGACTGGCATGGCCTCTTCAGGGACTCCAGGATGGCCAGCTCCACTGCTGATGGACCGTCCTGGGACCTGTCCCTCGTTCGCCTCGGCACTGTCCTTCTCTGTGGGCCTGTAAAATACAACACAAAACAACACAAAGAAATGAGAAGGCTGCTACTAGATTTTCATTTTCAACATTGAAAAAAAAAACAGGATATAAACAGATTGGTTGTAGATATTTAGTAAAGGTGATCACAAGGGAATCCAACAATCCATCGTGAGCAAATGCTTCGAGAAGCTGGTCAGGGACTTTGTTTGCTCTTCACTACCCGACTCACTGGACTCTCTACAATTCGCATACCACCACAACAGGTCCACTGATGATGCCATAGCCCTGACACTACATACTGCCCTGTCACACCTGGAGAAGAGAGACACGTATGTGAGAATGCTGTTTGTAGATTACAGCTATGTAGCATGTAGGCATTCATGTGCTCGTGCACATAGACACAGACAGAGTTTGCAGCACACCATAGGGGGGTTTTATGATGGGGTCACTTCTATAAAACTGTGTTTCACAGACAAAGGGGTGAAGATTTTTGCAGAGGGACACCGGCCTCGTCTTCCCTTCTAGAAGTGCATGCTTAAATGAAGATGAATAAAGATGAATAAAGATTTTGTGAAAATGAGTCCTGTTATGAGCCCTTTAGTATTGCCACCATGTTCCCTCTAATTTTTCATGTGTCTGAGCGAACACACAAACTCCCTGAGCGGTCCCGTGGACCACTGTGAGCAACAGCAGACGTGTGACTGTGGTCACGCCAGCACTGAATCCATCCAAGTTACATGGTTTATTAAAATAATCAAATTACAGCATTTACATTTATGTTAGACTACTTTTAATTAACTGCTTTAGCCCACTTACAATGAAAATTAAAAAAAAAAAATAGTTCATGACCTGTGTAGTATGTTAACACTATTGGAAGTAAAAATAACTTGAACTCCAATTTTCAAAACACAACTTTCTTTTTTTTTCTTTTTTCTGTTTTTTTTTATAAAGCTCTGACTTGTATTATGAGTCTGTGGTGTGGTTGAGAGTCCTGTAACTCTGTCTGCAAATACAGTTTATAATGACCAATGTTGGGCAATTAATTACATAGTTACTTCTTCAAAAACGTTAGAGTTTTGCAAACAACAACGTTTTTTGCAGCTGTTTATCAAAAAATGCAGCCAAGGCATTTTTTAAATAAACATTTCAAACTATTTACAGAACAATCCGGTGTTCTGCATCAAATTTGATGCCACACAAATTATTTGTGCCACTCCAAAACAACACACTAACTTTAGACTCCAAACAAACGTCGCAAATCTCTCATATCTCAAAACACCGCTGTCACTTCTAAAACCTCCCCCCCCCCCCTTCCTAAACAACTAAATGCCATGTTGCCATATCATTTTTTTAATTGGTCGACATAGTACATTTTTCCAACAATAAGAAAGGGTGGGGTTATTTTTGGTTTTGGTTTTGCAGGCGGAGAGAGAGCTTTCCTTATAAAACGCAGTTTTTACCGTTTCTTCCTGCAGTAAATATAAATACAATCAATGGCAGTATTCAGGAAAACAAAGAAACAAACATTGCATATATATATTATAACTGCTCCTGAAGGTTTTTCATGTTCGAAGTAGAATAAAGGGCCATGCTCCAACTGATGTTCAGCCAGTATTTTAATCTTCTTTTCACCAGCAAACACCGTGAAAAACTATGGTGAAATGATCAATGAAAAACACGGATATTACATCAGCAGAACAAAAATTACAACTCAAATAAAACATACACACGAAGTAAATGCACCAACATACCGTGTGCGCCTTTCTACTGAACATTCATGAGCAATTGTAGTCCATATCTTCTATATTTCCACCCTTTACACAGGCCAGCATTCTCTTTCTGGCTCGAGCCTTCAGTCTCTGGTGACACGTGCGCTTAATTGAGCCTCACCCCAAAGCATGCGCACCACAAAGCGCCACACTCAGGCCCACCAGTAGGTGGCAACAACACAACATGAATCCAGATTAAACACCAAATTTTGAACATTGCAATCACATAATAATTGCATTCCAATGCGACAGCTACATATATATATTTTTTATCATAACTCTGGTTTCACATGCCTATCAACACAATTTAAAAACTGTTATAAAGTCCACACATCAAGTGTACTTGACTCTGCTGTATGCTGTGTAAATGTGACTTTTGAGCTGGGTGAAATCCGTGAAGCAGAAATAATATTTTATTTTAACATTGCATTGCTAATCATCGGTTGTGGCCAATCAAATTGTATGGTCCGACTATAAATAGTAGCTGCTATTTTGATTCATTTATTTATTTATTTATATTTATTTTTGGTTGATTAAGGCTGTTCGTACTACTGGTATGTTTGTGGAGTCGGATTAACCACAGAGGAGTATTTGATTTCCCGTTTCGGGTCTATTAATAAGTTGTGTTTTTACTCTGAAGGCCTAAAGTAGAGGTGACTGGGTGCCCTGGTGGTGGGATATTCCGTGGTTCGTGATTATTTATGCATTCGCCCACTGGTAATCCAGGCTCTGAATCAGTTAACAGTACACGTGCAAATACATGATTGCATCTTCTGATGTCTGTTTTAAATAGCTGTCAATAAATTCGTTATTTTACTCCCAATCACGGCTCTGGCTCAAGTGTTACAAACCTTAGAAACTATGTAAATGAACAGGAAGGCACTAACTATAGTTATATAGTTCATTTGCATAGTACATAGTATCTATAGATACTGTCTGTGTGAAACTCCCAGGTTGGCGTAGTCGGGTTTCCCCTGTGACTGTAAAGCTTTAAGCTCCCGATCGCCACAACACCATATTTGTGTTTGCAGAATCTGATGGATTCTGGTCAGCTGTACATAGATAATCCTGACAATATACAGTAAACCCGAGTCTTAAAAAAACGGAATTAACTGAATTTGAATAAATAATAAACAAATTTATTCACCTGTGTTTGAGCCTCAGGCATGGCACCATGCCCCTCCCATGTTTTAAATGTACGTTAGAATAGCATGCATCGTCTTGATGCATTCTCAATCATCCAGGAAAGTAAATCTCCAAAAGTTGATTCTGTTCATCTGGACGTAGCGTTTTGTGGGAGAAACGTTTCGTCACTCATCCAAGTGACTTTATCAGTCTCAGCTAACTGCAGGTTTCCAATCTTATAAACAGTAGATTTGCATAATGACTGAAACCAGCCCACTGGAGGAACAATGGGCTGGGAGGTCAGTTCCTTAATCATAATTATGCAAATTCTCATGACCATTGATCAACACCACTGACCAAAACCCACTGATCAAAGACCACTGATCAGTGCATGGATCAACACAATAAGTGAGCGGGAGGAGTGAGGCGTGGGGTCTTCACACACCCCCATTCTCTGTTTGCCATCTGGGGCAGGGGCTAGCCGTTTGGTCGGTGTCTGGGCTAGTGGGCTGACAAGACTGACACACTTTGTACAGTTACATCATAGTCACTGGTTACAACACATAGTGCCCCTCCCCTGCGACCCACGCACACACACACACAGCAGCACTAACGAGGTAAAGTCCCTTCGCATGGTGGTAAAACAGGAAACGTAAAATACGAGCTTTATCGGTTTGTTTGTTCTGTCTCCAAACAGAAACCGTGAAAATCAACAAAGCAGCATTATTAAACATGAAACCTATGACAGAAATATAGGCTACTCATGTGACTCCTCAAACAACTTACACGTTTCTAAGACAAACCAAGATTATTATTATTAGTAGTAGTATTAGTATTATTGTGTTGTATATTATTTATTGCTAGTCTCGTTTCGTTTTTGTATGGTCTGGCATAAGCATTTCACTGCATATCGCACTATGTATGATTGTCTATGTGACAAATACAAATTGAATAAAATTTTAACTTTTAGATTTGATCTAAAATGGACCAGGAGAACAAGTTGATTTGAATAATGTGTTCATTAGTTTGTTCTGTTGCGGTGCATCATAAAGGTAAGCTGTAAATGTAGCACATAAAACACTTTTCAAAAAATAAAGAATTATTTAAAATATTGTCAAACTCTGTTGCAGATTGTTCAGTTAATATATTTAAAACAGATGACGTTCATCACGCTGTACAGATCGTGTTTGATTGTGTGTGTTGAGCATTTTGCACACTTTTGTCACAAATATAAACATTTTTTAAGGAAACAACGACGAAAAGTTTTCATGAGACGGTTGCTTTACTTGCAAAAGATAACAGTGCATATTTGCATGTACACATATGGATGTCTTACAATTTTTCTACAATGTTTTCATCTTATCTATATTGTTTTTATTATATTATCCCTCTGTCCAGCACTTTGAACGACACTTGATGTCTTTTAACTGTGCTATAAAGATGACTTGACTTGACAATAGAGAAACGAGGAAGCGGTGTCCTTTGCGTCATTCGATTCTCATCCATAACCCGCGTATTTTTGTTCTTTTGGTTTCTTCCGCGTTTGGAGCCATGTGCAACTTGACGTGCAGTCTGAGCTCTGGAGAAGCAGGAATGTGGATTGTACCGCAGATATCCGGTTAAAACCTTTGGGAGAGAGATCAAAGTTTTGTTTTTGTATTTGATACCGCGTTGGTTCTGCGGAAAGAAAGACACGATAGTAAGTACATTTGTGCAGAGGTTTGTTGCATCATTCAGTGTTATGCGATCTCCTTATTTTCCCCGCACTCATCTTCAGATCAGAAATAGGTCCGACATGTTTGTTCACATTTTTTAGTTTTGGTCCGGGCTGCTGCATAAAAACAGAAACACATCGACAACATTCCGCCGAATTAAATCAATATTAGACTTCAAACGCACTAAATAATTTCTGAAGCAGAATCGGCTGGAATACGAAAACATCTACACAACTAAATAAATAGTGGTTTGCATTACTCGATTGCACTAATTTGCATTAGCAGTAACAATAAGTGAGCGGGAGGAGTGAGGCGTGGGGTCTTCACACACCCCCGTTCTCTGTTCGCCATGTGGGGCAGGGGTTTGGTCGGTGTCTGGGCTAGTGGGCTGACAAGACTGACACACTTTGTACAGTTACATCATAGTCGTTGGTTACAACACATAGCAAGGGCGTAGATTTGGTTTTGACATTGGTGGGGACAGATGATTCAACCACTGAACCCTGCCCTGTTTCTTTTTTCCTTTTTGTCGCTTCTTGAGAAAAAAAAAAAAGGAGAAATATACTTGCCTACATATGCTATTCTTCATGCTTTTAAATCATTTAAAATTACAGTTCATAGTTTTATATGTGAATTATATGTTAAATTACTATTAAACAAATGACTGACTAAGTATTTTAGGCTTTAGTTTACTTCAGCCATATTCCATATCAATCAGGTATCATACAAACATAAAAATAGCTTCAAATACAGTCATGACAATAAAAGAATATGACTTTAAGGACTTAACAACATTAGTTCAGTTATAGTGCACCAACATCTCTAACACATTAGCACTAAGGGAACACTGAATAACCTGGTGGTTTTTGTCCATAAAACCACTTAGCTACGATTACCACAAAAGATCTCTCGGCAAAACGATGCAACATTTTAGGCACAATATTGCCCCGATCAAATCAGTGAGCTGGGATGTTTTATTCTCAACATGAACTACTGTTACAGCAAAAGACATGGACTACTGGTGTCCCACACAACAACTCAATGTGCATGTGAAGGAGCCAAACACACGCCTGCTCCTCTTGTTAACTGAGATAAACTGCTGGCATATTTGTTTTACATCTATACTGTCCAGTCTCTCCTGGTGGACATGGCATACATCAGGATTGTTTAATCTCATTTGAGTCATTGTTGACCTTAGCCATCTTTTTAGTCTTGTGAGAGCACTGAAGCTTCTTTCAGCCTCAGTACATGCGTTTTATCCTCAGATTAAAATTATTGTGTGCTTGATGTGCCTCACCTTTGGCCCTGGCTCTTCCCCTCTGACTGCACTAGGACATATTGCTACCTGATAAAATAACACATGGATTCGTGCCATAAAAAAAGTGAGACATGTCAATTCAGATTCTTTGTCAAATATACACTAATGAAACAATTTACATCAGCAGCCTAACAATTGTCATGATAATAAATACTAGTTAATCTATAGCACCAAATCATCAGTCAGTCACCTGTGACCTCGCCTCTTCACCTCTGTCCGAGCTACAACATGGCAGAGCTGCCTCTGTCACCTGATGAATAACAGTGAGCCATTCCACATACATGCAGTCACACATGTGCTTCAAATACAGTCATGAACCACCAAGTCATCATCCAACTTCACCTGTGATTCTTGTATCACCATTACTCCACCACTACACCATTATTAAAACAATTTGTGCAAAGTGCACTCCAAGGTGGAATATTTGCAAAATCATGACTACCTCATGATATTTTGTCTCAAAAATGAACCCTATGAATATGTCAGTACCATTAGGATGAAATTATTGTGTCACCAACATTTTAACGTTAGACACATACTTTTAACAGCCTCTGTAAACTAATATCCTGGCCTGCTCGAGGCTGCCGTTTTCTCTGACAGTTTCAATCAAAATTGGAAATGCTACTGTGGGAGACTGAGAGAACTAGAGACTGAAGTCAGTGAATTCCATGTTGATGGCAACTGTAATTTCAGGAATAGAAACAGCATGAAGATTGAAGTGTGAGCATAAGATTCAATTTTAAAGACACTACTAACAATAAGAATAAAAGGAGCGAGCTCTTGGTGTGAGTGAGTGAGGTGGCTCTGAAAAGAGCCGTTGTTGGTAGGAGAGCGTGCAGCTTAAGCTCTCTCTCCGCGGATGCGGCGAGCCAGCTGGATGTCTCTGGAAGCGCAGGTCGGTCTTGAAGTCCTGAGCGATCTCGCGCACCAGGCGCTGGAAGGGGAGCTTGCGGATCAGCAGCTCGGTGGATTTCTGGTAACGGCGGATCTCTCGCAGAGCCACGGTACCAGGCCTATAACGGTGGGGCTTCTTGACGCCTCCGGTGGCCGGGGCGCTCTTACGGGCGGCCTTGGTGGCCAGCTGCTTCCTGGGGGCTTTACCGCCAGTAGACTTGCGAGCAGTCTGCTTGGTTCGTGCCATTCTTCCTCACGTTCCTTTCGCTGTGATAAGAGCAGAAAATGTAGCGAACAGAGGAGACTCGCTGCTCTTAAAGTGTGTGACTGGCTGTGACGCGGTGCCGCTCCGGCTCGTGATTGGTGACGGGCTCCACGTGGAGCATCGCCCCGCCTCGGTGTGTGCTGCTCATTGGAGAAAAGTGCATTGAATTTGCGCGCTGCCGCAAGCCTCTCTGCGATTGGTGCGTGACGAATCCGCCCGCGCTCTGCGGAAATATAAGCGAGGCTTTGAGCTGATCGGACCACATTTTCTCTTAGTCTTGATACTAGGAAGAAAGCACTGTGATGTCCTGGTTTTCCAGCCCCGTGTACAGCCGATACTGGCAGCACTATTGGCAGGCCATGGCGTGGCATCAGAGGCACAGGCGCGCCTACAGAAAGGCCTTGCAGGCTGCCTACGGCCCCTGCTGGTACCAGGAGGAGGGGCCCTGTGACCGGCCTCGCTATGCTGACTGGAGCTCTGCAGAGAGCAACAGGGAAGACAAGGAGGACTATGCAGAGGAAAGTAGCTCGGAAAGCGAGATTGAGTGCGATGTGAGCAACATGGAGATCAGCAAGGAGCTCCGGCAGTACTTCGCCCAGACTGAGCGACACAGGGAGGAGCTCAAGAAGCAGCAGCAGATGGAGGCAGAGCAGCAGGGCAGCTACATGCCGGCCGATCAGGACCTACACAGCTTCTTGTTGCGGAGCAGTGTCGCCCCTCCCTTGGAGAGACTCGGCGAAAGACGCACGGCCGAGATGAAGAAGCTGTACGGCGGGGATGCGGCCAAGATCATGGCCTTGGAGGTGGCGATGCAACTCAATTTTGAAAGAAACTGTGACCTGAAGCAGCCTAAGTACTGGCCCGTGATCCCGCTTAAGCTATGACACCGTAAACAGTTTGATCTGGAGAAGATCCATGACACCGTAAACAGTTTGATCTGGAGAAGATCCATGCTCTGATCCCTCTGTGAGCTGCTGATGTAGAACTAACAGGTTTAGGAAGTTTGAAGTTATTTCAAGGAAGAAAACAAAACTTCTGCTTGGCCAAACACAAACATCCCCGACCTGTCGGCTGCTGTTCCAGATTAAAAACCTCTGGCTGTGGCAGTACGAAACACCTCATCGAGGTTTACCCTACTGCATAAATTGGTTTTTAATTTATGGCATGAAACACCAGCACTTAGTCCCCCAAAACATCCTGTTGGTTTGGCGCTAAAAAGTGAGAAGCAGCGTGAGCTGAGGGTCAGAGTTGCAGTAAATTTGGGATAGCTCAGCAGGTAGAGTGGTGGTGGCCCCATGATCGGAAGGTCGGGGGTTCAACTCCACTGAACGGCTATAGAGGTACCCCTGAGCAAGGTACCGTCCCTACACACTGCTCCCCGGGCGCTGCATTGGTGGCTGCCCACTGCTTTACTGGGTGAATGGGTTAGATGCAGAGGAACTATTTCCCTATGGGGACTAACACGCACACTTTACACTTTACACTTAACTTTACAGGTAATGCAAATGTATTCAAACAGCCTGCGCCTGTGTTTCCTCCTAATCTTTTTGTTTACCCTCTGGCTCGGTGATGTTTCATGCTGCAGTAGCTCCTCTTATGCCTGTCAACTTAGTTTAACCACAAAAAACATTGTCCTCCCCGTCCTCCCCCCTTCCCTCCCCTCCCTGTGTTCAGATTTGGGAGCGTTCCTGCATGGCTGCCTCTGCCTACACAACAAGAGTGATTTGTTGTTGCTACTTCTAAAGTGCGGTTCTCCGATTCTGACATTTCACTGGCTTCAAAGCCACTCGTGTGAGTTCTCTGGGGGAGGGGGGTGTTGACTATTCTGTTTTATCTTGTTTGTGTTTGCACCAAGCTGCTCCATTTTTTTTAAAATGGGAGGATGTGTATTTTATATGATTTCTGTTTGTAATAAAGTGTTTTCTGTCCACATGAAGGAAAGAAAAAAAAAAAGCAAGACTGGAGGCTATCGGGGACGGTACTAGGACTGCAGGAATTAAGAGTAAAGATCCCTTTCTCATGATGAGACTGTCCCGAGCAGAATATAAAGAGAGAGTGCGATGGACTGAAAAACTGAGACCTACACGCCGATGCATGAAGATACTGAAGGACAAGTTTCCAAGTCACTCGCAGTCCACTCTTCTGAGCATCTACTCCCTGGAGTATCAGAAATGGATCAAAAGGACATTCTCAAGACACCATGTGCCGGATGTTATTGAAAGCTACTACCAAAGGTATCTGAGTGAAGCCAAGGCACAGCCTACTGCTCCTGTCCTGCTTGAATTGGCCAATGAGGTGGATCTGTCTCCTGCGCTGATGGCTCGTATCATCCTGGACAGGTTCCTTCAGGGCCAGGATGGTGGAATGCCATCTAAATCAGTCCTCAACAGCATGCTGAAGGAGCCATCTTTAATTCCAGACCAAATTTTGGCCAGTAATGTCTACCAATGCACAATAAATGACTGCTGTTATGGACCGCAGGTAGACTGCATCAAACACGCCATAGGCCATGAGCATGAAGTGCTGCTCCGGGAAAAACTGAATGAGAAGAACCTTTCCTTCCTGGATGAAAACCATCTGAGAACTATGGGCTATGACAAAACACCTGATATCATCCTGGAGGTTCCAGTTGCTGTGGAAGGACACATTGTACACTGGATTGAGAGCAAAGCCTCTTTTGGAGATGATCAAAGCCATCAAACCTATCTCAATGAACAATTCTGGAGCTACTGGAACAGGTTTGGTCCAGGCCTTGTGATCTACTGGTATGGCTTTATTGGAGACCTGGATTGCCAGAGAGACAGAGGTATCCTACTCAAAGACTGCTTCCCTACAGACATTGTCACCCTGTGCCATGCCACGCAACAAGACCGATCACCTGAGAGCCAGAATAAAGACAAAGAATGAGAAAAGATCAGAAGCAAGAATAAAACCAAAGTACAGATGAAAGAATGAATGGGAGGAAAGAGGGAAGAGACTGTACAGATTTTGATATATCGTTCACATTTCTTCTGTTTTTTCACAGCCGTACTTTGCAGTAATGTTTTCTTTAAACTAAGCACAGGAAGGAGTGACTGTCCAAAATGGGTTTCAATGTTTTTGCACGGTTTCTTTGCTTCAACATGCATGGAATATTTGATGCAGATTTATTATTTAATATATTCTTTTTAAATTTGCGTGTTGCATGCTTTAGGTGTGTTGTGTTTTGTTTTTTTGTTTTTTTTTTAATTATCCCTATTTGCTGTGACTGCACTTTGCAAAGCCCTGGTCATGTCCTGTATTCCTGTTCTCTACATCTCAGACTACAGATCTAGTTCATTAAATGAGTAATGTGATAATAAAAATGAAATGGTTGCAATGATTCTAACGATAATCCACAGGGTGTATTGAAAAAAGTGTTTTATAAGAAATTGTTATCCTGTCTGTTTGCTTTTTTTTTTTTTTTTTTTTTTGGTTAAGGAAAAGATGTCCGGTGTCAGCTTTTAGCTCTCAGTAAGGGTTCAGAAACATTCGTTTCTGAACAGCCAAAATGAGTGGAAGAGGAAAGGGAGGTAAAGGACTACGAAGAAAAGAACTTGTTAAAATGAGTGGGCGCGGAAAGACCGGAGGAGTAATTGGTTATTAGTTATGTAATCATGCCCCATTATCGTTTGCTTCAAACTGCAGCAATTTATAGGTGAGACTTAAGTACATCGGAAACGGGGATTATGTTGCTGAAGAGCTGATATTGCAAACGTCATGGCTGAATGTGCAGGACATATACTCTTTCATTGCTCTGCCCAGTAAGTGGGATTTTGAGCTGTGTTTCACCCAAGAGGCGCCTCTACGTCGCTTCTTAGAGATCTCTCTTTCCAACGCATCACTTCCGAAATGGAAAGACTGGCAAGTGGAGTCTTCTGTCCAGGTAGAGGTAGTGACTCTTGTTGTTAAGTTCTGGACTGGAAGGATTCCAGACCAAGATATCGAGCTATATCTTAAAAGGTACTGCGAGATTCTTCAACCCCCAGTCAAGCCGGTGGATAAATTCGGATTCTGGTATGGAGTCCGAAAATACAAAGTTTGGATGCGTAGAGATGAAGCTGGACATATAATCTCTATCCCGAATTCCATCTCGTTGGGCCCCTATAATGGCAGGATTATTTATCCTGGCCAATCGGCGAGGTGCTTCATCTGCCAAGGTCCAGACCACCAGGCGAGAGAATGCCCCACTGTCAAATGTTGGAAATGTGGTGAGTTGGGCCACAAGGCTAAAATTTGCCAAAACGAAAGTGAGTGCTCCCTCTGTGGTGCGAAAGGGCACACTTTCTTTAAATTCCCCAAGTCCTACGTGAATATACTTAAATCTTCCCAACAACCTCGACTTTCTGACACCATGGATTTCCCTTCCTTGGTGGATCCTTCTCAAGTTTTGGATCCCCCCGTGAATGACCAGGTGAGAGAGCCCTCTCCCTCTCCTCCCCCTCCCCTTCCTCCGACGGCTGCCTCACTGTCACTCCCAGTTTCACTGTCACTCCCAAAGAGGGATGACAACAAGGAGGTGGGAAGGGTACGAACACTGAGCTATGCAGGGGTGGATACCTAGATCCGGAAGCAATTTGGCTTTCCTGCAGTGTGAGACTACTGGCAAAAAATCTGCCCTGAACTTCACCTGACCCTCATTCTCTCGCTCTCTCTCTCCCTTTCTTCCTCTCATTCACTGCTCCAAAGCGGCCGCATGTAAATGCACACCAGCATTCTCTATATATCTGACGTCACTCATAGTCATACCTGTAAATGGAAAAACATGATCTGGGAGGCTATTCTGGTCGTGGTTGTCTTGTTTCTTTATGTTGTTGTGGGTTCTTAAGAATGACACCATTACTTGAAGAGAAGGTATTTTATCGAACTGTGGTTCACATGTAAACAAAGCTTCGCCATCACAGTCTACTCCGAGGTAACTGGCTCTGCTCTCTAGCTCCCCCTACAGTCTAGGAGTATTAACAACATAAAACATGATACTAGGCAAATAAGGATTTGCTGTTATCATTACAGTGGTCAACACCTGGCCCTTGGATGGCCTCTTGCACTGGAGGCTACGGTGCAAGCCAGGGCCGAAGCAGGACATAAGGCCCTTCCTTATCATGCTCAGGCCCTGGCCTTTGTCACTCCTTCCTCCTCCGTTCCATAGGCAGATAAGAGAGGTGCGGTCTAGGGGCTGGGTGACGCCTGTCTCTCACCTGCATCACTCAGTGCCCTCTCAGTCACTCTCCAGCGGGATAAACAGGATAGTTTCTGATTAAGGCTGGCCCCTCAGTGACCCTTTTCACATTATAAAATCTTTTTTTTTTTTTTGTTAGCACATATGCTTGACAGAACTGTTCATGCTGCTGTCAGTGTTTATTTCTTAACTGCGCAACTAATATTCAAATTCAAAGTTCCACTAACCTAATTAAGCGCAAATTTTGATACATTTACAAAAAAGGAATTCTTTTTTTTTTTTTTACATTTGTTGGCTTCATGTTTACTGTAGAGTTAAAGTTATTGATATAATTTCCAATAGCTGTGATCAAAACTGAACTCTGTCACATACACACACACACACACACACTCTCTGACTCACTCACTGGCCTGCACCAGTTACCAGTCACTTTGTGGAGCATTGGACTGCCATTACCTCATAAGACTTTGTTGTTATACTATCTCTTACCGTACATTACTAAATCTCCATTTGCACTATTTGCCTATTTGCACTACTCTGCCTGGTTTACACTCAATGTCATTTACCCTTACCTGAATATTGTATATTGTATATTGTATAGCTTTCTTGTTAATTTGTATTGTATTTATTTAAATTTTTACTTTTTAATTATTTTATTTGCATTTTTTAATCACTCTCTTATATTTAAATGTTCATTTGCTATTTCATCTAGGGTTTGAGAGTAACGAAATTTCTATTCTCTGTATGTCCTGTACATGTGGCAGAATTGACAAATAAAGTTGACTTTGACTTTGACTTTGCTTCCAGCAATACTGGCAGAATATTAAAGGAGGAGGACTACCTCCAAATTCGTCAACTTTTTCTCAAATCAAGAGCTGGACAGGACAACAATCCAAAAACTAAACCTGGTTTTGGAATAGATAAGGCAAGCTTCAGGAATCACCTTCCCCGACCCTAATGAAAATGTGTGGACTATGCTTAAAAGGAAAACAACCAGAGTTAGAAATTCTCATGCACCCAATTCTTGTGGGTTTTTTTTAAGCCATTAAAGGCACATCCTGTATGTCTGATATGATTGATTATGCTCAATAATCGATCCTGGAAAAAGGACACTTCAAAGAACTAATTGAAACCCACAGAAAACCCCAAATTACAACGGCTTTCATGAATCTGATGGGAATACATGACTGAAATTTTAACTTGTTGCACTTTTGTCTCTTTACCTTTGATAATGACAAAAATTTCAGTTCCTTTAGCAAATAAACAAAATGTATAATCACACATTTTACAGCTTGGAGTATAAATATGGCCTTTTTAACAGGTATATTATTAGATGTTCATTTAGGGTGGTACTTAGCAAACAGTAATGTGGCAAGTCGCAGTTTTCATTATCCTTATATCTATATCTGCCCGCCCCCTCCTGCTCAGTATCGTTTGTCCTCCGGCGGCGTGGCCACGGTCACCTCTTTGCTCCCGAAGTCTCAGAAGGCTGTCATGTGGAAGGCCATGTTGGAGAAGACCACCAGGTACTCGAAGGCGGCGAACAGGGAGTAGATTCCTGCTTCACAGTATTTGTTGTGGCGTCTGAAGAAGTAGGCGGCGATCACACAGCAGCTGATGTTGAACAGGAAGAGACGCAGCTTCCAGTGATATGATGTCACTTCCTCTGGGCTCACGTAGTGTCTCTTGATGACGTACCACAGCCAGCATGTAATGAGCATGTGCACCAGCGAGCTCCCTATGAACGTGATGAACCCGTACTTATGAACACTGTAGGTTTCCGTGGACGACACGTACGTGAGCATCACCAGGCCGGTGTTCTCGGCGAGGCTGCAGAGGAGCGCCAGCCCGCTCAGCAGCAGCTCCGGCAGCCTGTCGGCGAAGCGGCTGCGGTAGAAGCTGAAGTAGGCGAAGGCCACCAGGTACCGCGGCGCCGAGTGGAGCTCGATGCAGCCGCGCCAGATGTAGCGCTGCGGCACACCGCTGATGGACGGGAGGTAGTTGGACACCTTACAGTGCGTGTACGTCGCGTCCTCATAGTGGTACCAGAGGGAGATGAAGATGCAGGCTATGAAGCTGGTCACCGGCAGCAGAACCGTCCCCACGGCGAAGCTTTTGAACGGCAGCCGGATGAGGAGCCGGTCCCGGTCCAGGCTGCTGTACGGCCCCTGGAGCATCCTTCACGGCTCCCCGGGCTCGCTCCTCCTCGCTGCCATCGAGCCCCGAGTATTGCTTTTTTTTTTTTTTTTTTTTTCTCTAATTAAAAGCAAAATAGTTCTTAAAATCTGCTTTTTGTTAAACAAAACTTAACTCACTTTTAGGTCTTGGACTCAGAAAATGCTGTTGGATCGATGCCGCCCAGTATTGCAAGTGATGTGTAACAGACCACTTAAGCCATTGTTAAAACTGAAAAACACTAAATTCCTAATTTTATTTCATTAGACTTCAAACAAAAGACAAACAAAAGCTTTCAACAAGAGCAAATAGGTTAAATTCTTTAAAAATTACTGTCTGCAAGCATATTCCATTACATATTGAAAAACAATCACTTTAAAAAAAAAAAAAAAAAAATTGTAGTAACAACAATTCTAGACTCGCATCACTGGATAAAGCAGCTGAATGAATCAGAGGATAATATCTGGTGACCGGAGGCCAATCAGAAGCGTCCAGCATCTTCAGCGACACCCGCATTCATCCACCACCATGTCCTGGTAATGCTGAAGCACCACATTGTCATTGTTGTCGTAGTAGAGCATGGAGATCGAGGAGAGACGGATGGGGACGCAGCAGGGCTGTGGCGTGTTCTCTGGATCCAAGGAATGCACCAGGGTCTGCAGGATGGCATGGTTGGTGCCGTTCAGGCTCTCACTGAGCGGGAACGGACACTCCCCGTGGCAGTAGTTGGCCATGAAGCCCTGCGGGGCGATTACCCAGTCCTGCCAGCCGACATCTTTAAAACTGATGTAGAGGCGGCGAGCTTTACACACATTGCTGGGTGTCACGGGGATGTGGATGGCGCTTCTCCTCTGTCTGGACCGACACCGATTTGGGTTGAGGGACACAGCCACTAGTGAGGCCTGAACCAACAGGAAGGTGAAGTCTTGTTCCAGTGGGAGGGAGTTACCGGGGTAAAACAGAAAGAACTCTTCCGGGTGTGGTCCGAGAGGGAGCAACTCTAAAATTAAGCCGTAGTTAGACCCCGGTTTGCGCCAGCTCTCTGCCACCGCTGTGAGATCCATGGTGATGGAGGTGGACTCGGGCTGCAGCTGGACCGACTGGGACAGCAGGAGTCTGCGGTTCGCCTTAGGATTAGTTCCATTCAAAGTCGATCGGATCACTTTATAAAGAGAGGCACTAATGGCCTGGGACCCTTGCAGCAGCTGCACGGGACTAAGGGGCTTCCAGTGGAGCTTGATTTCCAGATGAGCCAGAGATAGCATCTCCACAGGCTGCAGGATGGACATGTTGAAGAAAAGATGCTTCTCCAGGCAAGCCTGACAGCTGCTGCTCCAGCCAGACACCATCCTGCCTTGGTCTTGGATGTATCTGACAATGTTGCCGCGGACTCCATACTCTGACACCGTGCAGGGTTGGCTCTCCAGAGCCTGGAGCTTCTCGGCCCTCCGGAACATCCTCCAGAGAGCAGAGGGGACATGGCGCCGGGGCTGGAGGCTCCCTGCAGGCCTCGGCCTCTCGGAGAGCCCCAGGGACCTGAGGAGGAGCTGCTCCTGCCTGTTTGTGTCCTCCACAGGTGAAAGGGCACACGCACCGAGAAAACACACTGCCAGCAGCAACACAGGAGTCATGCCCGGACTTTCTGTTGATGAGTCCCGAGTCTTGCCGCGTCCACTCATTTTGGTTCTTTTCTTCGTAGCATCGAGAGTAAGAGAAAATGTGGCCCGATCCGCTCAAAGCCTCGCTTATATTTCCGCAGAGCGCGGGCGGATTCGTAACGCACCAATCGCAGAGAGGCTTGCGGCAGCGCGCAAATTCAATGCACTTTTCTCCAATGAGCAGCACACACCGAGGCGGGGCGATGCTCCACATGGAGCCCGTCACCAATCACGGAGCGGCACCGCGTCACAGCCAGTCACACACTATAAGAGCAGCGAGTCTCCTCTGTTCGCTACATCCAGCTGGCTCGCCGCATCCGTGGAGAGAGAGCTTAAGCTGCACGCTCTCCTACCAACAACGGCTCTTTTCAGAGCCACCTCACTCACACCAAGAGCTCGCTCCTTTATTCTTATTGTTAGTAGTGTCTTTAAAATTGAATCTTATGCTCACACTTCAATCTTCACGCTGTTTCTATTCCTGAAATTACAGTTGGCATCAACATGGAATTCACTGACTTCAGTTACGAAATTTATATTTAAAGTATTTTTCAAAGAAACCTGTTAGTCACTTAAACTCAAGTTCACTCATAAAATGTGTCCTTCATAATAACGTTACAGGCTATGCTAGGCTTTGGCCCAATACGCGGGTTATGGATGAGAATAGAATGAGGCAAAGGACACCGCTTCCTCGTTTCTCTATTGTCAAGTCAAGTCATCTTTATAGCACAGTTAAAAGACATCAAGTGTCGTTCAAAGTGCTGGACAGAGGGATAATATAATAAAAACAATATAGATAAGATGAAAACATTGTAGAAAAATTGTAAGACATCCATATGTGTACATGTGTAACGGAGCGAAGGTGATTTCCACAGTGTCGTTTTTTTAAAGGAAGGAAACCTTCCTCCAAACGGACAGAGCAGTGGAGCCTCCAAGGGAAAGCACACGATTAAAAAACTGTATAATTAAAATATAATTTATTATATTTAAATAGTTAAAAATGCAAAATGAATTAAAACAACCTTGGCCAAGGGGTAACACAATAAAAAGCAATAAAACACAACATTAAAAGTCCAGTGGCATCCGCCACGATATAAAAGTCACAAAGAACTAAAAAAGTCCAGCGAAGTGATGTAAAAGGGAAACCCAGCGGAGTCCTCGCCTTCCTCCCCGCATTCCGCGTCCTGGTACGCTGAAGAAAGGGAGGGAGCGGCAGTCACTATTCTTTTCGGCAATTTTCATTCAATAAAAGGGGCTAAGTCGAAGACTTACCCCGGGTGGGCAGAGCTCTCAACTCCACCCGCCGCTTCTTTAAAACTGCAAATCGGCACCAGCTGTCTCGCCGCCTCTGCTCTCCCGCAGTGCACAAGCTGGGCTCTCGTTAGTACTGCCGTCCGCCTGTTCGCTCCGCGTCCCTAGTCGCTGGTGCTGTCCGTCCTTCCTAACGCCCAGTTCCACCAGCCCCTTCGGCTTGCAGGCGCTGCCGCCTGGCACCACTTACTCCTGGCCGTCTCTCAAGCCTCTCGGTCGAACTCCTTCCTTTGGTCTGCCAGGCCCTCTTATTGGCCTCTCTGGGATCTCTCGCAGGTGTGATCAGTTTATTATCAGGTAGGGGCGGAGTCTTTCCAGGACAAGTCATCAAATAAATACCATTAAAACATGCAGTAACACTCATAAAAATAAACCAGTGTACAATATTAAAATATTAAAAAGGTAAAACGCAGCAAAACATGCATAGTAGAAAAACTTAGATGACTTGTCCCTTTCCACCCTGTGACACATGCAAATATGCACTGTTATCTTTTGCAAGTAAAGCAACCGTCTCATGAAAACTTTTCGTCGTTGTTTCCTTAAAAAATGTTTATATTTGTGACAAAAGTGTGCAAAATGCTCAACACACACAATCAAACACGATCTGTACAGCGTGGTGAACGTCATCTGTTTTAAATATATTAACTGAACAATCTGCAACAGAGTTTGACAATATTTTAAATAATTCTTTATTTTTTGAAAAGTGTTTTATGTGCTACATTTACAGCTTACCTTCATGATGCACCGCAACAGAACAAACTAATGAACACATTATTCAAATCAACTTGTTCTCCTGGTCCATTTTAGATCAAATCTAAAAGTTAAAATTTTATTCAATTTGTATTTGTCACATAGACAATCATACATAGTGCGACATGCAGTGAAATGCTTATGCCAGACCATACAAAAACGAAACGAAACTAGCAATAAATAATATACAATACAATAATACTAATACTACTACTACTAATAATAATCTTGGTTTGTCTTAGAAACCTGTAAGTTGTTTGAGGAGTCACATGAGTAGCCTATATTTCTGTCATAGGTTTCATGTTTAATAATGCTGCTTTGTTGCTTTTCACGGTTTCTGTTTGGAGACAGAACAAACAAACCGATAAAGCTCGTATTTTACGTTTCCTGTTTTACCACCATGCGAAGGGACTTTACTTCGTTAGTGCTGCTGTGTGTGTGTGTGCGTGGGTCGCAGGGGAGGGGCACTATGTGTTGTAACCAGTGACTATGATGTAACTGTGTCAGTCTTGTCAGCCCACTAGCCCAGACACCGACCAAACGGCTAGCCCCTGCCCCAGATGGCGAACAGAGAACGGGGGTGTGTGAAGACCCCACGCCTCACTCCTCCCGCTCACTTATTGTGTTGATGCATGCACTGATCAGTGGTCTTTGATCAGTGGGTTTTGGTCAGTGGTGTTGATCAATGGTCATGAGAATTTGCATAATTATGATTAAGGAACTGACCTCCCAGTCCATTGTTCCTTCAGTGGGCTGGTTTCAGTCATTATGCAAATGTACTGTTTATAAGATTGGAAACCTGCAGTTAGCTGAGACTGATAAAGTCACTTGGATGAGTGACGAAACGTTTCTCCCACAAAACGCTACGTCCAGATGAACAGAATCAACTTTTGGAGATTTACTTTCCTGGATGATTGAGAATGCATCAAGACGATGCATGCTATTCTAACGTACATTTAAAACATGGGAGGGGCATGGTGCCATGCCTGAGGCTCAAACACAGGTGAATAAATTTGTTTATTATTTATTCAAATTCAGTTAATTCCGTTTTTTTTAAGACTCGGGTTTACTGTATATTGTCAGGATTATCTATGTACAGCTGACCAGAATCCATCGATTCTGCAAACACAAATATGGTGTTGTGGCGATCGGGAGCTTAAAGCTTTACAGTCACAGGGGAAACCCGACTACGCCAACCTGGGAGTTTCACACAGACAGTATCTATAGATACTATGTACTATGCAAATGAACTATATAACTATAGTTAGTGCCTTCCTGTTCATTTACATAGTTTCTAAGGTTTGTAACACTTGAGCCAGAGCCGTGATTGGGAGTAAAATAACGAATTTATTGACAGCTATTTAAAACAGACATCAGAAGATGCAATCATGTATTTGCACGTGTACTGTTAACTGATTCAGAGCCTGGATTACCAGTGGGCGAATGCATAAATAATCACGAACCACGGAATATCCCACCACCAGGGCACCCAGTCACCTCTACTTTAGGCCTTCAGAGTAAAAACACAACTTATTAATAGACCCGAAACGGGAAATCAAATACGTCCTCTGTGGTTAATCCGACTCCACAAATATACCAGTAGTACGAACAGCCTTAATCAACCAAAAATAAATATGAATAAATAAATGAATCAAAATAGCAGCTACTATTTATAGTCGGACCATACAATTTGATTGGCCACAACCGATGATTAGCAATGCAATGTTAAAATAAAATATTATTTCTGCTTCACGGATTTCACCCAGCTCAAAAGTCACATTTACACAGCATACAGCAGAGTCAAGTACACTTGATGTGTGGACTTTATAACAGTTTTTAAATTGTGTTGATAGGCACGTGAAACCAGAGTTATGATAAAAAAAAAATATATTTAGCCGTCGCATTGGAATGCAATTATTATGTGATTGCAATGTTCAAAATTTGGTGTTTAATCTGGATTCATGTTGTGTTGTCGCCACCTACTGGTGGGCCTGAGTGTGGCGCTTTGTGGTGCGCATGCTTTGGGGTGAGGCTCAATTAAGCGCACGTGTCACCAGAGACTGAAGGCTCGAGCCAGAAAGAGAATGCTGGCCTGTGTAAAGGGTGGAAATATAGAAGATATGGACTACAATTGCTCATGAATGTTCAGTAGAAAGGCGCACACGGTATGTTGGTGCATTTACTTCGTGTGTATGTTTTATTTGAGTTGTAATTTTTGTTCTGCTGATGTAATATCCGTGTTTTTCATTGATCATTTCACCATAGTTTTTCACGGTGTTTGCTGGTGAAAAGAAGATTAAAATACTGGCTGAACATCAGTTGGAGCATGGCCCTTTATTCTACTTCGAACATGAAAAACCTTCAGGAGCAGTTATAATATATATATGCAATGTTTGTTTCTTTGTTTTCCTGAATACTGCCATTGATTGTATTTATATTTACTGCAGGAAGAAACGGTAAAAACTGCGTTTTATAAGGAAAGCTCTCTCTCCGCCTGCAAAACCAAAAATAACCCCACCCTTTCTTATTGTTGGAAAAATGTACTATGTCGACCAATCAAAAAAATGATATGGCAACATGGCATTTAGTTGTTTAGGAAGGGAGGTTTTAGAAGTGACAGCGGTGTTTTGAGATATGAGAGATTTGCGACGTTTGTTTGGAGTCTAAAGTTAGTGTGTTGTTTTGGAGTGGCACAAATAATTTGTGTGGCATCAAATTTGATGCAGAACACCGGATTGTTCTGTAAATAGTTTGAAATGTTTATTTAAAAAATGCCTTGGCTGCATTTTTTGATAAACAGCTGCAAAAAACGTTGTTGTTTGCAAAACTCAATAACTTTTTTGAAGAAGTAACTATGTAATTAATTGCCCAACATTGGTCATTATAAACTGTATTTGCAGACAGAGAGTTACAGGACTCTCAACCACACCACAGACTCATAATACAAGTCAGAGCTTTATAAAAAAAAAAAAAAGAAAGTTGTGTTTTGAAAATTGGAGTTCAAGTTATTTTTACTTCCAATAGTGTTAACATACTACACAGGTCATGAACAAATTTTTTTTTTTTCAAATTTTCATTGTAAGTGGGCTAAAGCAGTTAATTAAAAGTAGTCTAACATAAATGTAAATGCTGTAATTTGATTATTTTAATAAACCATGTAACTTGGATGGATTCAATGCTGGCGTGACCACAGTCACACGTCTGCTGTTGCTCACAGTGGTCCACGGGACCGCTCAGGGAGTTTGTGTGTTCGCTCAGACACATGAAAAATTAGAGGGAACATGGTGGCAATACTAAAGGGCTCATAACAGGCCAAAGCGTTGGTATCATCTGTGTGCAGTTTACAGCACCCCAAATGTGTACCCATGCACCCCACATTGAAAGTGTTGAAAAAATCTGAGCAGTCATTCATCAGGGACACGTGTGTGAATAATCGTGGTTCAAAACCATGTTTTTAATCCAAGTTGGGGCATGAAATTGTAAAAATTTTCAGGGGTATGAAGCTCAATAATGTAGTGCTGTTGTGTTTGTGTTCTTTATTCTAACTCGGTAGTTAGAAATAAATAAAGAATGTGTCATAGCTTTAATAATAATAATAATGGATACTTTATTGATCCCCATGGGGAAATTACTTGTTTTTCTCTGCATTTGACCCATTCACTCAGTGAAGCAGTGGGCAGCCCACTAAGCAGGCGCCCGGGGAGCAGTGTGTAGGGACGGTACCTTGCTCAGGGGTACCTCAGGGTAGCCGTTAAGTGGATTCGAACCGCCGACCTTCCGATCATGGGGCGACCACTTTACCTACTGAGCTATCCCTGCCCCTGGCTGACACCTCATTTTGAATAATCCAGCTTTGCACCAAGTTCGTGAAGCACAAAATTATTATTATTTAATATTATTATTTATTTAATGCACTTTGAGACCTTTGTATGTTTGAATTTGGCAGTGGGTGTTGTGAAGCCTGCCTTTTGCGACAGCACACTTACCCTTTTATTTCACTGCATCTAATCCACTGCAAACGCTGATGCTTCTCTTTGTCAGAATAACTGTTCAGGCCAAAGAGCAGAAAGAGTCAAACAAATTTCTCTTTGTGTGAGACGAACTAAAAAATGGGTTATGCTGAGAAAGGATTTTGTTAAAGGTGCCAGCATGTGATTAAAAGCGTCACAGGAAGAAAAAAACTCACAAAAACTCAGTAACTATTAATGTTTTAAATGTGTGTGTTCACATGATATTGGTTTATGTTGCTGATTTTTCATTTTCGCTTTGGTTTGTAGTTTTGCAGTCAGCCATCAGTAAGGTGTGAGCTGACAGCAGCTTTCTGACACTGTGAGGAAGGTCGACACTGCCCTGACTGCTGCAACGGAAGAGGTTAAATAGAAATGTTGTTCTGCACTGAGTCACAGTTTAACTTGAACTGTTGATCAATGAAATGTCTCTGGTTACAGTCGAGGGCCACCATCAGCCTGCAGGGCCGCACTTTGAGAGCTTTAATTGTTACACATGAAGCTTAAATGTATTGTGAATTTTTAGATATATTTTGAAATATTTTGTCACATGGCTTGATGTTGGCATTTAAAAATGTGAAAAAATAAATAAATGCTGGTTTTAAAATTAGTTTAAAAATGGATACTTCAGCATTTTGTTTTTATTCTGATTTAAATACTTAGTTTGTGCTCTACAACACAATACAATAAAACTTTATTTATATAGCACATTTAAAAACCAGAGGTATGCCAAAGTGCTTCACAGAACCAATTAAGAGCAATAATAGATACAAATACAAATATACTGACAGGTGGGACGGGTACCTGATGTGAGGTATATAAGACTGCCTACAGCCTCTCTATACGTCCTCACATCTCTCACCTTTGATCACAGGGAGTTACTCTGGGTTTACAGTTCTGCATGTTAAACCTCATCAGTATCTTATTGACATATGTTTCTTGTGACATTGTTATACATCCCTCAGACTGAGTGAAATCAATACCCAGAAAATGCTGAAGTCTGCCCAAGTCTTTCATTTTAAATCGGACTGAAAGCATTTCTTTCACATCCTTCATTACCTTTTCATTGCCAGCTGCAATTATCCACCCAGGTGATCACCTTGCCATGTTCTGCCTCCTTGGTATAAACACAGTAGTCTGCTGGGTTTTGCCTGAAACAGTTCTCAGTTAGGTAGGTTTAGTTCAGTCTTCATGTTTATTATCTTGTTCCCCAATCAGTCATGTCTTCTTTCAGTCCTGTCTCTGTGCTCCGTGTTCCCTTTGTTCAATGTCAAGTCCACATCTTTGTGTTATACTTCCTGTTTTACTTTGACGTTCCCTTGTCTCATGCCAGTGTTTCAAGTTTTGCCTCCCCTTGGTCCCGTCACGTTTCATTTCTCCCAGCTGTGCTCTCCTCCAGTGTCTCATTCCCTCATTATCCCTCAGTATATTTAAGCCCCATGTTTCCCTTGCTGTGTGTTAGGTTATATTATTTTCTAGTGTAGCTCCCATCCAGCAAATAAAGCTGTGGGGTTTTTTTGTTTACTCTTCGCCTCTGTTAGGCTACGTTCACACTGCAGGTCTTAATGTTTAATTCCGATTTTTTGATCAAATCCGATTTCTTTGTCTGCTTGTTCACACTACAAATAAAACAACGCGCTCTGTTTAGACTCAGACCAAACAGTATTGTTTGAATGATGGCCCTTAATATAAAGACTTGTTTCGGACTTTACGTTTCCCAATTTTGCTTTAAGTTTTAAAGTTATTTTGTTATTTACATATGGCCTAATAATTATCCTTATTGCTGTTTTAGAGGAGCAGTGCTTCAAAGGATAGTTGCAGATTTCTGTCAGAATCTGCAGATTATACAGTACAAATAAAATGTTCATGTTTCTCCAACATTGTCTTCCCAACAGTTTCACTGACATCTACACGGGATGGCCAGGAAGCGTTCACGATGTCTTCTCGGGCTCTTCTCCGGCGCTGATAATTGGCGTCTGTCTTGTGTCAGTGAAGTAGAAGATGGATTTAAGGTGACATGGCCATTCAAACAGCAGTCGCTTTCTAAAACATTAGATATGTATCGAATTCAGTACCACATACGAAAGTGACCTGGGTCGGATTTGAAAATATTGGATTTGTGCTGTTCACACTGTCATACCATGATCGGATATGGGTCGCATAGGGTCAAAAAAGTCAGATTTGATGCGCTTTCCCCTGCAGTGTGAACGTAGCCAAAGTCTGCATTTGGGTCCTCCAATGCCAGCACACAGCCTGTTCATGACAAATGCAGCACATAACAGCAGGGTGCAAGGTGCTAGCAGGCATCTACACGGTACGCCATAACCAAGTGGCCGGCTTAGTATACAGAAACATCTGTGCTGAGTGTGGCCTGGAAGTCAAACTGGGAGAGTTGAAGGTAGTTGAGAATGACCGAGCTAAGATCCTGTGGGACTTCTGAATGACAGCAACATCAGGAAGAAGGAACACGAAAAGCTGGAGAAATACCAAGGGCTCAGAGAAGATGTGGAGGGTGAAAATAACAGTGGTCCCAGTGGTAATCAGAGTGCTTTGTGCAGTGACTCCCAAGCTAGACGAGTGGCTCCAGCAGATCCCAGGATCAACATCTGAGATCTTTCTAGAAGAGCACAGCCCTAGGAACAGCTAAGATACTGCGCAGGACCCTCAAGCTCCCAGGCCTCTGGTAGAGGACCTTAAACGATAGACCGCCCGCAGGGGCGAGAGGGGAATTTTTAATGACCTTGTGTGGGTGTGTCCTGTCAACTCTCCCACCTTGGTGAGCTTTGTCTGGTGGCTGCTTGCTCCTCCTCTGTGAAGTGTGTGTGTTTTGGTGATTTAGCCGTTTTCAGTTACTTTTCAGTTTAGTAAAACTAGAAGTGCTAGAAAACCTAAAAGTCAACCAAACACGGGGGCCAGTTTAGCTCAGTGGAAAACAGCGAATTGAGTTCGAGTCCAACCTGCGGCCCTTTGCTGCATGTCTTCCCCGTCTCCCTCTTCCTCTGCACTTTACTCTTCATTTTCACTATTACTATCCAATAAAAGGCAAGGTGCCTTGTTTCTTTGAGGATTTCTCCAAAATGTGATGATCAGAGTTATGGATGGTCTGGTATGATAAGTGGTTTTGTTTGGAGTTGTGCAGAACTTGTCTGTGTCACCATTTCAGAGAATATGATCAAGAGATGACAATAGCCAAATTGTCCAGCAGGTGCCACTGTGGAGATGGTTTCAGATTGTTTTGAATCGTCAATACAAGCACAAACACTTCATTATTTTTTTTTCTTTCTTCTTCTTTTTGTCTCACAACATGTGCATCTGTTTCAGCTAAGAGCTCCACGTCTATTTCGGGTTTCAAACTGCCGTCAGCCAAAACTTTTCAAGTTGAGATGAAGCAAAAAGTGTGACCAGAACTCTCTGTTTCCACCAAGAATTTCCCCTTACAGGATGTTAAGCGTCTCTGTGTTTGACAGCTCGCATCAGTTTTTCTCATATATCTAACAGGGTAGTTTTGTGAGGCTGAAATGACACAATTCAACGTGGAGTACATTATCTTGTCATACTGGATTCTTGCACTTTGGGAAGCAGTGACAAAACAATTTTGGGGAAATGTTGCACATGCTACATGTATTGTGATGCTAAATTTAGAAATTGCCTAAATGTTCCAAACCAATAATTTCCACACAAGAGCGAGAGGTGAATAAAAAAGCAAAAGTGCAATAGACATCCAACTTTACAGCATTAGCGTGCAATCTTAATTAAACCATCACCAGTACTTGTTTGTGATCTGCTAAAACAACTACTGATGATAATTAGTTACTTGCTCATTATCATCACTAAACTTCACCTCTCCACCAAGTTTGGTGCAATTTGAAGCATGCTAATAAAAACTGTCTCACCAAGAACATGGCTCGATGTGTGATACAAATTACACAGTGGAACTCTATAATTTTATGAGTCTGTTAGTTAGCACTATTTAGCTTACATGTATTTTATGACTTCAGCTCGCTAATCAAACTACATAATAACATAATGTAATTAAAAAAACAAAAAAACATCACAGCTGCCAAAGCTTGCTGCATCCATGTGGTATATGTTATCCATTGCTTTAACATGCCCGAATTGCAGCATTTAACCACTTAAGTTGAAAGTAAATACTTATATACCATAAACCAGTAGCATGTACAGAAAATTAGCGGATGTAACCCCCCCTTCATGTCTCTGCACTCTATAGAACTGTAAGCAATACTTAAGCAAAACAAACAACAGAACACTATAAAAATACTTGACTACACATGCCATATTCTACATATACATACTTCAGAACTGTATTACTGGCAAACATTATGTAAGATAATGAAATGAAAGTACTTCTCCTGCAGAAAAACGTTCCACATTGGTGTTATATGGTTTACTGTGTTACTGTATTCCTACAGTATTACTAGCATTACTATTGCTGAGCATTGAGCTTGTTTTAAATAATTCATATTCTGTTCAGTGCACAGTGCTCATCGCTTGAGCACTGTGTGACATAGCTGTCAATATCTATAGTGGGGAAAAAACTGAATGAAAAACGAAGGTGGTGTATTAGCAAACCAGCTGAACTTTGTAAATTTGGTAAACCAAGTGATTCCTCAGACAAGTTAATCTGAAATTCTACATAAAGTAATGAAATGCTGGGGGAACCTGCACCTATTCACCTGGTGGTTTTATTAAGCCAAACAGAGCATTAGTTCCCCTCGCCATCGTCATAGTTTTCATTATAATGTTCTGAATGATTGATTCAAACTTTCTTACATGTTGGATATGTTGACCAAAGTGGTTAGTAAGAGAAAGCTCATCTTTTATCATGATAATAGAGTTTCCATCTACTTGCCAATTCCAGCTCTGTTTTGTCGCTAAACACAGCTCAGATCAGTAGATGCAAAGCCAGCAGCAGTTGGCCCTGCATGCTAATCATCAGACCAGAGGTTTATCCCCAGTGCACAAGCCCAAACAAAGAACTGTAAGCTGCTGGCTCTAAGCTTGAGAAATTCCAGCCGTCGTCAACCAGCCATGGACACTTTCCTGAGAACGCCTACTCCATACTCTTACCACGCAGAAATAATTCTGTTTCTAGTAACAATAACCATCTGTGGTCACAAGATGGCAGTAATGCATGAATGCAAACAGCCATGAGAGAAATTTAATGACAGAATGCTATGTGTAGTGAAACAAGATGGTTTAATTTGCTTTAATTAATGTCTGCTTTTGATTTCACTAGACAAGCACTGCTTGCCTTGCATGCCCTGAAAGAACGCCACTGCCATAAACTAGTGGAGTGCGGATCAATACTAAATATAAATATAATACAAAATATCAATTACTCCGATACCAGATATTTATGTTTTAGAATCGATTCTCATAAAAATATATATTTTGGCACTTTGTGGTAAATTTGTACTTTATGAGTAACAGGAACACAGTAGCTGTATTACAAGGATTGTCTAAATGATTGGTAAGAACTACTTCTTCTTCCGCCTGTCATAGTGATCTGCGAAATACAGCTGTGTAAATGCGTCACAGGTCGCTCACTCAGTTGATGAGTGGAGTCATGTGTGGAGCTATTTCAGCTCCACTAACAGCCGAGACGCGGTTTGTGACAAATGTAGCTTAACAATTGTAGACTGCAAACCTTGTCAAACAGAAACAAAAGTAAATTATAACACAGAATATGATGATGAGTTTATGATGAGGCAAACTGAAGAGGAGGAGAGGGACAGGTGCTGCTGGGGCGAGACAAACATAGCTCGCGGAGTCCTTTGGTGCTGCAGGCAGGCACTATCTATCCAGGTACAAATGAAATGTGGAGCTGTTGGCTGCGTGTAGCACTGGTGCTGAATTTTGGAAAGTGACTTATGTCTAGGTTTTTGTGTCTGTGTTTAAATGACGGGAATAAAGAAAAAAGTCTCATTTGTTGAAATTGTAGTGCATACTGATACAAAAATATCAGATCAGTATTGCCAATACCTGTCTGAATGTTACTTGGTATTAAACATCGCTACTGTTCCATAAACCATACTGAACTGAAGTAATCTGGGAAAGTACAGGAAATGATAGAATTTCATCATAATATCATGTCTAATCTCTCTCTTTAAAACGCTAAAATGTTTTTTTGTTTTTTTTTTGTTTTTTTTTTGCCTGTCCCGTTTGGCTCTTTTGCCATCAGAATTGTTGTGATTTACTTTACCAAATTGACCATCCCAGCCTTGCCGTAATGGTCCATTTGATTCACCTTTTATTGTTTATTTTATTTTCACTTACTGAATACGAGACAGACTTGACTGGGGGAAAGAAGGGGAGAAAGAAAGAGGGAAAGAGAAACAGCTGAGAAGAGGGACAGGGGAGAAGGGCAAAAAACATAAACCAACAGAATGAGCAGAAAAAAAAAAAGAGAAAAAAAAATGCATATATCGATCACCTGGATCACCTGCTGAGAAAGAAAAAAGAAAACAAGCAGAAGAGAACAAGAGTAATAGAATAAACAACATCACAATGATATATGGGAATATGACAGTAAATACTAAATATTAAACATTATTGTGCAGCACATAAGATCAACAGAACACAGTGTGCTTTGAGGTAGGAGCCAAAAGGGTGTAGTTTGTGGGTGTGATCACCCGTGTGTACACCTGTGAGCATGGACGCGCTTGTTTTGTTTTTTTTAAAAGGTTCCTTCATGTAATGATCTGCTAGAGGGTGTGGGGGGGCCACAGCCCCGTCCTCCAGGGCATGAAGCAGGTATGGAGGAGATCAAAACTCCAGACATCCAGAGGCCCCCAGAACACAAGAGACCAAGGAAGACCAACAGAGGGGCAGCCGCGCCACTGTCCCAGTAAGAGCTGAGGAGAGTCCCAGATGAGGGCTCACTCAGCAGCCGCGGAGCAGAAGCCAGGGGGAGTTGCAGTGACGCGCCCGTGAGCTCCGCCGGCAGCCAGCTGTGCCTGAGTGACCGAGCCCCAGGCCGAGAAGCCGGGGGCACCCTACCTCCGAAGTGGCCCGAGCGAGCCCCAGGCTCCAGGCCCCGATAAGCGGTTGCCAAGGAGTGAGCCGGTGTGTACCCGGACGCCCATCCCCGGACACAAAGAACCACCAACGATGTCTGAGGGAGTCTGCCACTGGCAGGGGAAGTGGTGGTGGGGGGAGAAAGGCCTCCAAACCTTGGAGGGCCTAAGATGTCCCCAGAGAGGTGGCGCCTGACACCCAACCTGACATATAGACACAGAAATACAGGCACACACAGATACAAACATCCATTCCCACCCTCATGCTCTCATATGCACTTACTCCACACCAACGTGGAGACAGACATGAAGAGACGCTGTACACACGATCACACTCCCCAAGCGTACTCTACGAACCAGGTCTAGGTACCCTTGCCCCTGGAGGGGGGAACTACACCCAGACCCAGGTGGTGTTACCCTTTTCCCTGCGGTGGGGGGAGGCAGACCGCCCCGACTCCGCAGCAGCAGGGAGGCCCCACCCTCCAGACCGCAGTCGGACGGCCAACTCCTCCTCCTAGCCCCTCCGCTCCAGCAGGCCGCAGAGAATGGGGGTGAGAGAAGACTCCAAACCTCCCTCCACCCGCTCATTGTGGTGTTGATGCATATGTGTTCTAAGGTGCAATTAAAACCCAGGAGGGCATGGAGCTACCTGCCAGAGAGCAGCAGGTAAGCGCATAGTCCCTCCTGCTAGCCCTCAATGTCTACGTGTATTTAAAATTGAGAGGTGGGCAACGACGCCAGGGGTGAGGTGTACACCCTGATGGTAATTTGGATTCCATGTATCGTGCCCACCCCCAAGATCCTATATGTATGTGTAATGAGAGTGTGAGTAATGTGAATGTCTAAGTTGTGGGATAAAATTGAGGCAGAGGCAGCCAGAAGGGGACAGAGGGGGGTAGCCTCCTCTGCACCCTGGTGACATACCCCTACTCCAAGGTCCTGCATGTGTGGGTGGTTGTGGTGGAGCGGGAAGGGGGAGGCAGCTGGAGATGGGGAGGAAAGGAAGGGAGGGGCACAAACACTTCAAATCTTTCATGAAGCCTTGCTTTGCTCATCATGGTGACACCTTCACTGGAGATCTGTATCTCATCATTGCCATAGTTATGTCACAGTGTAGCTGGAAGCTGAGCCAAAATCCAGATTAAAGGGCAAACTTCATAAATCGCAAAACTGACCTTTATCTTCTGAAGCAGAAAATCCACATTTATGGCAGCGCGTGTAAACGCAGCGACCTCACGCTCTCCTGAAAATGCGATGTTTTGTTCGTCAAGTAAGTGTCTTTCTGCAAGTGTTTCTCGCCAGTCCACGTCGGAATATGTGTACAGTCGTCAGGCTCTCTTACACATTCGGAGAAGCAAGATTTGCCAAGTTTTGAACACTAACGTTGAGATGCTAAGGGAGATAGGATTTCTGCGACAGCCTGCTAGCTGGCCTAGCAACTCACCGGACTCGCCTGCTAACCCTCCCCGGGCAAGGAGGTGTCGAAAGCGGTGCGCTAGGACAAGGAAGCGGGGCAAGCGCGGAGGTGTCCGAGTCAGGCTTGAGGCTAAGCCAACTCGCCCAGCCATACCATCGATCCTCTTAGCCAACGTACGATCTCTGGACAATAAAATGGACAACATACGACTTCTGAGATCAGCGAATCGCAAAGTAAGTGACTGTTGTGTGCTAGTTTTCACCGAGACATGGCTTAATGACAACATTCCGGACTCGGCCATACAACTGGAGCAGCTAGCATGCTACAGAGCCGACAGGGCTCTCATAGACGGAGGCAAGACCCGAGGTGG
Source organism: Copadichromis virginalis (assembly GCF_057382275.1). Lineage (NCBI taxonomy): Eukaryota > Metazoa > Chordata > Actinopteri > Cichliformes > Cichlidae > Copadichromis > Copadichromis virginalis. The sequence goes on from NC_140620.1 coordinate 28,758,200, forward strand.
CGGGGTCTGTGTTTACATCCGTGACGAGTGGTGTCGTGATGCCACTGTAGTACGCAAACACTGCTCATCACTGGCGGAGTTCATGATCGTGAAGTGTCGCCCTTTCTATTTGCCCAGGGAGGTAAGCTCGATCTTGTTGGTCGCTACCTATATACCTCCATCTAGCAACAACAGCGATAGAAATGCGGCGCTGAACGAACTGTATCAGGCCATCAGTGAGCAACAAACAGCACACCCAGACGGTTTCATCATCCTCGCAGGAGACTTTAATCATGCTGATCTTAAAACTGTTCTCCCAAAGTTTCATCAGCATGTACATTTTCCAACAAGGGGAGACAACATATTGGACTTGGTCTACACACAGGAAAAAGGAGCATACAAAGCCATCCCCCTCCCCCACATCGGCACCTCTGATCACCTCACTGTTATGCTAATGCCAGCATACAGACAGAGAGTGAAGGTCATCAAACCTGTTATGAAAGAGGTAAGAGTGTGGCCACAGGAGGCCACCTCTGCTCTTCAAGACTGCTTTGGGTCAACTGATTGGGACATATTCAAGGAAGCAGCCACCTACAATAACATCATAGACATCGAGGAGTACACAGACACGGTGAGCTCATACATCACCAAATGCATTGATGATGTAACACAAGTGAAAAGTATCACAACTCGAGCCAACCGGAAGCCATGGCTAACAGGAGATGTCCACAGGCTGCTGAAGGCCAGAGACAAGGCCTTCAGAGCTGGGGATGAAATAGGCCTGAGAACAGCGAGAGCCAACCTGTCCCGTGGCATCAGGAAAGCGAAACAGGACTACACACACAAGATAACCTCCCACTTCAATGATAGCAAGGACGCAAGAAGCCTATGGCAAGGCATCCAGGCTATTACAGACTACAAGCCTGTAGCGCGTAGCTGTGAGAGCGACACCACTCTGCTCAACAACCTGAACAGCTTCTTTGCACGATTTGAAGCACAGAACAACACACGCCCACAGAAAACACCACCACCTCCACACGACCAGCCTCTGTGCCTGTCTGCTGCCAGCGTGAAGAGGACACTCATCACCATCAACGCCCGGAAAGCAGCGGGTCCAGATAACATCCCTGGTAGTGTGCTGAAAGACTGCGCAGAGGAGCTGAAGAATGTCTTCACAGACATCTTTAACACCTCCCTGAGGCAAGCCACTGTCCCATCATGCTTCAAGACTGCCACCATCATACCTGTGCCAAAGAAACCATCCCCAGCCTGTTTCAATGACTACCGCCCCGTGGCACTGACACCCATTATTATGAAGTGCTTTGAACGACTAGTCATGTCACACATCAAATCCACCCTACCTCCCACCCTGGACCCACACCAGTTCGCATACAGAGCGAAACGATCCACAGAGGATGCAATGTGCTCTGCCCTCCACCCAGCCCTAACTCATCTGGACAAGAAAGACTCATATGTGAGAATGCTGTTCATAGACTTTAGCGCAGCATTCAACACCATAATACCACAACAACTCATCTGTAAACTGGACAGACTGGGCCTCAGCACCTCCCTCTGCAACTGGCTGCTGGATTTCCTCAGCCAGAGGCCTCAAGCGGTGCGTGTGGGCAACAAGGTCTCAAACAGCATCACCCTGAGCACGGGGGCTCCACAAGGCTGTGTGCTCAGTCCTCTGCTCTTCACCCTGTTGACACATGACTGCACACCAACCTACAGCTCCAACCACCTTGTGAAGTTTGCGGACGACACAACGCTGGTGGGGCTCATCACCAAGGGCGATGAGACCCACTACAGGAAAGAGGTTGAGCTCCTGACCACGTGGTGCAGAGACAACAACCTCCTGCTAAATGTCAGTAAGACCAAGGAGATTATTGTCAACTTCCAGAGAGGCCACACCTGTCACCCCCCATTGACCATCGACGGCGCTGCGGTGGAGAGGGTGAGCAGCACCAAGTTCCTGGGGGTGCACATCAGTGAGGACCTCTCTTGGACCACCAACACAGCATCACTGGCCAAGAAAGCACAACAGCGCCTCTACTTCCTGCGCAAACTCAAGCGGGCAAGTGCTCCACCACCCATCCTGACTACATTCTACAGAGGCACTATTGAAAGTATCCTCTCCAGCTGCATCACTGTGTGGGGCGGTAGCTGCACTGACTATAACAGAAAAGCTCTACAACGCATTGTGAGAACAGCTGAGAGGATAGTTGGTGTACCACTCCCCTCCTTGCAAGACATTTACACCACTCGCCTCACCCGCAAAGCCATCACAATTGTCAACGATGCAACCCACCCCGCGCACTGTCTGTTCAGCCTCCTGCCCTCTGGAAAGAGATACAGAAGTCTCCACTCCCGCACTACCAGGCTCACCAACAGCTTCATCCACCAGGCTGTGAGACTGCTGAACTCTCTTCCCTCCCGACTCCCAGCCAGCAGAATCACCAGATTGGCAGAAGTATAGGAAGACAGATTGGACTCTACTCCCCCTCACCCACGCACACTCTCCAACAAAGAAACACTCTCTGAACCAAGAACTGAAAACATTCCTGACTTGCATTGCAATTGCACACACCTGCAACTATATATATATTTTTAGTATTCTTTTAGCACTATTTATATTATTATATTACTATTTATTACCTTATTGTTAGGGCTGTTTTTGTTGTGCATCTGCACCTTATTGTTGTCAATGTCTACGCATGGGACAGTGTGAAACGTAATTTCAATTCCTTTGTATGGCAAGTACATTTGAAGAAATTGACAAATAAAAGTATTCTATTCTATTCTATTGTATTCTATTCTAAATGCACAAAGGGCCAAAATAAGACAGAAATAAAACAGGAAACAAACACTGAGACAGAGACTAAGATGCACAAACTTGACAGGGACAAAAAAGAAAACAAACATGAAGCTGAAACCAGCTAAACACATGTGACACAGGGTTCATAAGAACAACAGGCAAATTTTTACTCAAACACAAAGTCCCCAGAGAGATGCATGCTTCACTACCACAAACCTATCATCCAGGGGAAGGACAAAGAGCCCAAAACAGTAAGTAGTTTATCTGTAATTCTGTTTTTATAAATTCCTTCACCTTCTTTTACTTTGTGTTTGTAAGTGTGGCTTTAAAAGGACAATACGAGATCTAGTAAGGCTATAATTAGGTAACATGTTCTTATTCTTATGAGGTAGGCCTGATACAGTTTGTTTGCACCATCTACTTTCAAAAAGTTTAAAAAGAAGAAAGATCAGAAACTAACAGAGATCAGTGGAATTATTTCCTCTCCTCAATCTAATCCACTGACCTTAAGTGTTACTCTAATTTAAAAGCTTTGTGAGCTCCTGATGTCATTTCAGTGTTAGAATTCATAGACACTGTTGTGTCTGACACTTTACTATCAGGTTGAAGAAACCTTTTGTATTTCCCATCAGTTTCAGTGCAGTGTTTTCACACGTAAAGAACAACATGGGGAAATTCTGTAATTCTTCACCAACGTGTCTGATCAGATTAGTGGAATAAAGAAATATTTATGGCTTTTTAACTTATTGCAATTATTTTCTGTTAGAAAAAATTAAAACATTTAATTGTAAACTGATTTGGTTACTACAAATTTGTGTATGAACATATAAACTCTGTCGTTTCTTGCATGGTGAACTTCACAGTCACCATCATTATGTGATGTGTTGGTTTAGTGTGTGACCAGCTCAGTTAGAAGAGACTCCCCAATCAGGGCAGCAAACAATACAAACAAACAACAAATCTGCAGAAGCAAAGTTAGTCACCAGAACTATTCTGTTAGCAGACATTTATCACCGATGGCTGGTCTTTGACTCTGACCACACTGCAAGGTGTCACCCCTTATTCAACAGAGCATGTCTGTATCAGAGTGTGCAGATCCTCTCTGGAAACCCTAACTGTAAAGCAGGTCTCAGTTTATTTTTCATAGTAAAAGGAAACCTCAACATCTGTCAGCCTACGAGACCCTCCACAGATTTTTCAGGACTCAGTGAACAAACACCAGAGATTTTTTTTTCTATTTGTGGACTAGGTAGAGGCACAGGACTCTCTCAGCCAACATAGGACCCCAAAACTACAAGCTCGACATCAATATTGTATCTAGATCAGCTCTCTCAAGTTACTGAAGTAATTATGTGCTTAAGAATGCATTCTTCGGGTGGCCAGAGAGAAAGGCCAGATTCTATGGTGTGGGGCGAAGATAATGTTTTTTTTCGGATTACTCCCGACTAACCATGGACCGGTGTGTGTCCTTTAAACAAATCAAGTTGGAGTTGAGGGAAAGAGGAGTGGAATACTCCCTGCTCTACCCTGCCACTCTAGAAATAAAACATAATGGAGCAAGGCACAGATTTTCTTCACCTGAGGAGGCTTCAAAATTCATTAAGAACCCCCCCCACGCACACACACGCACAAACGCATCCTCCAACCGTTTATGCATGGACGATGAATACAGAGTTTATCACGCAACATCAAAGGGATGTGCCTTTTTTCACGTCACGCTGTGCGCCACGTTATTGTTTACATGAGATGAATTGCAGAATGGCAGATGGAGACAAAATACTGTTACTCTGACTATCTTCAGGTTTTACAGCTTACATATACACACGCAGTTCCTGTCCCTCCATTTAGAAAGGCAGAGGCATCACAGTGTGATTATTTTACATGTAGTTGTTTTTCCCCTGTGTAATAATATTCAACATTGCTATCAATACATTTTTCAAAAAAAATGCCTCTCTGTGCAAAATGGGTTCAAAAACATAAACAGCTGTGGGATCCTGTTAGTCCGTGATTTGAACGGGGAACAAATTGTGGCAGGATCAGCCTGATGTTATTTTTATCCCACTGTAACTTTACTGTATAAAGAGCTAACATCTCCAAAATGTCAGGAGTAGTTAGTCATTACAACAAGTGTTTGTGAAATAAAAATCAAGAATGTGGGATACTGTTTGTCCGTGATTTGAAGAGCCCAGCGCGTGCTCCGGACGAAGGGAAAAGCAATTACGCAGGGGAGACCTACCTTGGCACTTCTGCAGGTGAAGCCAAAGGGAAGATACACTGTAAAAAAAAAAAAAAAAAAAAAAAAGTGCTGTTTTTACAGGAAAACCCTGGCAGCTGGGGTTACCAGGGACTTCCTGTAAAAACGCTTTACAGATGCAACTTGTAAATTGATTTACAGTGAATGAATCTCAGATTAAAACTGTTAAATCTACAGGAAAAAGAAGTTAATTTCACACATAGATGTGATATATAAATACACTACTTCCTGTATCTTTTACAAGTAATAAATGCTTTTTGTGGATCATTAACTGCAAAATTAACAGGGAAATATCGTACAAAGAACTAATTTAAAATGGTAGAACTACGGTGAAACTGTGCATATTAAATGGAGCTGCTCTGTAAATTATACACAAAATCTATGCTGAATATTATATGTTTTAATGTAAAATTTTAACCATAACCCAGCAAATTTCTTACTGCTACACCTACACCCAAACATGCAAAAATACATCTTGAGAAAACACAAGAGAGGAAAATATCACTTTTGGGAAATTTATTTTGCAGCCACATTCGCAAAATGACAGCAAATGGATCCATTTTTCCAACTAACACAATATGCAAGGCACACAGCAACTACACAATTCAATCAGAATATAGGCTATAAAAGCTGTGGAACATTCCTGCAAAGCAAGAACCATGTTCATGAAACAAGCATTTGTTAGACCCTCCACCAGAAAAAGTTAAATAACCTGTTAAGACTTTAAAACAAAAAACACATATTGTGCCAAAAATGATCATAATCACCGTGCAACGCAACACGCACCCTGCTGTCACCACAACCATGGCCCTGGTAAGAAAACATCAGCAAAACCACGTGGTGAAACACACCTACACATGTGGTCTAGAAACACTGCAGTAGCAGCATGTTGTTTTTTTCTTTTCTTATGTAAATAAAGAACATTCCTACAAAGAAAGAACATCTTCATGAATTGGCTTCATGCATTCGACCAGTAAAAGGTTCCAGTACACATTGTGGAACAAAATTAACAAAATAAAACTAACAGTCCACAGAGAGTCAAGATTTAGGCTTAGCGCCACTCGTGGTCGGCGAGATCCTGAATCAGGGTGAGGACTCGAGGGTTCACACTGAGACGACGCTTTGAGTTTTTGTTCTCTACTTTGGTTCCTTTTTCTGGGTTTATGGAGAAGAAACACCTGTAGAATAAAAATCATATAAAAGTTTATTAAGCATTTTTATAATTGATCAGTTAAAATACATGTACAAAGTAAGTAAAAATTAAGTATATACATATATACACACAGTCATGGCCATGACCACGTTCAAGACAAAGTATAACCAAAATGCTGTGGGGAAGTGAACAATGCATGGTCAAAAATATTGGCACCCTTCTGCAGTGATATGTCACACTTTAGCATTGTTAAAATCCAAAGCAAAGGTTATAGGTAGTCAGACGTCAGTTGACGCTTGGTCTAGCCCTGAGTCTCGGCCAGGCTTGGACCCGGATTCAGACTGTTAATGTATTTTTAAAAAAAAACAAAAAAAAAACAAAAACAACAACAACAAAAAACAGAAAAAACAACTGAAACCGGCTCCAAAGCCGACCGAGACTCAGAGCCAGACCTGGACTCGAACCACATCAAAGCCAGACTCCAGATCCCAGAGTCTCAGTTATGAGAAATAACAAAGCCATATTTGTTCGCCTCTGAAGAAACTCTAAAGTGGAAGCCAGCTCAGATGGATAATGGATGTTGAAATTGTAGTAGCTCCCGAACATGAGGCACAGTGCAGAAATGAAGGAGGATATGTTTGTGCTGACGAGGTTCCGATCAATACTCAGCGTGTATCTTCTTGAGGAATAGCAGGACTGTCCTGTGAACAAATTATTTAACAGGTTATATCAATAAACACGGCAGTCACATGACATTCTATAAAAAGTGCACTTAAAAAGAGAGAGAGAGAGCTATGAAACAGACTTACCACACACGATAATAGTGGGTGTCAGAGACACTTGCTCCAGTTGTACCTCATCTGCCAGACATGTATCTTCAACACAGAGAAGCATGGACTCCTCCTTCTCTTCAAAGTAGCTGAGCAGAAGCAGGACCATCTCTTTCACCACTCTGCGGTCCCCGCATCCTCTGAAGCCTTGCATAAGTCTGAAGGAACACCTTGCTTTTGCTGACAGCAACTGTGGTCAAGTAGTCCAATAGCCTTTTCCCCTTCAAATCCAAATTACGTGTGAATGTCTCTTTGAGGTCAATCCCAGTAAGTTCCTTGAAGTGGACAGACATGCCAAGTTCATCAAACCAAAACGGCCACTCCTCCCTAAGGCATTTGATACTTTTCCCCTGATTGACATGTTGACGTTGTGTGTAGTAAGTGGACTTCATTAGACTTTTTACCTCTTCTGGATTGGCATCAGCTTGCTGGAACATCACCTTGAGTTTTTCCATCTTTTGCTGTTGGCTCTCTGGAGTTTCTTCAAGAGGCAGAAATTCTACATTCCATTTAATGCACCCGTATGTATCCTGCATGGCTGCTCTTTCTTCTAAAGGGATCTCGTCTGTGTGGTCTGAGTCAGTCTGATGTTTTCTTTTTCTTATTTTGGGTGTTGAAGTGCGCCTTACATTTTCAATTCTGTTCTGCAACTGTTTGACAAGTGAAAGGTAGCCTGCGCCAACAATCTCACCCTCTATTAAATCTTGCAGAGAATTGGGATATTTTGCCACCATTTTTCTTGCAACGTCAATTGAATGTTTTCTACCTACATGTGGGCATTTTTCCATCATCTCAGTCACAACAATCCGGACCATTTGCCTCCTCAGTTTTGGGCGAGGCCTTTTCCCCCTCTCAAGAAAATGCATCACTTCTGCAGGAAGTTTACTCCATGGAATTTCAAAGTTGTCATCCCATTGTGTGTCACATCCTGGGCTGCTGGAGGAGGTCGACGATAGACTTTGGGGTGAAAGTGAGAGCAATGACAGCGACTGGGTTGATGAGGCTTCCACAGATGATAGCGAGCTGTTCTCTGGAGTTTGGTCTTTAAATTACAAAACAAATACAATTATGATTCACACTGTATGTCTGTTCATGACCATCTCTGCTTTTGAGTTTGAATAGTTGTTTTTACTTACATTTCTGTTTCCAAGCAGAAAGAAGCTTTCTTGCTTGTACAGGTCTTAATGCTGTCATCAAATCTGCCTCCGTTACGAAGCGTAGATCATCACTTGTCTCAACTCCAATGGACTGCAAGTGCTCCTCCAGGATGTTTTTGTTCACAGCTTGAAGTTCTGGTAGGACTTCCGTGATGGCGACATCTAGGAAGGTTCGCTCTGAGTCACTCATACTTGCACTGAAGAAGAAATGCCACATCCAAACAAAATAGAAAATCACATACAGTTCATACACTTGATGGAGCAGGGTATGGATCAGGTGACACTTATATTAATGTTAAACTATTTACAGTGAGAAGTGAGCTATTAGTTGGACATTATTTTGCCACAATACTATGCTTTAGTGGAATGATTCGGTATCCTTCAAGAATGTATGATACCAAAGGATAGAAATCAGGCAGGTCATTAATGTTGATACACTGTAACCCAAGACTGTCCTTTGTCACAGAATACAGATGGTATTCTGAGAGGAAGATGCCTTTGTGGATATCCATTAGAACATACACAGATGTGTCATTTTGAATCAAGATGAGTAGAAGTTCACCAAACTCCGTACACTCGTCATTTCTGTACACAAGAAACTGTCCCTTTTTATATGCAGTGCCCTTGTACTGAATGTCTGTGGTAACTGTGGTATTGCTTTCTGAAAAAGCTAACTCCCTGACCGCATGCTGAATAGTGTCACTGTAGAGGTTGGGATAAAACGCACAGCTCTCCTTGACTTGCAGCAGTTCACGGCATTCTTGCCCTGCTAAAAGATAAGCCTGATACATCTGATGACGTGTTGACAAAGTTTGACAAATATTTTTGAAGCTTTTCAAGTGTCTGGCACATCTTTTGAAGTAACTGTGTTTACATTCAAACCTAAGCGTCCATAACCTCATCAATGGACCAAATTTCAACAACAGTGCTGAATAATGGCGCAAATAGTGGTGCTTGGGTTTTAGTTTAATTCCAGGAAACAACATCTCTCTCATCTCCAAATATTCTTGGATCAAAATGTCAGCGAATGCTATCTGGGACAAGGAAATGCTCTGAGCACAAATAAGATCCACAATGTCTTTCAACTGGAGAGCTAACTGCCATACTTCATCCTCATGGTTTTGTACTTTGTCACCAATCAAAACTGGCAGCAATCTCAAAAGGTTCCAGTTTTGAACGGCTTGCCCTGATAATTTGGATCCGTCAGGTTTGACAGTACATGGCTTTGTAAGTGCTTCGGATCCTTTATATTTAAACTGTTTAATGCGTCTGTTTAAAAGGGAGTATGTGAACCATTTTTTCTTTTTTATAATGTTCTTCAGGTACAGTGCTAGATCATATGACACAACTCCTTCAAAGAGGTCATGACCTAGACAAGGTGGGAGACCAGGCTGGGATACATGAAAAGACTGAAGGGTATTGAAGATGGAGTTTACCTTTATTCCTCTGACGTCTTGGATAGTTTCAGACTGGAGATCAGCAACAGCCCCGTCATATGTCTCTGGAGTGCGTGGAGGACCACAGGCATTCGGATCAGCATAAAACTCCCTTCGTGTTACTTCACAGTACCTGCAAAAATATTGAGAGCAGCTGAAGTTTTCTGTAAACCCTCCTATGCAATGAGAACCCAAGTTGTCCCCAGCAATACAGTAAAGACCCCCTTTTACTGTTTCTCCATCTACATCTATTCCATCTGTCTCCAAGGATTTCAGATCTGCCAACAACTCTGAGAAAACTTTGGCTATTCCAAAACGCTTGAAGTCATTCTCAACACACAACAAGACTAAAAACATGTTATCTGTATTTGAACGCAAATGAATGGGTAAATTTGCTAATGACAGATAGAATGCAAGAAGTTTGTGTGCCTTTTTAGCAGAACCCAGGGGATTCACTACCTCAAATGAATCTTGGTACAAAATCAGTTTGAGGCTTTCAGGGTTTTCATTAAAGAACTGGTGACATTTGAAAATTTTGCCATCATATAAATCCTTAAAAATTTCTACATCAGGACCCCCAAACTGTTGTGACTGTGTATTAATCCATAACTGTGACTCTAAAAAGCTCTTCAGGGTTTCTCCAACTGGTATGTAGTAAGCACATTTTTCTGTCATGTTTTCATCCATTCCCAATGGCACTTTCTTGGGTTCTGTGTATTTAAACATTTTTTTGAATGTTTGATTTCTGGTGTGTGTTGTTCCTAGTTGTCCCTGATGGCAAGCAGAGAACAAATCTGACTCTTAAATGCAGTCACAGATTTTAGTGACTGCTTCATCTGATAGGTTCATTTCATTTTTTAGTAAACAACTTACCTTATTAATTGTGTAGGCTTGACCCAATTCGTGCACATTCTGCATTTTCTCAGCAATACTCTGTATAGTAGAGGCAGGAATTAGCAGCTGTCCTTGCAGTTTAAGGTAAAAGAGACACATGTTTCTGAGATAAGAATGACTATCCTTCTCTGGCATATCACTGGCTGAACTAGCAGATGGCATGGCTTCATGTGTGTTTTCTGAATATTCTGTACTGTCATTTGGGGGCTGAGGATGAGATTCCTTGTACATGTCATCAATACCATCTGGGGAACAAGCTTTATGCTTCCTACACATGTGAGAAGTAAATGATGACTTTTTTGTAAACATATGCTTACAACCACTTACTGGACATGACACAGACCTGCCCTCTGCAATATGATCGTTTAATAAATCCATTGGCTGTCCCTGACGCTGTTTCAGGACAAGAACCCGGTAACTGTACCACAACAAATCTTCCAGGAGTAACAGAGCCGCAGACAGACAATAACAACATAGAGGAGGATTTGACGCTCTCAAGACAACTTGAAGAAATAACAGTAAAAAGTGGAGAAGAACCGGGAGACCAATCCTTCTCACAAACCTCTGATGTGGAAAGTGAGAGCGATGACGAGCGAAGGGAAAGCGAGGAAGAAAATTAATCAGAAAGCTACCTAAGTGCAAGTGATAGTGAAGAATCACCCATTTCGACTCCTGTGGAGATTTCTCCTACAGATGATCCTGCAAGACGAGATGATGTGGATCCACAAACAGGGATTTTTCTTAACAAACAGCATCCTGCAATGGAGGAGTTGGTCAATGAAACAACAAAAGGGGGAAGGAAAAGAAGTGTCTCGATGGCGTCTTATAGCAGAGATAAGAGAAAAGACAATCGATCCAGCCCTTCGCAAGGTAATGTTGAATCTACAATGTTCCCTCCCTCTACCGAATAACCTCCTATTACATAAATATGAGTACTCTTAAAATAATAACATGGAATGTTAGAGGGTTACAATCAGAAAGATACAGAAAAAGGAAAGTTGAAAATTTATTAAAGCTAAATTATGAAATTCTCTGCCTACAAGAGATGAGACTGAAAAGTGACAATGATATATCTGCACTAACTCAAATGTGGTGTCCGGGGCACTCAATTTCAATCGGGGAGGATAGTGCAGATGGAGTTGGTATCTTTTTTAAAGACTCAAATGTGAACATAATAAAACGAAGAGACATTATTCCTGGAAGACTTCTTGTTCTGACTGTTGTCAAATTTGTACATGTTTGATTTGTTTGGTTAGTGCACTGGCCCTTTAAGAGAAAGGCATGGTCCGTGTGCAGACGGGGGAAGTGTAAGAAAGAATCAGACAATCGACTGAATGTGATCTATGCTGTGAAAGGCTGATAAAAAGGCATTCCCTGTGAGTATGCATTATTGTTTGGCACTTTTATGTTGATTAATAGCAGTTAATTAGATGCTGTTTTACGCGTGCTAATTTATGGTTCGTAGACAGTTGTTTGGTGTTAGCATTAGCACTTGGTCACGCAGCTCCTCAAGTAATTATTTAATTTGTCACTCATATATACTGTATTTTGTTGTTACAGTTTCACACCTGCCATATAAAGCAAAGTCTAAACCCACTCTGGCGTCAGTGACTTTTGTGTGGAGGTGTTTAACTCCTGGATAGTAGAAAGTGGTTCTACGAGGCCAGTACAGTGAAAAGGGACACCCTACTACAACGATGAAGACTGCATTGTTACACGCTGTATCCAGACCAGCACGACAGACGCAGTGACACCAAGTCAGCATAAATGTGCATTCAATCAGCTTAAAGATGGAGAAAGAAGGATATGAAGTAAGATCCACGACGTCAAAGAAATCTAGCCGCTCTTCCACTGCAAGTGTAATGTTAGCCGCCGCTACTGCCCGCGCTAAAGCTGAAGCTGCCCAAAAAAGAGCTGAGTTTGCAAAGAAGGAAGTTGAGTTTAAAGTAGAAAGAGCCAAATTAGATGCAAAGCTTGATGTTCTAGCAAAAGAAAGTGAAGCTGAGGCCGCAGCCGCTGAAGCAGCTGTCTTGGAGTCTGCTGTTGCAAGTTTTGACATGAGTGATGAGCACCTGAACTTACCAAAGGAGACACAGAGTTCTCATGAGCGAACTACAGACTATGTCAATATGCATCAGGCACGCAGTGATTCAGTCAAATCAAAGGACGTCAAAATAGGAAAAGGCGAGTATGCAAATCGACCTAAGCCACCGGACATGTCACCGGATGAACTGCCCTCAGCACCAAAGGACTATGGCTCCCTCAGACCCCCTGATCAAAGAGATTACTCACCTGAAAGGCAAGGACAACAGTTACACTCTGTTAACTATCAGCAGCACCTCAGCCATGTCTCACCAGGGTTTACACCACCCTCTGCTGGACGTTTTCGGTACTACCCTCCAGATCCAAATTCCTCTAGGGACTCTAATGAGCTTGCCAAATATTTAATGAGAAGTCAGTTGTTAACCTCTGAACTCACCAAGTTTGATGACAAGCCGGAGAACTATTTATCTTGGAAGTCATCTTTCATCAACGCCATTGACACTCTAGAGCTTAGGGCGTCTGAACAAATAGACCTCCTTGTAAAATCACTTGGCGCAGAATCTACCAAGCATGCACATCGCATCAAAGCTGTAAACATAACAAACCCAGCTGTGGCATTAGAGCTAATCTGGGAGAGACTAGAAGAAATCTATGGGTCGCCAGAAGCCATTGAAAGTGCTCTTTTCACCAAGCTTGATCAATTTCCTAAAATAGGGCCCAGAGACAATCAAAAACTAAGAGAGCTGAGTGATCTGTTGCAGGAGATAAATGCAGCGAAACAAGAAGGGTACTTGCATGGACTCTCCTATCTCGATACAGCGCGAGGTGTCGCTCCCATTGTGGATAAGCTGCCGTATGGGATACAAGACAAGTGGATGATGGAAGGCTCACACTACAAACAGCGGCACAGGGTAACCTTCCCTCCATTCACGTTCTTCTTACAGTTCATACAGACACAAGCAAAGGCACGCAACGACCCAAGCTTCAATCTGCTGTCAACCTGCAACTCCGGAGTTAAAAGGGACAAGCTTGGAGATGGTTAAAGCAACAACCGCAGGTCAGTTTCAGTGCATAAAACCAACGTTATAGCCATATCTGAGGAAGGACCGGACAAATGTTGTCCTGTGCACAACAAACCTCACGCCTTACAACAGTGCAGAAGTTTCAGAGAAAAGCCAATTCAGGAACGAAAGGCAATATTAAAGCAACACAACATCTGTTTCAAGTGCTGCGCTTCTAACAAACACGTAGCTCGCGACTGTCAAACAGAAATCAAATGCTCTGAATGTAACAGTGATAAGCACCCAACAGCTCTGCATTCAGATGTTCCCCACCTTCCCAAAGCTCTTCAGCCTGCAACAAGTCACGGCGGGGAGAAACGAGAATTAAAAGAGACTGCAGTTGTTTCAAGTTGCACTGAGGTATGTGGGGAAGGATTTTCTGGGAAATCTTGCTCAAAAATATGCCTAGTTAACGTTTACCCTGCCAACGATCCTAGTAAACGCCAGAGAATGTACGTCATGCTAGATGACCAGAGTAACGTTTCACTAGCACGCTCTGAGTTTTTTGACATGTTCGAGGTTAATGGTAAGGCAGAGCCATACACCCTCCAGACATGCAGTGGCGTAGGTCTCACTTCTGGCAGAAGAGCCTCTGGGTATATGATAGAGGCAATCGATAGCTCCCTCGCTATTCAGCTGCCCATGTTAATTGAATGCAACATGATTCCTAACAAAAGAGAGGAAATTCCCACTCCCTCCGCGGCTTATGCACACAGTCACCTCAAAGGCATAGCACACAAAATACCACCCTTAGACAGTGGTGCAGACATTTTGCTGTTGCTTGGAAGAGACATTTTGAGAGTTCACAAAGTGCGCAGTCAGATCAATGGTCCGCACAATGCACCATACGCACAGAGACTGGACTTAGGCTGGGTGATAATAGGAGATGTGTGCTTAGGCAATACTCATAAGCCTTCCCAGGTCTCTACCTTTAAGACTCACGTTCTATCGGATGGAAGGCCAACTCATTTTTCCCCGTGCGAAAGCCACTTTACTGTCAAGCCAGACACCAGTCTCTTAAATCGACACTTAGTACTTGGTGGTTCAAACATAAAGGACAGAACACAAAACAGAACTATAGGAAACAATGTTTTCTGCCAGACCAAGAACGACAATAAGCTTGCACCCTCCATGGAAGATCTGCACTTCCTGAATATCATGGACAATGAGTGTTTCCAGGATGAGTCACAAAGCTGGGTGGCTCCACTGCCATTTCGCCAGCCCAGAGCATTGCTGCCTAACAATTGCCGCTACGCACTCAATCGCCTCAAGTCACTTGAACGAACTCTAGACAAAAACCCAAAAATGAAAGTTCACCTGATAGACTTTATGCAGAAAATGTTGGACAATGGGCACGCGGAGCTCGCACCCCCAGTACAAGAGAACAAAGAGCGTTGGTACCTGCCCTATTTCGGAGTGTACCATCCTCAAAAGCCGTCACAAATCCGAGTGGTATTTGACTCCAGCGCGCAGTTTGAAGGTATGTCGCTCAACACAGTGCTGTTATCAGGACCTAATCTGAACAACAGTCTATTAGGTGTGCTAGTGAGGTTCAGAAAACATCCAGTCGCAGTAACCGCAGATATCCAGCAAATGTTCTATTGCTTCCTGGTGCGTGAGGACTGCAGAGATGTACTGAGGTTTGTCTGGCACAAAGACAACGATCCACAGAAAGAGCTCGTGGATTACAGAATGTGCGTGCATGTATTTGGAAACAGCCCCTCGCCTGCTGTGGCCACATATGGTTTGAGGAGGGCCGCGCAAAAGGGAGAAGCCAAATACGGGTCAGATGTCCGCAATTTCATTGAGCGTGATTTTTATGTGGATGATGCTTTAAAGTCTGTCCCCACCGGACAGGATGCTATCGACCTCCTGAAACGGACACAAGACATGCTAGCAGACTCAAACCTTCGCCTCTTAAAAATAGCATCAAATAAGGTTGAAGTGATGGACGCATTCGCACCTCAAGACCGAGCCAAGGATCTCCAAAATCTGGATCTGTTCAAGGATGAACTCCCAGATCAGCGCAGTCTTGGAATAAAGTGGAATATAATGGAGGACTATTTCACTTTTCACATTCCTCATGCTGAAAAGCCATACACACGAAGAGGAGTCCTTTCAACTGTGAACAGTGTGTTTGACCCGCTTGGGTTTTTGGCCCCAGTCACCGTTCGAGGACGTCTGCTTCTAAGAGAGTTGTCGCTACAGACAACAGAGTGGGACTCACCTCTCCCAGAGGATCTGAGAGGCAGATGGATAGAATGGCAACAGTCCCTCCAATGCCTCAGCAAAGTCAACGTTCCACGCACTTACACTAAGATGTCACTGTTACAGGCTAAATGTGTAGAACTTTGTGTCTTTTCAGATGCGTCCATGAAGGCAATATGTGCAGTTTCATACCTCAAGGTCACCACTGGGGATGGCAAGACAGAGGTTGGGTTTGCCCTAGGTAAGGCACGACTCGCTCCACAGCCAGAGCTCACTGTACCTAGGCTCGAACTCTGCGCCGCAGTAATGGCGGTTGAAATGGCAGAGGTCATATGTGAGGAGATTGATCACCCCATAGACAAAACTAGTTTCTATACAGACAGCAAGGTGGTTCTTGGTTATATTCACAACCAATCCAGACGTTTTTATGTCTATGTAAACAATCGTGTGTGTCGTATTAGAGAGTCAACTACTCCAGAGCAATGGCATTTCGTTACGACCGACCAGAATCCTGCTGACCACGGCTCACGATCAGTTCCAGCCGCTGAGTTAGAACACACGACATGGTTCACAGGTCCAGCGTTTCTCCAGTGCACTTCATACATCCATCTAGAGCAGACTGATTACAAACTGCTGGACCCAGACAACGATGCAGAGGTGCGCCCAGAGGTAAAGACACTTTGCACTAACATAACAAAGGAAGTTTTGGGCTCAGGACGTTGGGAGCGTTTCTCCACATGGCGCTCACTTCGGAAAACCATGTCAAACCTGATTCACATCGCACAATGCTTTTCACAATCAAACGTTGAGCCAAACTGTAAAGGATGGCACATCTGTAAAACGGCCATCACCCCAGAACTGTTAGATCAAGCAGAGACAATGATCATTAAAAAGGTGCAGTTTGAAACATATGCAGACGAGATAAAGCGGATCTCTGAAAAACAGAACCTCCCAAAAAACAGCCCGCTGGTAAAACTAAACCCTGTGATTGGAAGTGACAATCTGCTGAGAATTGGTGGTCGCATTAATCGCGCGGGGCTGGGAGTAAAAGACACTAACCCTATTATCTTGCCAGGCAGTCACTACATCACTACCCTCCTTGTGCGCCACCACCATGAGAAAGTAAGCCATCAAGGCAGGCATTTTACAGAGGGCGCTGTCCGAGAGAGTGGCTTGTGGATTGTAGGAGGAAAAGGATGTATTAGCAGAGTCATAAGTAAATGTGTGACATGCAAGAAACTGAGAGGGAAGTTTGAAGAGCAATTAATGAGTGATTTGCCCGTAGATCGCCTCCAAGTTGAGCCCCCCTTTTCTTACGTAGGCATGGACATGTTTGGCCCATGGGAAGTAACTACAAGGCGTACAAGAGGGAGACAAGCAAACAGGAAGCGGTGGGCAATATTATTCACGTGCCTGTGTACAAGAGCTGTCCACATTGAAGTAGTGGAGGAGATGAGCTCTTCAAGTTTCATTAATGCACTGAGGCGTTTCTTCGCCCTCCGAGGACCCGCAAAACAACTGCGCTTGGACTGCGGCACTAATTTCATTGGTGCTCACAAAGAGATGGCCACAAATGCACCAGAGAAGGACAAAGTGCAACACTTTCTGCAGGACCAGAAGTGTTCCTGGGTTTTCAATCCTCCCCATTCTTCCCACATGGGGGGAGTATGGGAACGGATGATTGGTTTAGCACGGCGAATACTTGATAACATGCTGCTGCAAACTGGTCGTGTTCAACTCACTCATGAGATCTTGATCACATTTCTTGCGGAAGTCACAGCTATACTGAATGCACGACCGTTGTTGCCAGTATCATCAGACCCAGAACATCCTCACATTCTCTCACCGGCGATGCTGCTGACACAAAAGAATGGAGTTGTACCCACCATCTGTGATGATGTAGGACCCAAAGAAATGCTCAGAAGCCATTGGAAGCGGGTTCAGTTCCTTGCAGACACCTTCTGGAGCAGATGGCGCAAGGAATACTTGCACAGCCTCCAAATTCGTCAAAAGTGGCACCACAAGAACATTGACATTAAACAGGGAGATGTTGTTCTCCTCAAGGACAAACAAACAAGAAGAAATGAGTGGCCAATGGGCGTAATTGAAAAGACAGTTGCGAGTGAAGATGGAATCATCAGAAAGGCCAAAGTTAGAGTTGCTTCCAAGGGGAATGTTAAGACTTATTATAGACCCATTTCTGAAATGGTTTTTCTGTTATCTAGTGATGTTTAGATATCTGTTGTGGTATCCCTAAGATACCAGGCGGGGAGTGTTCTGACTGTTGTCAAATTTGTACATGTTTGATTTGTTTGGTTAGTGCACTGGCCCTTTAAGAGAAAGGCATGGTCCGTGTGCAGACGGGGGAAGTGTAAGAAAGAATCAGACAATCGACTGAATGTGATCTATGCTGCGATTTATGCTGTGAAAGGCTGATAAAAAGGCATTCCCTGTGAGTATGCATTATTGTTTGGCACTTTTATGTTGATTAATAGCAGTTAATTAGATGCTGTTTTACGCGTGCTAATTTATGGTTCGTAGACAGTTGTTTGGTGTTAGCATTAGCACTTGGTCACGCAGCTCCTCAAGTAATTATTTAATTTGTCACTCATATATACTGTATTTTGTTGTTACAGTTTCACACCTGCCATATAAAGCAAAGTCTAAACCCACTCTGGCGTCAGTGACTTTTGTGTGGAGGTGTTTAACTCCTGGATAGTAGAAAGTGGTTCTACGAGGCCAGTACACTTCTTTTAGTTGACTGTTTTTATCATGGACAGAAGATGCGGATCATCAATGTTTATACTGCACCTGAAAGGACAAAGAAAATGAGGCTGTTAAAAAAAATGAAGCAGCTCTTGGAAGTGGGTTTTAATTTAATAATGGGTGGCGATTTTAATATTGTAACGGAGGAAAGTGATAGAGTTGCTACAACGCCTTTTAAGATCAATCGTGAAGGTAAATTTTTAGCGCAGGTTTGCGCAGATGCTTCCCTTAGAGATCTCTATAGAATATTACATCCCACAAAGATTCATTTTACTAGATTTGACACAAATGTCAAAACTAGAATAGATAGGATTTATATTTCTTCTTCAATACACGCCCTTAATTATGACACCTATATGACTGATCTATCTGATCATATGATTGTTAAAGCTACAATGCAGTGTGGTCTTGACTATCCTAAAAACTATTGGAAATTAAATACGGCGTGTTTGAGGAATCTGACGCTAATACAAGAACTAAAATGTGAAATTAAAAAAATATTGCAATTAAGAGTTCTTGTAAGTTCTGAGATAGAACTGTGGGATTTGCTTAAAAGATTTCTTCAAATTTAAATGTCGGGAGTTAAATCATGCCAAGAATATGAAATATAATGAAGATGTAAAGGCATATATAAGTCTAAAGTATAAAAAAAAGAAACGAAGAAGAGGAACATCAGATGGTTGAGTTGAAAAAAGAAATAGAATTGATAAATACTGAATTATTACTTAATATGCAGATAACAGCAGGGTGTGATGAAAACGGAAACACTGACTTTGCGATTGTCTCTGGTCAGAGGAGACGTGGTAGCATCTTTATCCCCTCGATTAGGGATGGAAGTGGAAAATTAACCGCCAATGAGAGTGAGAAAAGATACGTTGTCAGAGAACAATGCTTTTCCATGTTTTCTGCATTACTTTCAGACAGCAATACTTTACAATCATTGTTAAGTGTTATTGAACCTCTTGAACCTTCTGTTTTTGATTCACTCCTTGGGGTGATAAGAAAAGAAGAGGTTTTAGCTGCTATTGAGCAACTGAATAACAATAAAACTCCAGGTTTAGATGGTGTCCCAGCTGAGTTTTACAAGTTGGGTATAGCGGAAGTAAATGAACTTTTAACCTCAACTTTGAATTCAGGGCTTGAAAAAGGAGTATTATGTGAGTCTTTCTATTTTGGCCTGATGTGTTTATTATATAAAAAAGGTGATAAAAGTGATATAAATAATTATAGACAATTAACAATAATGAATGTTGATTATAAAATATTAGCTAAAATAATAAGATTAGAAGATATATTAGATAAAATTATTGTGAGGGAACAGACATGTGCTATAAAAGGTCGCCAGATGTGGGATAATCTGTGCACCCTAAGAGAGGTAATATACTCCAGAAGAGACTGACTTTTTTATTCTTGGCTTAGATCAAAAGAAAGCATTTGATTATCTTTCTCTTTCGTATATATGGGCGGTTATGAAAGCCTATGGGATGCCGGACGGTTTCATCGCCATGGTAAAATTGTTATATAAAAAATTCATCATACAAGTCAAGGTAAATGGAAGTTTGACCGAACAATTCCATGCTTCCTGTGGAGTGAAACAGGGATGCCCGCTAAGCGCTGCTTTGTATGTCTTAGCCATCAATCCCTTATTGAAACTAATTAATAAAGACATTAATATTAAAGGATACTGTTTTAATGATGGACAGCTATGGCTTATGCCGACGATGTTACAGTTATTATTAGGAACCAGGACGAGTTGGATAGGCTATTTTTTCACCTCAAAACTATATGAATTGGCATCAGGGGCAAAATTAAACCCAGAAAAAACAGAAGGCGTGTGGTTTGGTTCCTCACTACAAAAGCCGAAAATAAACATACAAGTAAATGACGAAATGAAAGTCTTGGGAATTTGGATCAACAAAGGGGACCCCTGTTTGTTAAACTGGTCTAAAAAGGAATGCGAAATTAAAGAAGTTGCTAAGTGGGAAAATAAAAATACTAACTATAAAGCACGAGTAAATATAGTCAAAACCCATATAGTATCTAACCTTCTCTTCCTTGCCACAGTTTTTCCTCCTCCTCACAAATCACTTTTAAACAAATTGTGTGTTAAATTAATATGGGGAACAAACCGTGAGGTAACGAAACGAACCTTAATGTATAAAGGCAAAGAGTGTGGATTGGGTGCGCCACATCTCCGTATCACTTTGAGAATTCCTTTTATTAAAAATGTTTTTAGCGCTCTTAATAGGGGAACCCCATGGATTAGAGGTAATGAAGCACAATGGGAAAAATTAAAAGGTAGGGCTAGATCCAATATACCGTATTATAAGCTCCTTTTTGGCGACACTATGGAACAGTGGAAAGACCTTAACATTAACTGGACACAAGTATGCACTAAACAAGTATACAATTTAATTAATAGTAAAAATAATGAAGGACAGATAAAATATAAGGGCGTGGGCGTAGAAGAATACCCGTTAGTAGTTAAAAATATCTATGACAAATTAATCTCTGAAAATATGAGAGACACTGTGTGGTTGATTTCTGTTGGACGCCTCCCCGTTAGAGCGGTGGTTCAGTGGAGCTGTTATGTTACCACCAAAGAATGTCCTATGTCACGATGTGTCGAAGATGAAACCCTTGAACATTTACTATTATCCTGTTATAGAACAGTAGAAATCAGACAACAGATGACTAAAATGGGGTTTGAAATTGATAACAACATACAAGCTATAAAATATGGTCTGTTTAAAGAAAAAAATGTACGAGAGTAAAAGACGCCTCTTTTGGCTTATCATGTGTGTCATTAACACCCACATTTGGAAAACCAGAGCCAAGGTGGTCATTGAGCAAAAAATGATAGATAGCGTTGCTGTGTGCAAAAATATCCTTACAGACCTGAGAAGGAGGAAGACTTTAGAACAAAAAAAGAATAGTCCTTTACCTTGGGATCTGTTGAAGATATAATCAATGTTAACATGTTTGAGTAATTTAACTTTTGTATTAATGTATCTATTGTAAATTATTCTGAGTATTGCCAAATATTTTGATGCAACTTTTTTATGTGTTGTTGCTTGTTAATTTGTCATGAATGTTGAAAATAAAGGCTTTAAAAAAAAAAAAAGCAAGGGTGGCAAAGGACTAGGCGCCAAGCATCACCGTAAAGTTCTCCGTGATAACATCCAGGGTATCACCAAACCCGCTATCCGCAGTCTGGCTCGCCGTGGCGGAGTGAAGCGTATCTCCGGTCTGATTTATGAGGAGACCCGCGGTGTGCTCAAGGTGTTCCCGGAGAACGTCATCCGCGACGCCGTCACCTACACTGAGCACGCCAAGAGGAAGACTGTGACCGCCATGGATGTGGTGTACGCTCTGAAGAGTCAGGGCCGCACTCTGTACGGCTTCGGCGGTTAAACTCATTCGCCCTAATCCATCAAACGGCTCTTTTAAGAGCCACACACTTTGAGAGCTTTCTTCTGTTATAGTTTGTGGGTGTTTTTTTTTTTTCAATGTTTCTTTAGTACCTGCCAGTATTTCCCTACCGACTGATGTAGTGTGTTAGAACTTCACGAACGATTACCGACTGACGTTCCCAACATATTATATTGACTCTGATCGTCTGTGTCTTCTGTCGAGGGACGCTACAATATATTGACTCTTCGTTTTCCTATGAGATTCACCTGTAATGCGTGCTTTTCTTCACAACGTTACAATAACTGACATGACCACAAACTGAACTTCACAGGTTAAAGGCAGTGTTGCCAACTTAGCCGCTATATTTAGCGAGTTATGAGACCCGTTAGCGACTTCTCTAAAAAAAGAAAAAAGAAAAAAAAAAAAAGACGTGAAAGCGCATATCGCTTTTACTCTCAACAAGCAGCGGGTGCTGTAACGCAGTCAGTTCTTTTACTCTTATGTGTTTTGTGGATCACAAAGTAACTCCACCAGTGCCTATTTCGGGTCACTTTTGCCGGTCCAAGCCCGGGTAAAGGAGCAGGGTTGGAATTGTGACATTAAAAAAAACAATTGCTAAAAGAAATTTAATTTGTAGTTCTAAATAAACTCTAAATGCATTTAGGACCATTTTTACTCACTTTCTCTTCCACGATGTTATTTCTCTCTCCAACAACATAGGTTACAATTACATTAGCATGACCAACTATGCAAATTAGGCGATGACGTCATTTAGCGACTTCTAGGACAACCAATAGCGATTTTCCTTACTGAGGAGTTTGCAACACTGGTTACAGGCCTATTCAGTACCACGGTTTGTTAATACTCACTGAACAGTCATAAACCAAACAAAGGATAGATATCACTTATTCATCGGTTTATTTGTAAATGTCTTCCTGCCAGAAATACGCTTGAAGGAGAAGTGCTCATGTTTTGAAGGAAGGAAGGTTCAGGGCTTAAGCAATCAGCATCATGGGCTCATCCGATTAGAATAAGAATCAGCACTCATCTAATTATTCTCAGGGTTTTCCTTTTATTCTCCAAATCAATAAGGCAAAGAAGGAAGGAAGGAAAGACACATGGACTGCCAATGCTGAAAGAAAACAGAGATTTAAGTTACTCATTACTAGTGATGTGACGTTCTGTATCGAGGCTTCGAAGCTTGTGTCGAGTAATGGAGGGGGCGTTTCCGCGATGCGAGTATCGAGGCTTGCTTCATTTATGGGAGGAGCTGAAAATGATGACGTCCGAAGCCTCGCTGCCCGGCTGTACCACGTGACTGGTTCATGAAGTGGTTCGAACTTTGCCGCGAGCTATGACAGCGATATAAACCCCTCAGACTTCATTCAAAATGTGGGTGTTTGATGGAGAGTTGCGGTTAGTGAGAGTTTGGAGACAGTTTGGAGGTTTATGAGAGTGAGGAGAGAAAGTCAGGAGAGAATGGAGCCAGCTAAGAAGAGGAGGATGTCCTCCCCTGTGTGGGAACATTTTGATCTTATTCCTCCCAACAAGGTATGTAAATTTCTACAGAAGATGTATTTTCATAATACTGATGGTGCAATACAATTTATGTTAAGCTGTCTTGACTTTTGTACAAGGTGAAGTGTTTGCTATGTGCCAGGGAGCTGGGATATAACAACACCTCATCCATGCTTAGGCACTACAGAGCTTTGCATGAGAATAAGGGGAACACCGATTGTGGAGCAAGACCAGGTGAGCCATCAAATGCAATGATAATATAGCATGCTGTAATGTTACTAAATGATATAACAATATTAGATGTCACGGGGTGAAACGGGACAAGTTATTTAGAGTTTTTATTGTGCATGTTTTGCAATGTTTTATCTGTTTTAATATTTTAATATTGTATATTGGGTTTGTTTGTACGAGTTTTATTGCATGTTTTTATCTTATTTAAATTGAACACCTGTCCTGGAAAGACTCCGCCCCTACCTGATAATAAACTGTTCACACCTGCGAGAGATCCGAGAGAGGCCAATAAGAGGGCCTGGCAGACCAAAGGAAGCAGTTCGACCGAGAGGCTTGAGAGACGGCCAGGAGTAAGTGGTGCCAGGCGGCAGCGCCTGCAAGCCGAAGGGGCTGGTGGAGCTGGGCGTTAGGCGAGGACGGACAGCACCAGCGACTAGGGACGCGGAGCGAACAGAAGGACGGCAGTAGTAACGAGAGCCCAGCTTGTGCACTGCGGGAGAGCAGAGGCGGCGAGACAGCTGGTGCCGACTTGCAGTTTTAAAGAAGCGGCGGGCGGAGTTGAGAGCTCTGCCCACCCGGGCATATCAAGACGCTAATGCGGAAAGGAAGGAGAGGACTCCGCTGGGTTTCCCTTTTACTTCGCTGGATTTCTTAACTCCCTGGGACTTTTATGCTGTGGTGGATCCCACTGGACTTTTAATGTTGTGTTTTATTGATTTTTATTGTGTTATCCCTTGGCCAAGGTTGTTTTAAATTATCTTACACTTTTAACTATTTAAATATAATAAATTATAATTTTAATTATACAGTTTTTTAATCGTGTGCTTTCCCTTGGCGGCTCCACTGCTCTGCCCGTTTTTAGGAAGGTCTCCTTCCTTTTAAAAAAACAAAACATCTTGGAAATAAATCAAGCCTTTCCGCTCCGTTACATAAACAACTGTTATAAGTTACGTGTGTGATATTTATATTTGTGCTTTGTCTTTATTGTCTTTCCTCAGGAGAACAATCTCAAATAGATGAAGACCTGGTTAGCATGGTGATTGAGGACTTCCAGCCATTTAGCATTGTGGAGGACAAAGGATTCAAAAGATTTGTTAAATCATTAAATCCTAGCTATGTTCTCCCCACTAAAAAGGCCATAAAAGCAGTGGAAATGCAGTTTTTACAGAATAAGATGTGAACAGGCAGGAGCCTCAGTGTGTAGCTGTCCATACCTCAACGTTACAAAAGCACAACTACTGTCCACACCCCAACCACACCTCACCTCACAGTAAATGATCATTTCCATTTCAAGCATTTCCAAATAATCATTTCCCATACTGCCACTATAAATATACACAGTATACTGCCATCACTACAATATACATGTTTTACACACTCCTTTTGTTGTTGACATTTACAGGCTGTGTGCAAAAGGCCACACTCTTCAAATTCATGCCAACTAATATTTTTACGTCCAGTAGGTGTCCTGCTAGAGCAAATGAAGCTTCAAGAAGCTTTGCGCTGGGATGAACCAATTGGATGAAAAGCTTCAGTGCTTCATGAAGCTTCATCTGCCCATCACTACTCATTACCTTAAACAATACATAAAATAAAAACCCAAACAGAACCTCACCTCAGCTGCCGCCCCGTGTGGGAGTGAAGAAAGAGTGAGCCAAAAGTGAATGCAGTCCTTATATAATGTGTGACAGGTGAGTGCAATTGAGGAGAAGCACCACACCCAATCAAAGGTGAGAGAACTAAACAAGGTGCATCTGGTGACGTGAGTGGGTGTGCTGGGATGTGCTAAAAGGTGGGTCTCTACAACAGCTCATTTCGGTTTTTTTTTTTTTGTTTGTTTTTTTTAAGGTAACTAACCCACCTTTGATCTAGTAAAAGTACAAACTTTTTGGAGATTTGCTTTCCTGGATGACTGAGAATGCATCAAGACGTAAACAGCTTCCTGAAAGGCACATTGGCCATAGTGAATGAGGCAATTCTGAAAATAAAGTCAGTGAATTCCACGTTGATCCCAACTGTAATTTCTAGAAACAGCATGAATATTCAAGTGTGAGCATAAGACTTATATTATAAAAACAATACTATCAATAAGAATAAAGGAGCGAGCTCTTGGTGTGAGTGAGGTGGCTCTGAAAAGAGCCGTTGCTGGTAGAAGAGAGTGTAGCTTAAGCTCTCTCTCCGCGGATGCGGCGAGCCAGCTGGATGTCTTTGGGCATTATGGTGACCCTTTTGGCGTGGATGGCGCACAGGTTGGTGTCCTCGAAGAGTCCGACCAGGTAAGCCTCGCTGGCCTCCTGCAGAGCCATGACAGCAGAGCTCTGGAAGCGCAGGTCGGTCTTGAAATCCTGAGCGATCTCGCGGACCAGGCGCTGGAAGGGCAGCTTGCGGATCAGCAGCTCTGTGGATTTCTGGTAACGGCGGATCTCGCGCAGAGCCACGGTACCGGGCCTATAACGGTGAGGCTTCTTGACGCCCCCGGTGGCCGGGGCGCTCTTACGGGCGGCCTTGGTGGCCAGCTGCTTCCTGGGGGCTTTGACGCCAGTAGACTTGCGAGCAGTCTGCTTGGTTCTTGCCATTCTTTCTCACTTTCCTTTTTCTCTGATAAGAGCAGAAAATGTAGCGAACAGAGGAGACTCGCTGCTCTTATAGTGTGAGACTGGCTGTGACGCGGTGCTGCTCCGGCTCGTGATTGGTGACGGGCTCCACGTGGAGCATCGCCCCGCCTCGGTGTGTGCTGCTCATTGGAGAAAAGTGCATTTTCTCTTAGTCTCGATACTACGAAGAAAAGAACCTGTCAAAATGAGTGGGCGTGGCAAAATCGGAGTAATTGGTTATTAGTTATGTAATCATGCCCCCGTATGCCCCATTATCGTTTGCTTCAAACTTCAGCAATTTATGGGTGAGACTCAAGTACATCGGAGACGGGGACCCCCCGACCCGTGATTATGTTGCTGAAGAGCTGATATTGCAAACATCATGGCTGAATGTGCAGGACATATACTCCTTCATTGCTCTCCCCAGTAAACGGGATTTTGAGCTGTGTTTCACCGAAGAGGCGCCCTTACGTCGCTTCTTAGAGATCTCTCTTTCCAACGCATCACATCCGAAATGGAAAGACTGGCAAGTGGAGTCTTCTGTCCAGGTAGAGGTAGTGACTCTTGTTGTTAAGTTCTGGACTGGAAGGATTCCAGACCAAGATATCGAGCTATATCTTAAAAGGTATTGCGAGATTCTTCAACCCCCAGTCAAGCCAGTGGATAAATTCGGATTCTGGTATGGAGTCGGAAAATACAAAGTTCGGATGCGTAGAGACGAAGCTGGACATATAATCTCTATTCCGAATTCCATCTCGTTGGGCCCCTACAATGGCAGGATTATTTATCCGGGCCAATCGGTGAGGTGTTTCATCTGCCAAGGTCCAGACCACCAGGCGAGAGAATGCCCCACTGTCAAATGTTGGAAATGTGGTGAGTTGGGCCACAAGGCTAAAATTTGCCAAAACGAAAGTGAGTGCTCCCTCTGTGGTGCGAAAGGACACACTTTCTTTAAATGCCCCAAGTCTTTTGTGAATATACTTAAATCTTCCCAACAACCTCGACCTTCTGCCACCATGGATTTCCCTTCTTTGGTGGATCCTTCCCAAGTCTTGGATCCCCTCGTGAATGACCAGGTGAGAGAGCCCCCTCCCTCTACTCCCCCCCACCTTCCTCCGACAGCTACCTCACTGTCACTCCCAGTTTCGCTTGGATTGGACAATCCACAAGTGGATGATCAGGATACCCAGTCTAGCCCTGTTCAAAATGAGTTACCATCTCCACTGTCTCAGTCAAGTAAAAAAAGCGACGAGAGTGATGAAGAGCTAGATGGTAACCTAATCATAGAGACATCGGATGGTGAGAATGAAAGCGATAGTGATGACGAAGAAATTGACAGCGAGCAGACACCTGATGACGACGGAGATAGCGAGGACCATGGATCCTTCCCTCTCTCAGAGGCGGCATCTCTGGCTCTTGCTTCGCTGCCCGGGGAAACGAAAGTAAAACGGAAGACCTTCTTTAGTGGAAGTCACCCGGCCCTCAACGAGCTCGTCAACGAGGATACGAGAGGAAGCAGAAAAAGGAGCGTTTCTGCTTCTAGCTCTGGAAGAGATAAGCGGAAGGATAATAGACCAAGTCCTCCGTGAGTAATATTTCTGAGATGGTCTCTCCTTTAGTCAATCTATGAGTAACATCAAAATAATAACATTTAATGTCAGAGGTCTCCAATCAGATAAAAGCAGGAAAAGGAAGGTTGATTTCTTAAAAAGACTTGATTATGATATTTTGTGCCTTCAAGAGATGATATTAAAGACACACGTAGATGTATGTGAATTAAATAAAATGTGGAACACTGCCCATTCAATAATATCGATAGGGGAAGACAGCTCTGATGGAGTGGGTATTTTCTTTAAAAAAGATGCGGTGAATATAATCAAAAGAAGAGACATAATACCGGGACGACTCCTCCTTGTTGATTGCTGTTATTACGGGCAAAGGTTGCGTATTATTAATGTTTATAATGCACCCGAACGAACGAAAAAGATACAATTGTTGAAAAAACTGAAGTATTTATGTTGAGCTAGTTAATAGGTATGCCGTCGTTGTCATCTGTTGTGATTTTATTTTGAAAGGATGCTTCCTGTTATGCTGCAGAGTGCACGCGAGAGTTCAATAATAAAAACTAAGTGTTGTTCCGGTGAAAAGCCGATGCCCCACGTGTGATTATTCCTCCGTCTAGACAATATAAGTATCTTCAATATTCATGCAGATTCCGCTGGAAGACCCGTCTCTGCTAACAGGTTATGGGCCCAGGAAAACATTGAAGCTACGCCAGGGGAAAGTTTACCACCAGAAAAGTCGCAAAGTACAGCGTGTTCGGTGAGGGCTAGCGTGCTAAGTTAGCACCATGAATAAGCGTGCTGGTGAACCCAGTGGCCGATGGGCAAGGTTGGTTTTTGACGGCGATGAGAAGAATTATGAACTGTGGAAGACAAAATTTTTGGGACATCTTAGATTACAAGGTCTAAAAGACACAATATTGAAAAGTGATGACGACGATGAGGACGACGAAGATAAGAATGCCCAGGCCTATGCAGAGTTAATACAGTTCCTGGATGATAAGAGTTTATCGCTCGTGATGAGAGAAGCTGCCGATGATGGACGCGAGGCACTGAAAATTTTAAGAGACTATTATGCAGGAAAAGGTAAACCAAGAATTATCAGCCTTTATACCGAACTGACTTCTCTGAAGAAAGCAAGCACTGAGAGCGTCACGGAGTACATCATACGTGCAGAGACATTTATTACAGCCCTGAGAAATGCTGGAGAGACACTTAGTGATGGTCTGCTTGTAGCGATGGTGTTAAAAGGTTTACCAGAAACATTTAAACCTTTTTCCGTTCACATTACGCAAAGTGAATCAGAAATCAAGTTTGCGGAATTTAAAACGAAACTCCGCAGCTATGAGGACACTGAGAAAATGCGCTTAATGGAACAAGAGGATAACATCATGAAGGCGAGAGTGCAACCCAGCGTGAGACCCGCAGCAGCTGCTAATGACCACAGGAGAGACATGTCAGACATAGTCTGTTTTAAGTGTGGCCAACGGGGACACAAGGCCAGAGCATGCCGCTACAGACAGTGGTGCGGTCACTGTAGGAGCAACACCCATCGAGAGTCGACTTGCAGGAGACGACAACGGAATGATGAAGCACGCATAGCCTCGGAGGAGGGCGACAACGCAGAGAGCGACGACACCTATGTCTTCCGGATGAGCGATGACTACGCGGCACCTCAACAGCCACAAGACATCAGGACCAAAGGCCTAATGGTGGATTCTGGCGCAACATCACACATCCTGAATGATAAAACAGCGTTCAAGAAATTTAATGACGACTTCCAGCCGGGAACGCACTGTGTGGAATTAGCTGATGGCACCAGGTGTAAAGGAGTGGCTGAAGGCAGAGGAGATGCAGAGGTGTGCTTGATAGACAGCAGAGGGAGACAGTGTAAAACAACACTGAAAGACGCCCTATGCATTCCCTCATTTCCACAGAATATCTTCTCTGTGAGAGCGGCCACCACGAACGGAGCCACTATCATCTTTAAGAAAGGAAGGAACGTCCTTCAACACAGAGACGGTACAAAGTTTCACATCCATGAGCACAACAGACTTTATTACCTTGAGACTGTAAGTGAGTACGATGATAAGTGTAATAATTGTTTTGATGTGCAGACATGGCATGAAATTTTGGGACATTGCAATCATAGTGACATTCTGAAGTTACAAAATGTGGTTGAAGGTATGAAAATCAAAGGGAAAACTGACAAAGAAAGTTTGAACTGTGAGGTGTGTATTCAGGGAAAATTTGTCCAGACTAGGAATAGAAACCCTGACAGGAGAGCTGAGAAACCTCTCGAGCTGGTACATACGGATCTAGCAGGGCCGATAGATCCAGAATCACGAGATGGACACAGATATGCATTATTGTTTACCGATGACTTTTCCGGTGCAGTATTTGTATATTTTCTCAAAAACAAAAGTGAAACAATGCAAGCAACTGAAATCTTTTTGGCCGATACAGCCCCACTCGGGAAGGTAAAGTGTATCAGGTCAGACAACGGCACAGAGTTCATGGCAAAGAGTTACCAGGTATTGTTAAACAAACATGGAATAAGACATGAAACTTCAGCCCCATATTCCCCTCACCAGAATGGTACAGCGGAACGTGGCTGGAGAACACTTTTTGATATGGGGAGGTGCATGCTTATTGAGAGTGCCATACCAAAGGAATTATGGACGTATGCAGTTCAAACAGCGGCTATCGTGAGAAACAGATGCTTTAACAACCGGACAGGGCAGACACCTTACTTTTTGCTGACTGGGCAGAAGCCCAATCTATCCAGAATGCGAAAGTTTGGGTGTGAGTGTTATGCTTACAAGCAAAACAAGGTGATAGGTTTGTAGCTTGAACCCATCCGCTGGAACGTTGAAGACAATATAATTACACTGCTAAGCAAGACACAAATAGGCAAAGTTCTTCATGTTACTCGTGCACGGGAGAGACCGGACAGAGCGCCGTCCCTTCGCTTGACCCCAGTCGCTCTCGTCCGTCCTCCCGTACCACTGTCCTTTTATTGAGGTTACATGAATATGCATAGGTTCATTAACATACGACGTCTACATACAAACAAAGAGTACCTTGCCTGTGTGTGTGTGTGTGTGTGTGTGTGTTGCTGATCAAAGGGTCAAACATCCTTGGTCAGGAAGAGGGTAGACTAGACCCCCCCCGGTGAGGAAGTCCAGCAGTTCCTCTAAACAGAAAAGCACTTAGACTAGAACAGACGTAGCTACGTTAATCCTACCATAAAACAATTAAGACAAGGTACGAACTTTCCCATGCTCCCAGGATATAGGTGTGCATTCTAGTGTGGAATACACACCAAGCCTCTGTAGCCTGTTAAAGATCACACAACTTATCACTACACAATTGATTATACACCTCTAAGCATCTATGGTTAAATATTTCTAAGCATAAATGACAATCAACAATACAAACTCTAACACAAGGGTAAGCTGGATTCTAAGTGTACAAAAGGGATTTTTGTAGGCTACGACAAAAACAGTCCAGCATACAAGGTTTATTTCCCAGACAGCGCTAAAGTGCAAAAGTTTAGGCTGGTTAAGTTTGTAACCAAACACAATGAGGAAAAGCAAACACAAACTGATACGACATCTGAGGATGAAGACATACAGGTGAGGGAGAGACCAAACGTGAACAGGGAAAGCCCCAGTACCAGTTCACAGGAACCAGATACTGACAACCAACCAGAAGTGAACAGTCAGATGCCACTTAGTGATGAGACTGAAAACTCCAGAAGGTATCCTTCTAGAACAAGAAAGAAACCAGATTATCTAAATGAATATGAGTCAGGAGAAGACATTGATGATCAAGTGCTGACTAACATAGACTACTGTTACAGACTGATAAGTAACTCACCCGTGACATTCAGTGAAGCTGCAAGGTCACCCAACTCTAGAGAGTGGAAAGCAGCTATGGATGAGGAAATGCAAACCTTAAACGAGAACAACACCTTTACCCTAACAATCTTACCTGAGGGAAAGAAAGCAGTGGGGGGTAGATGGGTATATGTGAAGAAAAACAGTGGTGATGGATCAGAAAAATATAAAGCACGGTACGTAGCTAAAGGTTACAACCAGTGTTTTGGGATAGACTATGATGAAACTTTTTCTCCGACTGCTAACCTGACAAGCATAAGAGTATTGATGCAGTGTGCAATACAAGAAAACCTGATTTTGCATCAGATGGATGTAAAAACTGCATACTTGCATGCACCAATAGATTTTGAAGTGTATGTTGAGCAGCCAGAAGGCTATGAAGTAAAAGGAAAAACAGATGAGAAACTGGTCTACAAGCTGGAAAAGTCACTTTATGGGCTTAAACAGTCAGGCCGAAACTGGAACAGGACATTACATGACTATTTGATAGAGAACGGTTTCATGCAGAGTCCTGTAGATCATTGTGTTTACACAAGGAAAACAGGAAAAGAAAAAGTGATCATGATCATATGGGTTGATGATATTATTATTGCAGCCAGTGATGAAAGGGTTTTGAAAACTGTGAAGGAAATGCTAACTGCAAGATTCAAAATGAAAGATATGGGGAAACTCAAACATTTTCTTGGTATTGATTTTGAGCAAACCCAAGATTGTGTAAAAATGTTACAAGAGAGATATGTAGAAAACATACTGGAAAGATTTCAAATGCAAGACTGTAAACCAAGATCAACTCCTTGTGAACAAAGGTTGAACTACAATGATGATGCTGAGAAAATGAACAATGTCAGAATGTACAGAGAGGCAGTAGGTAGCCTTATTTACTTGACCTCTTGCACACGACCAGATTTGAGTTTTGTTGTAAGTAAGCTGTCACAGCACTTCAAAGAACCAGCTGTGGAACATTGGACTACTGTGAAACATGTTCTAAGGTACCTGAAACAATCAAAAGACAAGACATTGTGCTACAGGAAAAGTGACAAAGATTTGAGAGTACAAGGTCACAGTGACTCAGACTGGGCTGCGGATGTGACTGACAGGAGGAGTACTACAGGTTACTGCGTAAGCCTGAATGAAGAAGGTACTTTGGTGTCATGGCGAACAAAGAAGCAGCCAACTGTTGCCTTGTCAACTTGTGAAGCAGAGTACATAGCTTTGGCAGCAACAACACAAGAATGTTTGTACTTGACACAACTGTTGCAAAGCATGTATGAGCATCAAAAGAGACCGCCAAAGATTTTTGAGGACAATCAAGGGACTATTGCATTGGCAAAGAATCCTGTTAACAGACAGAGGTGTAAGCATATCGATATCAAATATCATTTTGTGAGATCAACAGTTAATGCTGGAAATTTGATATTGGAGTATTGTCCGACAGGTCTGATGGTGGCCGATGTTATGACAAAGCCAGCAACAAAGGGGAAGTTATTGAAGTTTGAGAAATATATGTTTGGAGTGTAAACAAATAGTAAAGAAAAACTGTTTCTTTTGGAATGCATGTAAAGCTGACAACGTGAGTGCAAGTGGGGGTGTTGAGCTAGTTAATAGGTATGCCCTCGTTGTCATCTGTTGTGATTTTATTTTGAAAGGATGCTTCCTGTTATGCTGCAGAGTGCACGCGAGAGTTCAATAATAAAAACTAAGTGTTGTTCCGGTGAAAAGCCGATGCCCCACGTGTGATTATTCCTCCGTCTAGACAATATAAGTATCTTCAATATTCATGCAGATTCCGCTGGAAGACCCGTCTCTGCTAACAATTTATTAGAGATTGGTTTTAATATAATTCTATGTGGAGATTTTAACATTGTTACTGAAGCAACTGATAGAATATCCAAGGTTGAATTTAGAGAACTGCGGGAAAGCAAATTGTTGGTTAAAGTTTGTAAGGAAGCAGCACTCCGGGATTTATACAGGCACTTGCATCCACATACCGTCCACTACACTAGATTCGATTCGTTAACTAAAACAAGGATTGATAGATTCTACATATCACATAATGTTCAAGGTCTGAAATATGACACTCTTTTAACAGACTTTTCTGATCATATGGTGGTTATGGCAACAGTGTCGTGTTGTCCCCATGAATTTTTGAACTATTGGAAATTGAATACATCCTTGTTAGCAGACGAGTTGCTTGTGTCCGAAGTTAAATCTGAAATTAGGAAAATATTACATCTTAAGATTTTTACTACTTCTTTCTCGGAACTTTGGGAGCTCCTTAAACGACGTATGTGTCAATTTTTTAAATTTAAAGCGAGAGAATTAAATCATGCAAAGAATGTAAAATATAATGAAGATGTGAGTAGATATATATATTTAAGAAATAAGAAGGAGAAGGAAGAGGAGGAGGAAAATCAAATGATGTCTCTTAAAGAGGACATTGATCGAGTCAATAGAGAAGTTTTATTTAATATGTTGCGACGTACTGACTTTCACGGGAACAGTGATTATATGATTTTTAATAATCAAAAGAAATGTCGAAATGATTTTGTCTCAATTAAGGATAAACATGGAAAGTCAGTTTTTAAAGAAGAGGGGAAAAGACAAGTAATTAGAGACTATTGTTCGGAGATGTTTTCATCCATAGTTACAAACAGCGACGCTATTAACAATTTTTTGAGTGAGGTTGAACCATTAGATCCTGTCATTTATGAAACTTTGATTGGAAAAATTAAAAGAGAGGAAGTGGAGTCAGTAATTAACCAACTTAGTACCGATAAAACACCTGGTCTGGATGGACTCCCCTCTGAATTTTACAAAATTGTGTGTAAAGAACTGTCTGAATTATTAACTCAGTATTTCAATGAAGGAATAGAAAGAGAAACAATGGGTAAATCGTTTTATGAAGGAGTTATGTGTTTATTATATAAGAAAGGTGATAGAGAAGAAATTAATTATAGGCAACTGACAATAATGAATGTAGATTATAAGAT